>NC_143582.1:48378738-48708415 GCF_048544385.1 Mastigoproctus giganteus | reverse complement strand
CCTATCTGCTCAACCTTTCCAGATCCTGTTGCAGCAGCATAGTGTCAGTAGTGTCCTTGACAACCCTGCCTACCTTTGTATCGTCTACAAACTTCGACATTAAACTTGATATACCATCATCAATATCATTTATGAATACAGAAAACAATAATGGACCCAACACTGAGCCCTGAGGGACTCCACTAATAACATTAGTCCACGATGAGCAGTGTCCATTGATTACCACACTCTGTCTTCTCCCCCTCAGGCACCCCTTTATCCACAGCAGCAATTTGCCTCCAATGTTACACTGCTCCAATTTGTGCAGCAGTCTTCCATATGCAACAGTATCAAAAGCCTTTCTAAGATCCAAGTATATAATATAAAAGTTATTCCCTGCATCCAGTTCCTTTGTGACTGCATCATAGTATCCAATCAAATTGGTCGGGCAAGACTTCCCCTTAACAAAACCATGCTGTGTCCGAGCTATAACTGAAGTCTTGTCTAAATGATCCTGCAGTGCTTCTTTAACTAGTGCCTCCATTAATTTTCCTGGAACAGAAGTTAAACTCACAGGTCTATAATTGCTTGTGTCAGCCTTTGATCCTCTTTTGTGAATTGGGGTCACATTTGCACATCTCCAGTCTGCGGGTACCTCCCCTGAGTCCAAGGAAGCTCTCATAATTATGGCTAAGGGTTTGCTTACTTCCTCTGCTGCCTCCTTTAATATAACTGGATAGATCCCATCCACCCCAGGTGCCTTTCTTGTGTTTATCTTCAACAATTTCTCCTCCACTTTACTCTCAATTATTACAAGATTCTCTAACTTACTGCTAGAGTTGAATACACCTCTGGCTTTCCCCTCGCTAAATACCTCCTCATGCGTGAATGTCAATGCAAAATATTCATTTAGTTTGTTAGCTACCTGAGCAGGATCATCAACACTTGACCCATCAATATCAAGTGGACCAATCTGATTCATCCCCTTACTTCTAGAGTTTACATAAGTAAAGAACTCTTTGCTGTTTTTCTTTGCATCCCTTGCCAAAGATTTCTCGTACTCTGCCTTCGCCTGCCTAACCTCCTTTGTAACTTGGTTACAGATCAACTTGTATCTATCATAGGCTTCTGTGTCGTGTGTTAATTTGTATGTATCCCATGCATGTTTCTTCTCTGCCATATGCCTCATCAGTTCATCTGACATCCATTTAGGCCTAAACCTTGAACAATATTTCTTAGTTGGTATGTAAAGCCTAGTAGCTTCCAAGATAAATTCTTTGAATGCTTCCCATTTTCCATTTGCTGTTGATAACATCATCAGTTGGTCCCACTGTATAGAATTTAAATACTGTCTCAGTCCATCGTAGTCGCCTTTACGAAAGCAATAACCCTTCCCTTTACCCCTAATGGTAGTTACCTCTTTGAGTAAATCCCACTTCAGCACACTGTGATGACTGCCACCTAGTGGTTCATTTATCTGCAGATTCTTAATGCATGAAGAATCACTGCTGATAATCAAATCAAGAGTATTCCTCCCTCTAGTTGCCTCCCGAACATGCTGATGTAGAAAACAATCATCCAGTAAATCCACAAAAGCCTTGCTAGTGTGTGAGTGACCAGCCCCCAAACTCCAGTCAATATCTGGGAAATTAAAATCTCCCATTATAAGACTCTCTGATTTACTGGCCCACTCTATTTCCCTGTACAGTTTCTTATTACACTCATCAGAGTCATTAGGCCTATAGCACACTCCTACTCTCAATTTTGATCTCCCCATGCTTATGTCACACGAAACCGACTCGACACTGCACTGTCCAGCGATGTCCACTGGCTTCACTTCCTGGGATTTTATGTATTTCTTAACTAATAGCATAACCCCTCCTCCCTTCCTATCCAGTCTATCCTTTCTGTAGATGTTGTACTCCCCAAATTCCAGTTCTGCATTCCTTATATCTGTGTGACACCAAGTCTCTGATATCCCAAAAATATCTGCCTTTGATGTTTTGAGCAATACCTTAAAATCATCAAATTTATTTACTAAACTCCTAGCATTGGTGTACACGCAAGTATACATGCACCTATATCTATTCTTAGCTACCCTAACACAACCCAAGTGTTTACTTGTACCGCAATGACTCCCAGCAGTCTCTGAAATATCCTGCATCTTGTTTTTCAGGTTTCTGCTCATTCCAATAGAAGCAGTGCAAGAATCTCTTTCACCTCTGCCAGTGGCTACTGTTAATCTATTCGTCTTTGTATCCCCCCAAGCTAGCAGTTTTCCGACCCACCTAACACTGCCTCGATAGCATCAGCAAATATTCTTGCACCCTTTCTATTTAAGTGTATCCCATCCCTGTAGAAGCAATCTCTCCTGTTAACAAGTACAGTCCAGGCTGAAAACAATTCTACCCATTGAGCCTTGCACAATCTTTCCAGGGCCGAATTGATCGACAAGGCTCTCATCATATACTCCCTCCAATTGTGTCTGGGCAGAATTGCAGACACTTTCAAATTCAACCCTATTTCACGGCTTTTTTTCAACAGTGACTTGTACTTGTTAAGCAATTCTGCCGGTCTCCTACTCTTGATATCATTAGTACCAACGTGTACAACTATATCACCTTTTGTGCCCTTAAAAGATGATATCTGCTCTACAACGTCATCAACCTTGGCCCCTGGCAGACATACCCTGGTCCTGTTCCACCTATCCTTTTTACAAAGTATGTTCCCCATTTCCCTGACAATAGAGTCACCAACAACTACTAGTTCCTTTGGGACCAGCGCATTCTGCCTTGGGGGTTGCCGCTGTGTTTCATGATGACCAAGTGCAAGCTCTGGCGTTGATGTGGGCAGCTGAGAGCTTGATGGGTCCCTCAATTTAGTTCCTTCGAGGGCATCCACCCTGTCCTTCAAGCTCTCACATAGGCCCATAAGAACGCTGAGTTGTTGCCTGATTTCGATACACTCCTTGCATCGCGCACACACAAAGACATCCCCCATGGCAATATCGTGACCCGTACCTGAATGCTCCACAAATATCATGCAAGCTGTGCATTTTAGAAAGCTGTGATTCAGAAGGCAACTGCCCCCCTCAGTTCTCCTCTGAGCCACAGCACTTCATTAGCTTGAGCCTTTTGTTTTGCTGCTCTGGTCTGAGTCATGATCACTTTTAATTTAAATAAAATTTCAATTTCAGTTTATACCCCTAACTTATCTCCCAACACAGTTAGTTATAATGGTATATATATTTTTTAGTGTCAAGTATTAACTATCTCCGAGTTCCCTTTATATAACTTTTTTAATTAGTATTTAAATTCTATACAGTGGGACCAACTGATGATGTTACCAACAGCAAATTCAAAATGGGAAGCATTCAAAGAACTTATCTTGGAAGCTACTAGGCTTTACATACCAACTAAGAAATATTGTTCAAGGTTTAGGCCAAAATGGATGTCAGATGAACTAATGAGGCATATGGCAGAGAAGAAAAATGCATGGGATACTTACAAATTAACACATGACACAGAAGCCTATGATAGATACAAGTTGATATGCAACCAAGTTACAAAGGAGGTTAGGCAGGCGAAGGCAGATTACGAGAAATCCTTGGCAAGGGATGCAAAGAAAAACAGCAAAGAGTTCTTTACTTATGTAAACTCTAGAAGGAAGGGGATGAATCAGATTGGTCCACTTGATATTGATGGGTCAACTGTTGATGATCCTGCTCAGGTAGCTAACAAACTAAATGAATATTTTGCATCGACATTCACACATGAGGAGTTATTCAGCAAGGGGAATGCCAGAGGTGTATTCAACTCTAGCAGTAAGCTACAGAATCTTGAAATAACTGGGAGTAAAGTGGAGGAGAAACTGTTGAAGATAAACACAAGAAAGGCACCCGGGGTGGATGGGATCTATCCAGTTATATTAAAGGAGGCAGCAAAGGAAGTAAGCAAACCCTTAGCTATAATTATGAGAGCTTCCTTGGACTCAGGGGAGGTACCCATAGACTGGAAATGTGCAAATGTGACCCCAATTCACAAAGGAGGATCAAAGGCTGACACAAGTAATTATAGACCTGTGAGCTTAACTTCTGTTCCAGGAAAATTAATGGAGGCACTGGTTAAAGAAGCACTGCAGGATCATTTAGACAAGACTTCAGTTATAGCCCAGACACAGCATGGTTTTGTTAAGGGAAAGTCTTGCCTGACCAACTTGATTGGATACTATGATGCAGTCACAAAAGAACTGGATGCAGGGAATAACTTTGATATTATATACTTGGATCTTAGAAAGGCTTTTGATACTGTTGCACATGGAAGACTGCTACACAAATTGGAGCAGTGTGACATTGGAGGCAAATTGCTGCTTTGGATAAAGGGGTGGTTGAGGGGGAGAAGACAGAGAGTGGTAATCAATGGACACTGCTCATCGTGGACTAATGTTATTAGTGGAGGCTCTCAGGGCTCAGTGTTGGGTCCATTATTGTTTTCTGTATTTATAAATGATATTGATGATGGTATATCAAGCTTAATGTCCAAGTTTGCAGATGATACAAAGGTTGGCAGGGTTGTCAAGGACACTACTGACACAATGCTGCTGCAACAGGATCTGGAAAGGTTGAGCAGATGGGCTGAGAGGTGGCAAATGAAGTTTAACATTGACAAATGTAAAGTACTACACATGGGAAACAGCAACCCCAGAGCAACGTATCAACTCTGTGGTACTACACTGACAGTGGTAGAGAATGAAAGGGACTTGGGGGTGATTGTGTAGGCAGATATGAAGTTCTCTGAGCAGTGCAGATGGGATGCAAGAGTAGCTCATGGAGTATTGTCAATGATATACAGGAATTTTTCCAGCAGGGATAAGGAGGTGATTATTCCATTGTATAAGGCAATGGTCAGGCCACACCTAGAGTACTGTATACAGGTCTGGAGGCCTCATTTCAAGAAGGATGTAGAGCTGCTGGAACGAGTACAGAGAAGGGCAACAAGATTAGTGAATGGAACAAAGGGGTGCTCTCTTACGAAGAAAAGCTTAAGTTTTGCAAATTACAGTGTCTGGAGACTAGGCACCAGCGAGGTGATCTGATAGAGGTGTATAAAGCCTTGAATGGTTTAAGCATGCTCAATGCTGATGGGATTCTTCCTC
The DNA here is from genome assembly GCF_048544385.1 of Mastigoproctus giganteus. Lineage (NCBI taxonomy): Eukaryota > Metazoa > Arthropoda > Arachnida > Uropygi > Thelyphonidae > Mastigoproctus > Mastigoproctus giganteus. Next base: position 48,703,282 of record NC_143582.1, on the reverse strand, counting down.
TAGCTCAGAAAAATCACCTGAGAGGGCATAAATTCAAATTGAGGAAAGACAGAGATGTAGGATAGACGTGCGGAAATTTGCCTTTAGCCAGCGGGTGGTTGGTTGGTGGAACAGACTGCCATCCCTTGTGGTGGAGGTTGATAGCCTAAATAAGTTTAAGGCTCAGCTGGACAGGTATTTTGAACGAACAGAGGGGTGAAGTGGAAGTGGTTTTTTTTTTTTTTTTTTTTTTGGCTGATGCTGCATAAGCTTGCTTTCTTACATCAAATGCCTCTGCTAATGCTAATGCTAACTTCCGTATCAGTTATGTATTAATTAATTATGTTACGTTTGTAATCTAAGTCGGTATATGTATTTAGTTAAAGCGCAATTTAAATGCCAACGAAATTGAACAAGTTTAAAAGATTTTACTGATCGCTGAAACTATTATAACCTATACTATACTAATGCTATCTAGGTTAGATATATAACGATCGTATGACAAAGGCAAAGGCGGGAATTTACGAACGGTAATCTATGACACTTAAGTATTAATTAACTTTCAAATCTCGCTGTCTCGATTCAGAATAAACTAACGATCCTTACTAGGTCTATAAGCTACTTACAAAAAATAATTTGATGTAAAAAATATTCAATAAGCGGCTAAATATGGCTAAAAAACTTCTCATTCAGCGGAGTTGTAACTTGTAACACGTGGATTTCATACCCTTACCGATACTTTTATGCAATTACAAGGCCGAGTACAGAATAAATACACCAGATTAATCAGAAATATCACAAAATAATGCTATACTACTAAATTTATACTATACTAATTTATCCTAATACTAATTAATTTATACTAATACTACTTAATTTCAAATCAATAAATAAGAAAAATCCACTTAGCGGCTTTGAACACGTCTGGCCCCTACTAGCCTCATCAGCAGACCTCTTTATATCTTCATTTTTATAGCCTGTGGATAATATTCCTCCAATTTTCGCTTATTAGAATTGCCGTTTAATAGAATCAAAATTCAATTCACAAACATGATCACAATAACTGGTGCTTGCTGTAATTATTTTGTGTCACCAGCATAAAAAAAAAAAAAAAAAAAAATATATATATAATAATAAATGCTGGCTTGTTCAGATTATTGACGTTTGGATTTTTGACATTCTACTTATTGAACATAATGACTTTTAAATTATACAATAAAACACTTTTAATTTTATTTAAAACTGTTTTATTACAAAAATTTAAGAAAAATAGTACATGTATAAAAATTACAAGTCATAGACAAGAAAAATGTTGTCTAGTTGTTACAGTTGTTAGCACTACACCTTAATATCATATAAAAATTCCTTAATGGGCTTCTGTTTCATAGAAGCTCCTCGCATTTTAGCTGCTATATTTTGTAGGTGCCTAAGTAACAAACATCGGCGGGCGTGGTATCCTCCTGCTGTACAGTATAACATAAAGGTGACTCAATAGCATTTAGACCTTCCTTTTTTTAAATTTTTTTGTAGTTTCTGTTTTCATCTTCACTTTCATCTTTTTGTTCATCAACAAGCTCTGCGATCTTGTCATCAGTCATTTTCAACTGTTCATCAGGATTCATCCACACTTTAATATCCTCTGTGGTAAGAGAGTCTGAAACATGAAGGTTATTGGCTAGTTCTAAAAGGGTTTCCTCACCTCTTTCATCTTCATTTGCCATCTTCTTCTCGTTGGCTTCATTTTGGGAGCATAAAATATTTTTCCAGGATTTAATAAGAGTAGATGTTTTAACATTGTTTCATGATTCTGCCAGCCAGTAAGTAATGTCCTTGATGTTTATTTTTTTAAGATTCTCAATAACACTGATTCCTGTTTCAAGATTTTGAAGCAGATATTCTAAGAGACATTGCCTATAGTTGCATTTCAACGTCTCCAAAAACCTTAATTTAGAGGTTGAAGAAGGGATGTCACATTAGGTGGCAAAAATAGAACTCTGATGTCACCATAAACTATTTCACTTTTGTCTGGATGGGATGGAGCATTGTCTAAAATTAAGAGTGCTTCATGGGGAAGTTTCTTTTCATTCAAATATTTTTTTTGTGCTAGGGATAAATTCTTCATAAAACCATGTTTTAAACAAACTTGAATCCATCCATGCATTTTTTTGATTTGCATAGTTAACAGGCAAACATTTAAAATTTTTTAAAGCTCAGGGTTCTTTGACTTTCCAATGAGAGTGTTTAAGTTTATCCCCCCCCCTTCCCATGAATTTGAACATGTCAGTACCGTTATTCTCTCCTTGCTTCGTTTATATCCAGGGGCTGATTTTTCTTTTCTAGCTGCAAGTGTTTTGGACAGAAACATTTTATAATTCAGGCCTGTTTTGTCACAATTGTAAATTTTATCCAAATTCAAATTTTCTTCATGAATAATTTAGCAGTAAATGTTGCTATTTCTTTCATACTAGCTGATAATTTTTCCCCAGAAATGTTCAGATTTCTAACTCCAAACCTTTTTTTTCCCAATGATCCAACAAACCAATACTTTTGGTAAATTGTTTTCCCCTTCATTAAAATGCTTATGAAATTCTAAGGCCTTAGCTCAGTGGTTTTCAACCGGCGTGTCGCAACAACATCCAGGGGTGCCACGTAATTTGGGTTTAAGTTACTTAAACTTATTATTATTTTTTAATTTATATGTTTATTTCATTATAAAAAGGTGTACAGTATCGTTTTAATGTGATGATCTATAATTGGTGTTTACTTAATAGCTCTATATGAAGAATAAAATTATAAATAATTTTCATAATACAAATTAAAAATATATAATTTGTATTATGAAATGTAATTTTTCTAATTATATTATTGTAATAAATATCATATAACATATATATCTTTTAATATCACACACACACACACACACAGAATCGGATCTAACAGGCAGAAAATTGAGTAGGAGTGCCGCAAAATAAAATAATTACTTAGGGGTGCCGTTATTAAAAAAAGGTTGAAAACCACTGCCTTAGCCTATAAAATCAGTCCAGAATTCGGGTTTCCTGTGTGTCTCATCTCTGTGAACCAGAAAAAAAGAGCTTCAGCAGTTTGTTCAAATTTTCCTTTCTTCATTGTTTTTCTATTCAAAATTTCACTATCACATACAGATGCTATTTGTGAACACCATTTTTCAATTTCTGCTCTCTTTCCCCTCCCCTCCCCTCCCCTCCAGTACCCTACAGTCACTTCACCAATACCTAAGTCACTAGCTATGTTTTTGTTTCTCCTTGATCCAAGTGTTTGATTGCATTCAACTTCATATCTAAAGACACAACAACACGCTTCCGTTTTCCACTCATAGTGCTTACACTAACCCTAATAATATAGATGAAACATGACAAATAAAAAAATTAGAAAATTTGAGAGTAAATATTTAATAAATATTTTTTATTTCTTTTTTTTTTATTAAATCTTGAAATCTTTTTTTTAATTAAATCTTGAAATCTTTTTTTTTTTAATTAAATCTTCAAAATTAGAGAGTAAAAAGCAACGAAATCAACAAATGTAAAAGATCAGCACGGCTCAACAGTCAACTGGTGTGAGTTCCTGCTCTGTACTGAACTATGTACTCTTGGCTTTGATGACGAGTATATAACTTTTCGACAATTCACCTTGGATAATGCGGAACTTGTTTAAACGAGCCTCGGTGAATCACGACTGCTGTACTAAGTAGAATATTTTTCAGTGTCATTTAATTTCCGACGCATGTTTCACATTGCTTATTCCTAATCATGACTGAGAGCTGCTGTCATTCAAACTGTTAGTATAAATTTGATCTCTCCCCTTCTCACCAAAAAGAGAAAATTTTTTTATGGTGACTTAGAATATACTTGTTTCCTGATTGTGAGTTTGCAGTTATAGCATATCACCCATCTTGAGAGAACTCTTCTTTTGCCATTACTTATACAGCCATGGAAAATTTCACTGTATCGCATTCTAAGCCTTAACCGTTGGGGGGGGGTGATATATATATATATATATAGAGAGAGAGAGAGAGAGAGAAATAAAATAAATAAATTGCTTAAATTAAGTTATGACATGATGTGAATGGCAGTAGGTGTCAGTCATGATGAGGTGAAGCCAGTGAGATTTTCATCTCAGTTTATTGATAAAGTGACAATCATATCAAAGCACGAGTCTTATTGACGTCAGGAAAGGCTGTTTTAGGCAGCTTAAGTATACATACATTATATAATTCAAATTTGTTGAAACAACAGAACTTGAAGCACAAGATGTGGATTAATTTCTGGATTAGTACAATTTTTGTTTGTTTCTTCTATGAAAATGTGCCAGATGTGAAGTTTTTTTACTGTATTTATAAGGGCTTTGAGGGAGAACAGGCATTCTATGTGTTATCAGACACTCAGTCAAAAACACTGATGGATCCAATATCTTTCTCTTTCAGAAGATTTAGGAGAAGTCCAGTTGGCCTGCCTCGCTACAATCCACTCATGCACACCTTCTCGGTGGTAAGCCCGGTTATGTCACAGGTGGCAACAAACGTGTAGAGTGGTTCTCTTCAAGACACCTGGTCAGTGTGAAGAAGAAAAGACCAAACCCTCCAGCACATGACAGCACAATGAAACAAATGGCCCTCAGTCCCCAGCAGCTTTCACTCTCCCTCTTACGGCAGCGAGAGGATCAGAGTGGAAGCAGAGGGTGCTAAGAATCTCTGGGTACGACCAGGCTGCCATGGACAGAAACTGAACTTGGCCTGTTATAACGTAAGATCACTCATCGGTGAAGACAGGATATTAGAGCTGGAAAAGGAATTAGAAAGTGTGAATTGGAATATCATCGGTTTGGCTGAAACAAGAAGAAGAAATGAATCACATATAAGTTTATCAAGTGGAAATCTGCTGTACACCAATGGAAACAGTGAAAGGAGTGAAGGTGGAGTTGGGTTTCTGGTCCATAAAGATTTTGAAAACAACATATTGGAATTCAAAAGTACATCACCAAGGGTGTCAAGACTAATATTCAAGATTTCAAAGATTTACAAACTAAAGGTTATAATGATTTATGCACCAACATCAAGCCATGATGATGAAGAGGTTGAAGAATTGTACACTGAAATTGAGAGTTTTCTAGATGAGCCCACTATACTATACTATCATTATGGGGGACTTCAATGCTAAGGTTGGAAAGAGACAAAACAGTGCAGAAAGGGGAACTATAGGAGATTTTGTATTTGGTAAAAGAAATTAAAGAGGTGAAAGACTTGTGGAATTGTAGAATCTCGAGGAATGTCAGTATTGAACACTTTTTTCGAGAAAACTGTTAACAGAAAGTGGTAATGGAAGAGCCCAAATGGATTAACAACTATTGAAATCCACTTCATCCTCACTAACAGAAGTTATATCGTGAATGGTGTTACCATCCTAAACAAGGTAAATGTTGGAAGTGATCACAGAATAATAAGATGCACACTTGATATAGATGTAAGAAAAGAAGAAAACTGACTCGAGTAAATAATACAAAGGCCTTTGGGATTTTTTTTTTTTTTATAAAAACCCCAAACATGAGAGGTATTAGAACCTATAATACTTAGTATCGTGCTTGGGTTGGAGGTTGAGAAGACAAAAGAAGATATTTGTTGACATTAAACTTGAACTTCTGTAGACTGTAATTTTCAGAAAATACGTACGAAGGAAGTTTGTTCCAGAAAACAGCAGTTGAACGAATAAACGAGGAAGATGAAAAGTTGGTTCTGTGAGTTTGAAGTTTGACAGATTATGGATGTTGGCTGGTGGCGGCATGTGTTCGGACTATTTTGAAAGAGAGAGCAGGAATTATAGAAGCCAATTCAGAAGAATTGGCTTCTATAATGAAATGGTAAGGCGGATTTGTGATTTGTACAGAGTGAACAGCTGTTTAGAAGAAAAGTAACGCTGAGAGCGAAAGAGAGAACCAAGTTTTTTAGATGCAGAGGAAGCAATATTTGAAATGTGCTTGTGCCAAGAGAGATTAGAATTCAGGGTAATTCCCAAAAGAGATATATCATTTTGCCTATCAATGACACTCCTATCATTTTGAGAGGAGTGTCACCAAAGATAAGCACAGGAGCAGAAGAATCCTTTTTGTGAGATATAAGACAAGACTGAGTTTTAGAAGGATTGAAATGAACTAAGTTGTCTTTGCCCCACTGGAGAATTACCTGGAGAACGGCATTTAAGGAATTGGTAGCGGATATTCGAGAAGTTGAAACTGATTGAGCAGGGCACAGTTTCTCAAAATGGAAAGTGGAATGCAACATGCTATCATTCGCAGAACTACGGATAGGATTCCGAGTGAATGGAAGAAGGTCATTAATATACAAGAGAAAAAAAGAGTGTGAGAGAGAACTGAAACTTGGAGGACACCAGCATTAATGGAGCAGTTTGAAGACACATAGCCATCTACCATCACCTTCAGTGAGTGATCAGAGAGAGAAAACTGGATAACCAATTGCAAAAAACAGTTGGCAAACCATAAGATGGATGCTTATTTAGGAGACCTTTATGCCAAACACGATCGAAAGCCTTTGAGATGTCAAGAGCAACTGCTTGTGTTTCCCCGAACTTTTCCATTGAATTTGTCCATAAATGGTTAACATAAGCCAGAACATCACCAGTGGATCGACACTGATGGAATCCATACTGGCGATCATTGATCAGACGGAAGGTTTCTAGGTAGTTTAAGGTTTGGCGGTTAATTGATTTCTCCATTACTTTAGAAAGAGTAGAAGTAATTGCAAAGGACACTAATTGGATGGAAGGGATTTGTCACCCTTTTTAGGAATTGACTGGATATGAGCAAATTTCCAAGCAGAAGGAAAAACACCTTTGGAATAAGAAAGTGAAAAAAGGCAGCAAAGAACAGGAGTAAGTTCAGGAGCACAGGTTTTGAGAACAAGTGGAGAAATACCATCAGGACCTGGAGCTTTCTTAGCATCAAGATTCGTCAAAGGCCTTCTGACATCCTTTTGACGGAAGACCACAGGAGGCATTAAATGGAGTGTGTCGGGAATGATGGGAGGTGTTTTACCAAGATCATTTGATACAGGAGTTGGAAGAAAAATGGGATGCTAGCAGGTCAGCTTTGTCCTTGGCTGAAATAACAGCAGAACCATCTGGTTTTGACAGGTGGTAGCAGAGATGGGCAAAAGTTGCGACCAATAGCTTTGGCAAGAGACAAGAATGCTTGGCTACCATTAGGGCAAGAAGCAAATTTTCTACTCTTAGCCTTCAAAATCTAGTTTGGACTGATTAATAACTGCTTTACAATTGTTGCGAGCTTTGGTGTAGGCAGAAAATGAATCTGAAGATTTGGAATCAAGCCAAATATAATATGCAACGTTCTCTCTGGAACAACCTTAGCACATTTATTTGAAAACCAATGTTTAGAAAAAAGGACGAGATTTTAAAGTGGAGTGTGAAATAAAGGATTCTATTCCTACAAGAATAATTTCACTGATATGATCTGAGCAAATGTTGACATCAGAAGTTTTGAAACTGTAATCCTACCAAGGAAAAGAAGAAAATAAATCTTATAGATCATCCCATTTTGCATTCTTCTAATGCCAAACAATACGAGGTTGGGAATAGCCATGAGATAAAGGCTTCATTGGAGAAGAGACAATCACCAAGTTGTGATCTGAGTTGCCTAAAGACCACTCACTTCGACCGTGTATTTAGAAAGGTTGTTTGTGAGAAAAAGATCAAGCGTGTTGGCTGCATGGTTAGGATCGTTCGGTATTCTTGTAGGTAAATGAACAATCTGTGCAAGGCCATTAGTAATCGCAAAAGGCTCAGCATCTCCACCAGCTAGGTCAATGTGACTAGAAAACGGAACCAGCCGGAGTTGTGAACATTAAGATCACCAAGGAAAATTACCTCACTGTTTGGAAAGTTGGACTGGAGAAAGTCAAGTTGCAAAGAGAGGAAGTCAAAGAACTACAAGTGATTAGTGGAGTTGGGAGAATGGTAGAGACAACAGATGAATTTGACAAAATGAGGTAGAGAGTTTAAGCCAGAGAAGATCAAAGAGAGGAGATTCCAAATTACCAAGTCTCTGACAGGGAATATTGGAACGGACATATGCACAAGTACCACCTTTGAGGCAAAAGGAATCATACAGCAAATAATTTAGACAACTGAGATGAGCATTGGTCGAATCAGCCGATAACTGAGATTCTGTCAGAAAAAGTACATGGGGTTTGGCAGACTGCAAGTGGAAATGGACATCATTGAGATTAGAATTGAGACCATGTATATTTGTGAAATGAACTAGGAAGTGTTTGGGAGGTTTAGATCTTTTCGCAGATAAACTTACTCTATTAGTTTGACAATTCATGGTGTATTCGATTGTAAAAAAAAGTGGGGGGTACATGCTGTATGAGGTAATGAAATTTTTGGTTATGGCATACACATGGTAAGAATATATCCAGATCTTTGACATAACATGGCCTCGACAATGCCCCCCACATACACACTACTCAAACTCCCTCCAATCACTATCTGGCAGAGTAGAGATAGCAAGATTATACACTAGCTGATCTGGAAGTCTCCTAAAGAGTTACCAATAGGTTCAGTCCAGTGTACTAACTAGCGGCCAGCCTGTGAATACTGTTTTAGAACTGTACCCTCGAAATGTAAGGAAGATTGGATCTCATGATGTTCGTCATAACCTCAGAAGTCATCAGTCATACTGCATGATGGAAGAGATGTTGATGAGAGTCATCTACCACCTAGTATTGCCTGGTAACACAGAGTGGTGGCATTCCTCCATGTGGGCACCATTCCTCCATGATGTGGGTGCCACACCTCGACCCCTGCTTACATTTGTTCACTTCTGGGTGGTCACCCAAGGTGTGCATGTGCATGGAGGTTATGCCCAGGTTACTAACAGTCCCACCATCGTGAAGGTGCGAGCAGAGGATTTGGCTGTCACAGACCTTCTGGACTTCGCCAAAATTGGGTCCACTTGACTTGAGTGTCACCCAAATATCAGTTCCATCAGTGTTTTAGACTCCCAGGTAGCAATTACAGCTTGTCTGGCATATCTGAGAGAATATCTGTGACAACCTCAAGGACCAAAGGGATAACAGAAGAGGAGAAAAAGCAGTATGTACTAGAACTTAATAACAAGTTTGAGCTTCTGCAGACTGTTCAGGACCAAGATATCGACAAGGAATACTACAACTTTCTGAAAGCAATAAAGCCCAAGAAACCTATAGGTAAAAATTAATCCAGAAAAGAAAAAATTAGTCAAGAAACACTTGTCGTGATGAACTGAAGATGACAAATAAAGAGCAAGATAAACACTGACAAGAATAAAATTGATATGAGTTATGCAAAGCCACTAGAAAGAGACTCAGAAAGGACTTAAGAAGGTTTAACACAAGAAAAGTAGAACAAGCATTAAGGGAAAACAAAGGATTTAAATCAGCAGCCATGAGCAGTAATACAGAAAGAAAAGTGATACTGAAACTGAAGAATAGTGATGGTGTACTTATAAATAGCAGAGAAGGTATAATTCAAATAGCAGAAGACTACTATAGACAATTATACAAGGAGCAAGGGATTGATGCCAGCAATGGGGAAAATGGATCACAAATTAGTAACACATACGACATACCCGATATCCTTCCTGATGAGGTAGAACATGCATTGAAGAAAATGAAGAACCAGAAAGCCCAGGGGGAAGAAGTTATGTTGAGTTGTTAAAATTAGGAGGAAGAGACACTCAGAAACTGGCAAGGCTCTTCACAAAATGCATTAGAAAAGGCATGATGCTCAAGGAGTGGAATAATGTAATCATAGTTTTGCTGCATAAGAAAGGGGATAAATCAGAAATTGGAAATTATAGACCAATTAGCTTGTTATTCCACATCTACAAGTCGTTACAAGGGTCATTACCAACAGATTAGAAAGAATACTTGTTGAGAATCAACCGAAAGAGCAAGCTGACTTTAGAACAGGATTCTCAACTATGGATCACCTTCACGTAATATCATAGCTCATGGAGAAAGCAAATGAATATAAATCACCATTATGCCTGGCATTTGTGGATTATGAAAAGACAGCTGTAGATATCTCATATATTATAATTTTGAAGGAAATATGAGAACGCTACCTCTTTTATTAGACTAGACAAAGACAGTAGCAAATTTAAAATTTAGAAAGGAATTCGAAAAGGTGACACAATATCTCCGAAGTTGTTTACTGCTGCCCTTGAGGAAGCTTTCAGAAGATTAGACTGGTCGCAGAAAGGAGTCGATGTGAATGGAGAGTATCTAAACCATCTACTGTTTGCAGATGACATTGTGATCAAAAGCCATGATTCCAAAGAATTTCATGAAAATCTTAATCAGTTATGCAGAGTTAGATTTTGGACTAAAGATAAAAATAGCTAAAACAAAAGTAATGATGAACAAGTATGGAAAGGGATATAATGATTGAAGGAGCAGTAATTGAAAAGGTGGATTCATATACTTATCTGGGACAAATTATTAGATGTAATAATGATAAATGGCTGGAAGTCAAAAGAAGAATAAATTTTGGATGGATAGCATTCAGGATATATAGTCACATATTGAGGAGCAATATTCCAATTTGTCCGAAACGTAAAATAATGAACCAATGTATACTCCCCACCATGACTTAATGAAGTGAAACTTTTGCACTCACCAAAAGAATGGAAGAGAAGCTGAGAACTACACAGCAAAGAATGGATTGAATTATATTGGGAATTAGACTAATAGATAAGAAGAGAAACAAATGGATTAGGCAGCAAACTCAAGTAAAGAACATTCTTATCAAAACTAAAGAACTGAAATGGTCTTGGGCAGGACACAGCTCGAAGATATGATGACAGATGGACTAAGAAAATAACAGAATGGTATCCAAGAGGAGCTAGAAGAAAACCTGGAAGACAACAGCAGAGATGGACAGATGAAATTCACGATTTCGTGGGTAGTAAATGGACGGCGATTGCACAAAACAGAAGGAATTGGAAAGTTGCTGGAGAGGCCTTCATCCTGCAGTAGATTGAAAATGGCTGATGATATCTATTTACTACCTTTGCCTGCTTCTCTTCTTTCCAGATATGTTTCCTCATCAAAAAAGTGTAAACTGTGCCAGTTGTTTTTGTGTCTTGCACTTGCATGGTAGAGACATCTCTTTGGAAAAGCATATGACCATATTCTGTGACCAAAACAAATGGTCAGGAATCCTATTATGTCTGCCATTTATCTATTGAAAATTTATGACACTAGAGCAGTAAAAAAATAAAAATCCTTTATTTTTTGTGCCAGTGTTTGGCATTATTTTTGTATGTGCAGCGTTCAAGGAAACAACACTAAGGAAAAGTTAAAATATAATGTCCAATTTGCTTGATGCTCTGCATAGAGCATCAAGCAAATTCCTGTTTCTCCATATAAATCGGACAATGTAGCATTGATTCTGATTGTGTAAATGTGATGCCAAATATCCCAGTAAATTTTATTCTGCTTATAAAAATGATGGCCCATAAAAACTGATTACATAAGCTGAATTGAATCTGTTCAGTGTCCTGCACTGGGCACACCTAACAAATAACACTACAGAACTTCTAGGCTCTAAGCTGAGTGAAAAAGCATCTGTTTAGGCTTCTGGAATTTCATTTTTGTTGTTGAGACAGAAAAAAGCTTTCTGTTTACATACAAAGGTAGATTTAAAAATAATGGACAGGCAACACTCTCCCATTGCTATAGTTTTAAACAATTTGGTGACTTTTAATAATGGATGCAAAGTATTAGAGAATGTCATACTTTAGTTGGTATGCTTACTGTCACTAAAGCTCTCCGTAGCCAGGCGGGCAGGAGCAGCAGTGTATAGCACACGCTTCTTGATTAGACCGGGGTTTGAGCCCGTGACCACCAAATACGGAGAATGCGGAAAGGTCAGGGAATGACCACCGCATATCCCCAGAGCAATATGGCCTTAGTTGCTAGTGCTCCTAAAACACCCAAATAACTGTCACTAAAGCAGAAGTTTCTGTTATTGTTTGACAAAGAATCCAGTAGAGTTTGGTGTTAATTTTTTGGAATGGATTCCTCTGGAAGTACCACCATATCACCAATACATAAAGGCAGTTCAAAGAGTAAGGCTGGTAACTACAGACCAGTAGTCTGAGTCCAGCAGTAGGAAAAATCTTGGGAGGCAATGATTAAGAATGAAATCCAGGGACATTTAGATATAGGTGCCATCCTGAAGGATGAACAACATGGTTTTGTTAATAGAAAATCATGTTCAACTAACCTGGTAAGCTATTTTGACATAGTTACTTATGAGCTGGGTGTAGGGAACAGTTTTGACAGTTTATTTGGATTTTAGAAAGGCATTTGACTCACTCCTTTGTGAGAGGTTACTCTATAACAAGAACATGTTGGGATTACTGGAAAGAGTCTAAGATGGATCACAGGGTGGCTGCAGAGCAGAAGGCAGAGGGTTATGATTAATTCATATTCTTCAGATTGGTGTAATATCAACTGAGGGTCCTCCTCGAAGGATTGGTCCTTATACCATTGTTGTTTCTGATTTTCATAAGTGACATCGACAAAGGGATGGAGTGTATGATATCAAAAGTTTCAATCAGTTTAAAGATTGGGAGAGTCATTAATGATCAGTGCCAAGCAGCTCTCCTTCAGGAAGACTTGAACAGGCTTTAAGAAAGATCAGAAAAGTGGCAACTATGTTTTAATGCACCAACACTCTAAAATAACTTATATACTTGGTGGAGTTGAATGAAAAACAGTGGAGGGAGAAAGGAATCTAGGAGTTATGATATGAGCAGATATGAAGTTCTCTGAGCAGTGTAAACAGGCACCCATGGTTTCCTATCAAATGAAAATTCCATGGTTTGATTTATCAAGCAACAAACTGTAGAGATAAGGAGCTCATAATCTTGTTGTTTAAAGAAATTGTAAGACTGCATTTGGAATACTGTGTCCAAATATGGAGACCTCATCTGTAAAAAAAAATACATTGAGATTCTTGAAAGGGTCCAAAGCCAAGCACTTGTATAGTGAGATTGGCAAAAGGGCAATCTCACGAGGAAAGATTTTACGTGAGCTACAGAGCATGGCAGTCAGGCACTTTAGAGGGAAACCTGATTGAAATTTATAAGGTTCTGAGAGGGGTTATTATTAAAATGAATGAAGGTGGAATTTCTACATTTTCACTGTTATGAATAATTCTAGAACTGGGGATCATAAATTAAAGTTACAGGGAAAGAGGTTTACACTAAATTGTAGGAAGTTTTCTTTTAGTCAGCAAGTTGTTGATTACAGCAGAACACATTGCCTCTGCTGGTGGTTGAGGCTGACAGTTTGAAGAAGTTCAAAGGTTAACTAGTTTTATTATTTACTCTTTTTTTTTTTGGCTTGTTCAGCAAAAGCCTGTCACTAAGCTAATCAACCAAACATCTGTCCTATTAAAATAAGAATCTATACATTATAACTGTGATTTAGACACTATTTCACTGGTGCTCAGAAAAATAGTACTTCATTTAGCAAGTCACCATAGATAAGCCCCATGCAGGAGAGGAGGAAGGGATAGGATTATGCTTTTAGCTAAGCAAATAGATTCTAAGGCAGTACACTGTTGACTTGGGTTACTGGTGTAACATTGAGTTGGCTTGGTGTGACATAAAAACTCGTGGGAAAAAGTGAGAGGATTATGTTGTAGACTAAGGGTTCTCAAACATTGTAAGATTCAACCCCCTAAAATGCTAAATGAATTTGTGTGGCCCGCCCCTTCTTTCATGAGTAAAACTAATGATTATATTGAGTTTAAAATTGCACAGTAAATAACTTTGATAGCTAATATTTTATTGGAAATAAACAAAAAAAATATCAAATTTGGAATTCTGTAGTAAGGATTAAAAAATAGTTAACTAATGAACAGACATCAAATAAAACTTTTTTAACCTTAGATTTTTTTTTACCAGGACTACATCTACCAACACTATGATAAGAAAATAAACAAAACATGCTAGCATAAGTAGCATGTGAGCTGGAAAAGAGGCTTGTGATTTGGTTAATGAAGCAAGTGTTAATAATATATCTGAGATTTAACCCTCATTTTTACTATGAACAAGGAGGAATTTTTATGCATTACACATTCAACCTTATCCAGCTGATACCCCCCAGGGGGCTCAAGCCCCACAGGTTGAGAACAGCTGTTATAGGCCAAATGATGTGTTGATTAAAATGAACTATACAAGATTGCAGTTATACAACAACCACACTGGTTTTGTTAAAAGGTGTTTTCGGACAAATTTGAATAGGTACTATGATACACCATCAAAGAAACTGGTTGCAAAAAAACATTTTTGTTTTGTTGTTGTATGCTTATATTTCAGTAAAGCTTTCGATATCATTCTAAATTAAAGACTGCTGTGCAAATTGGGGTAACATGGCATTAGTGGAAAGTTACTGCTTTAGGAAAATGGGATGGTTGAGTGGCAGAAGTAGTAGAAGTTTCTTGGAATTCAGTGCTAGGCCTTTACTCTTCTTATCCTTTATTAATGATATTGATGAAAGCTTATGAAGCTTAATGTCTAAGTTTGCTGATGATTCAAGGTTGCATAGGGTGATTAATGACAGTAATCAGGATATATTATTCCAAAAGACTGGATGCATTAGGCAGGTGGCCTGAAAAGTTACAGTTGAGAGCCTGACCTAATGTATAGCCAAGTAGTCAGGGTGAAAAGTGCAGTAGCATGTGCTCTTTGAGTGGATGAAATTCAAGCCCATGACTGCTAAATATGATTAATGACTGCATTCACTCCGGTCATGATGGAGTATAAACAAGAACATAATTGATAAATACAAGATAGTGCTTTGGGTAGCAGTAATCCCAGATTTACATACCATCTGGATTGTGCCATGCCACGCTCATTGTATTGGAGAATGAAAAAGATCTAGAGGTAATTGTACAGTCTGACAGTGCAGACAGGCTACTAGCACAGCTCATTGGAATCTTTCAGTGATATACAGGAATTTCGGCAGCAGGAACAAAAAGATAATTATACATTATATTAGGGAACGGTTAGGCCACATATTGAGTGCTGCATACAGGTACTGAATTCTTCACTTTAGGAAGGATGTAGATCTGTTGGAATGGGTGTAAAGAGGTGCAGTAAGGTTAGGGGCTCAAAAAGGTACTTTTACCAAAAAAGATTTGAGTTCTGTGAACTACAGTATCTGAAAACTAGATACCTGTGAGTAGACCTGACTGAAATGTTTATTTAAGGCTTTAAAGGGAATAAACTAAATTCCCATGACATTTCTTACTCATTTTTGGGCATCTTATATACATACATAAAGGGGCATAAATTTAAATTGGAAGAGATAATTCCATGATGGATATTCAAAAATTAGCTTTCAGACAGAAAATAATTGATTGTTGGAACAAACTTCCATTTATAGAAGTGGGTAGTTTTAATAAATTTAAAAAAGAATTGGGGAACTTTTTAGAATGGATGAACAATGAAGTGGGGAAATTTTTTTGACTGATTCTGTATAAGCTTGCATCACTTTGCTAATACTAATACTTAAACTCAACAAGCAGTAAATATAGTTATACTGCCATAGAATGAACTCAAGGTCATTACCATATGTAGTCTATTTTAGGAGTAAAGGGGTGATGGGACGATTAGGTTACCTTCATTTTTAGATTAATTTTTATTTTAAACAAAAGTAATCATAACAAAATAATGTATAAATCAATTTTGATCTCATTTTGATTTTGGCCTATAATAGAAATATAATATGTGCATCCTTTTCCTACTGCACCAATTCCTTGACTTCTTAAATTGACTGTGTGGTAGTGACCTTGAATTCATTCTCATGACTATAAGATCTTAGTTTCAGTATATAGTCAATTAATGCAGTGAATTGTTAACCGATTGTAATAGTAAGTTAACTATTGTGTTAACAATAGTTAACTTACTGGAATAAATAATGAAACAATGGATTAATTTCTTGTGAATGTTGACATGTACAATACATATGGATGGGGACCCCAAGTGCCAAGCGATTGTTTCCAAGTGATTTTCCTAGTCTCTCTCTCTCTCTCTCTCTCTCTCTCTCTCTCTCTCTCTCTCTCTCTCTCTCTCTCTCTCTCTCTCTCTCTCTCTAGGTGCAAGTACCAGCTTGCGCTAGAGAACATTTCTTCTGCTCGCAATATTACTGCTCTCCTACTCTTCTGATCACTTGGTTAGTGGTTGGCACCTCTTCTGCCTCCATATGTTGGGGATGGTAACTTGGGGGAAAGTTATCCTCCAGGGATAAAAGTAGCAACATGGATTATGACAACTACCCTGCATTTGAGTCTAGATGCTCATCTTACTGTGACCCAAATGAAATGGACCATTACTCATTTCAATCCAAGAGACTAAGAAAAAATTAGCATCAAACAGTGAATTGTTTCGGTGAACAGTGAATTGTTTCAGTGAACAGTGAATTCTAATTCAGAAATGTTTAAAAAATGTGACTAGTTCATCAAAAATGGTGAAACTCTCTAAACTGGTTACTCATTGAAACAGCTGTCCATCAACTTTTGGCAGAAGATATCTGTACAGGTCACCCCTCATGCTACATTAACCCATTCACGCTGGGGTGGCGCCTCCGTAGCCAGGTGGGAAGGAGCAGCAGTGCGTAGCACACGCTTCTTGATTAGACCGGGGTTCGAGCCCGTCACCACCAAATACGGAAGATGCGGAAAGGGAATGACCACCGCATATCCCGGAGCAATATGGCCTTAGTTGCTAATGCTCCTAAAAAAAAACCAAATAACAATAACACGCTGGGGTGACCCACCAGTGGATCGCTGCTTTAATGTCCACTGGGCAAAGTGATCCACCGGTGGGTCGCTGCGACTAATTATCATTGGACGTTGCGATCCACAGGTGTCTTATTGTGCTACGAGTCTTATATTCAGTTTTGGCATTAAGCGCCTGGTATTTAAGCATTTTATCAGATTCACCAGTCCTTCATATATATTTATCTACCATGTGTCAGCCCATCATCAATATTTTTTTATTTATTGAGGTTTTTGTGGGGTATATAAAATCATAGTACAGCAACTCCCTGACTTACACAGCGTTCCACGGAACGCAACCATTACATAAGTTGGGGAGTTGCTGTACTATGATTTTATATATATTTACGTAATGGTTGCATTCTGCGGAAAGCTGTGTAAGTCAGATTTTCCCCATGCTTGTGGAGCACACTCAACTGTGCTTGCTAAATTGATTGAATCAAAAAAGAAAAGTTTGATGAACATGTAAATAGAATTATTTATATATTTATACAATTTTTTATCTCATGCGCAGGAAAAATTACAAAAGTACGCAATTTAAAAAAATTTCAAAATTATAAAATTACAAAAAAAGAGAGGAGACAGGCATAACATCAGTAAGTTTTACCTCTTGAGCATCATTTAGAAGGGGTTAGCCACTCAACCTTACAAAAGAACATATTAATGGATGACTGGACAGTGGCTTTTTTTTTTTTTTCTTTTCGCCATAGATTTCTTTGTAGCAAGCAAGCATATCATTTACCCCTCTGTTAACTTTTAAGAATCGTTCGCTGTCAGGGTCCATCTTCTCAAACCTCTCCATTGCCAATGCAATTTTACGAAATGTCATTGCCATCTCTCTGTTGATGAAGCATCTTGGCTTCTCATTTGGTTCATCTTGAGATTTGTCGGCATTTTCTTCTTTCACTATCGGTCCCTGCAAGTCAGTAAGTGTTTTGCTAGATAATTCCTTCTCTTCTTCCTTTGTTAAATCCTCCATGTCTTTGGCATCAACCTCCAACTCAAGTAGCTCCGTAACTTTTACAATCTTATCTGTAACTTCTTCATATGATTCATCTTTTTCAAATCCTTCGATGCCTTTTACATGCCGTGGGCATATTTTCTTCCATGTGCCATTTAAACAACTTTTAGGAATTTCCATCCAGGCCTTATTAATGTTCAAGTTGGCATGGTAAATATTGTAAGATTTCCAAAAGTCTCTTAACGTAAAATTTTTTTTTATCTACTGCAGACAATGCCTGAGCAAATGTTGTGTGTAAATAGTATGCTTTTAAATTCAAAATAACACCCTGATCCATAGGTTGGATGAGTGAAGTCGTGTTTGGCAGTAGAAATATGACTCTCGCTTTCGAATTGAAATCATCTAGATGCATAGGATGTCCAGAAGCATTATCTAATAGAAGGAAATTCTTGAAAGGAACGTCGTTATCTTTACAATATTTTTCAACCTCGGGAATGAAGCATCATTTAAACCAATCCTCAAAGAGAGATATTGTTATCCATGCTCTCTGGTTTGATCAGAAATGCACTGGTTGGGTCGCTTTTTTGGTGCCCTTAAATGCAGAATGATTTCCAGAATGGTACACAAACAGTTGTTTTAATCTGTAATTTCCTGCTGAACAAGCAAGAGCGTGGCCCTATCTTTTAAAGCCTTGAAACACTGCATTGTCTTTTCATCTTTGGCAATGTATGTTCGATCCATCATTTTTTCCCAATACAGAGCAGTCTCATCAATGTTAAAAATTTGCTGCGTTGAATAGCCGCCTTCGTCAATAATTTTTTCCAACACATTACAAAATTTCTCTGCAGCTCCAGAATCGGTACTGGCGACTTCACCGCATACTTTAATGTTGTGGAAACCAGCGTTTTTAATCGTATTTTGCATCTCTACAGATGCAAAATATATACGTTTCCATATTTTTTTCAGTTTTCACCGGGTGGCAAAAAGTTGCATAAAGTTAAATTTGCGTAAGTCAAGTATTACGTCAGTCAGGGAGTTCCTGTAGTTGAATAGAAAAAGGAACCAATAGTTGACAGTTTTTATTTCAAATATAAAAAAATTATTTTGTTTAAGGTGAATTATGTTGAAGCATTCTATTTTCACAAGATTTTCGTCAAGATTTTCACAATCTTGACAAAATGTTTTAACTTTTTTTGCCTTCTGGTCTGCTTCTTTCTTTCCTTCTTTTTCAGAAATTTTCTTGTAACACTCCTGCAACGTTCCTTGCTTGACCTTTTACAAAATGTATGAATTCTGCCAGGTGCGTTTGTTACTTTTGTAGTAGTCTCACTATTCAATAAACTGTATATTATACTTTCTCAGAATTGAAGGATGGATAGACATTAGTCCCAAATTTACTCTGTGCCACCCATGCATTGACTAGCATGGTACCAAAGATGATCTCCATTGCATCTTTTTTATACCGTTTTACGCAGGCTACTATAATATGACGTCATTTGGTCAGATATATCCACTGCCTTCTTTGCTTGATTGTAGCTGATAATAACATCGGGTTTCTTGATTTTTTTCTCCCTTTCTATCGTTCTTTCCTGTCTCAATAGTTTTATACTGATGAATTTTGCATGTTGTTAGCATCGTTACTGGTCTTTTATCGATCCATTTCATGATTTTCACTCCTTTGTTATTCTCAAGAGTGATTATGTCTCCCCGTTTCATTTTTATTCCCTGTAATATTCCTTGGTATTCCTTTTCAATTGCGTCATAGAGTCCCACAGAGAAAGGTTTTCTTTTCTAATAACTCTTGTGCTAAAGGGAAACTGGTGTAAAAATTATCCGAATAAAGAACGCATCCTTCATTGAGTAGATTAGCCATCAGTTTCATTGAGACGGCAGGGTAATGTCCTTTACCTTCCACTGAATCACCCTTTCCGGTATAGAGATTTCATGAGTATATCCGTTGGGCAAACATAATTTATAAAATTTTATCCCATATTTGGGATCTGGCAAAAGAGTAGCCTTCCACACCAAGGGATCAAACTTTCATCGATGACCAATTTTTTTCCTGGCTTTAACACGCTTTGAAAATTCCTATTGGCTTTATCTAATAAAATTCTGATTTTGTTGAGATGGTCTTGTCATTGGCAGTTTCATTGTCAGAGAAATGCCAATATTTCAGCAGATCTAGGAAACTATCTCTATTTCATAATGAGATTATTCGAGTATAAGTCTTTTTTTTTACCAGTGTAATCTTATATCTGGGACATGAACAATTCCAGTTATCAATAATATTCCAAGAATTTTTCCATTTCCCGTTTGGTGGTTGGTCTCTAATCAGCTGTCTTCTTTTTGGGTGTTCGTATATTATTAGCTACTGATGTTAAACGGTACTGTATATCTGTTGGTTTCAGTCACCATCATCTGAAGTATACCGTCAGTTAGAAGCAGTTTGTAAATGTGGTAAGTTTGTTTGATTTTAACATCTTTATTATATGTCTCCCCGTAGATTAATTGAAATTAGATACATTGGAGATTACTTGAGAATTTGGGTCATGATTTTCATCACTGATTTCATGATATTCATCAGATTCTTCTGAGGTTTTGATCTTATCATCACTGTAATTGGAATGTATGTCTGAATCATCTAATTCTGACCTCTCGTCAAATTCATCACTAAAGAAATATTGTGGCTTCTCTTTTGTCTGCAAGTCCAACTCTGTTCTCGATGTCCCTGAACAATTTTTATCGTGTTTTTGGGCACAACATTTTTCTTTCAAAAGAGGTACATCTGAATCATCACTATCACTTCTATTCATCAAACATTCGTCTTTAGCTCGTTTTCCGTAAAGAGAGAAGGGGTTCGTTTCAAAACTTTTTAGAAATAGGTATCTATAAATATGAAATGCGATAAACAAATATTCGAAATATCTAAAGAGTTTACCACAATCTCTAGATTATAGTGATAAACGAAAATATTCTCCACGCGTACACATATTTGAAATGAAGTCAATATGGAGGGAATAACTATTGTCAGTCTCACAAAGTACGAACAAATTTAAAAACAATGTTCGTGGCGGTACCAGGAAGTAATGTGAGCGTGCACATTGGTGACTCACTGGCACTTATCTCCCTTCATTGACAATACTTAATGCCACAGGGTGGGGTGAACCTCCAGTGGGTCACTCAAATTTTCACGAAAAACAAATGACAACCTGTTTTTCTTGCACGTACCGCTGTAGCTGAGGGGTAAGGCACGCCGGGTGCATAAGTACATGTCTTGAGTGACCGGGATTCAAGCCCGTGACTGCTAAATATGGTGCTGTTTCTCGTATTCTGTCTATCTTGTGAACTCCTCTGACCATTTGGTCAGAAAATTTATTTATTTTAAATGAACCGAATTATGAAAAAAACACAGTCGTCATTTGGGAAATAAAAGTTGAGTCTATCTGTCTCTTAGGCTTTTTGCTAAATAGCTCCAGAGGGGTAATTTCACAGTGGGACTTGATTAATGCAATTTCCTGGATTAGCCCACTGAAGATGGACTAATTCAGGAAATTAATAGATCAAAAAGTCGCTCAAGCAAAACAAATTAATGAACAAAAAAGATCGTGATCTTGTTCCTACTAGAAACATTATTCTTACATTTGGTACAACAACCTTACCATCGTGTGTCAGAGATGGATACCTCAATTACTATATATGTTCTTATATACCCAGTCCAATCAAATCTGCCCAAATTTGGGCTATAAAGGCTAGCATTGAGCCCAGTGGTGAGCTATAGTGGGCTCGCAAGAGCCCATTGTTATTTTTTTTTTTTGAAAATTTGTGAGCCCATTGTTGAAACGATCATTTATTTTACAAATTAAATCCTGAATGCAATTATTGAGTATCCAGAGCCGAAACTACGGTGGAGCGAGCGGGCCCCCATTCCCAGCATTTTAATGGCACAATCAATTGGCTATGTATTTTAAAATTGCTTCATATTTGATTTAATTACAATTGGACCTCTGTTAACGAACTTCTTTATAGCGAATTTTTTTTTTATTCCCCCTTGGTAATTACATTTAAAATAGTTTCCGTTGAACGAAGAAAATTTCCATGTAACGAACGGATTAGGAGAGACAACTTTATATGCATTGTTCTCACCTCTGGCCTTTAGGCAATTTAGGTAATTAGAAAGTGCGAATTAAGGGTGAAAGGGATTACCGTTTCACAATGTTAGTGGTGTCCGTAAAACCTATGCAAGTCGCACTCTTCAATATGCTTTCCATAGTCAGTCAGAGGATTAAGAAGATTCCCGACATTGATAATACCCTCTGGTCAACCTGTGTTGTGGTTCCCCTTTACTCCGACAAATGGGCACGTTTTTTGGAGAAGTGAGTGATCCATGCCTTCCACTAAATTTCTCCATCTGTGTTTACATGGTCACAGTAGATGAATATCTGCGTGATTCCGCCGACTTTTTGCATAGTATTCAAAGAAGTGACAGCAACTGGGAGGGGGGGGGGGTTAGGCAACTAAGATACTTTGCAACTATAAACTTTACGAAGATGAAATGTTGGAAGATTTTGAAACTTTGTCAAGCCTTTCACTGTGTAGAAAATGTTCTAAAATATAATGGCATACAGGCAATAATTAAAAAAAAAAAAAAAAAAAAAAACTATTATCAATCTCCAAAAAAACTTGCACGAATTAAGGATGATTGCTAAAGAACATTAGCATTAGCATTAGTAGAGGCATTTTATGCAAGAAAGCAAGCTTATGCAGCATCAGCCAAAAAAAAAAAAAACCCACTTCCACTTCACCCCTCTGTTCGTTCAAAATACCTGTCCAGCTGAGCCTTAAACTTATTTAGGCTATCAACCTCCACCACAAGGGATGGAAGTCTGTTCCACCAACCAACCACCCGCTGGCTAAAGGCAAATTTCCGCACGTCTATCCTACATCTGTCTTTCCTCAATTTGAATTTATGCCCTCTCAGGTGATTTTTCTGAGCTTGAGGAAGAATCCCATCAGCATTGAGCATGCTTAAACCATTCAAGGCTTTATACACCTCTATCAGATCACCTCGCTGGAGCCTAGTCTCCAGACACTGTAATTTGCAAAACTTAAGCCTTTCTTCATAAGAGCACCCCTTTGTTCCATTCACTAATCTTGTTGCCCTTCTCTGTACTCGTTCCAGCAGCTCTACATCCTTCTTGAAATGAGGCCTCCAGACCTGTATACAGTACTCTAGTTGTGGCCTGACCATTGCCTTATACAATGGAATAATCACCTCCTTATCCCTGCTAGAAAAATTCCTATATATCATTGACAATACTCCATGAGCTACTCTTGCAGCCCGTCTGCACTGCTCAGAGAACTTCATATCTGCCTGCACAACCACCCCCAAGTCCCTTTCATTCTCTACCACTGTCAGTGTAGTACCACAGAGTTGATACGTTGCTCTGGGGTTGCTGTTTCATGATGACATGATGTGGAAACTATAAAGATCAGTCGTATGTTCGGGCCGCGATGTAGCTCGCGGATGGCGATTGCGGGTTGGAGGAATTATCAGCTTTGTGCAAACATTTTGAATCAGAAGTTAAATATTCGGGATTATTAATCCAACTTTTAATCTGGAATTTCTAAACCATTTAGCACTAATGATCAATATCCTGCAGGGGCTCTCTTACCTTTCAGAAGCTTTACAGAATCACTATGGTAAAAGCGGATAAATTAATTATTCGAACTGTCAGTGCAATTGCTAATTTGAAAATTTCTGAAGGAAACTATGAAGCTAAAGTTGAGAGCATGTTGAAGTTGAAAGAATTTGAAGGAATCAAAATCGAAAGTAAAAAAAAAATTACCTCGTACCAAGTTATTAAATGTATTATTTTATCCTTAAAGGATAAGTTATTAATGCAACAGGGTGAGTTTAAATCAAAAAATAAGAAAATTACGATAACGTTGAAAGAAATTTTAAACGTATGCTACCCAAAATCGTAGAATGTGTAAAAAAACTTTCGTCTCGGTTACAAGACGGTGAAAACTGAATAAGAAATTCTGATAAAATATAAAATAAAAATTAATGATTTTAGAGATTTTGTCGAAGACAGTTTATCTTTAAAATCTAGTGAAGTTCCATTTTCAATTAAGAAAGCCAGAAATCCCTTTGAAACCATTGCGATTAGCAGTGCTGAAGCTGAGTGAGCTTTCAGCGTAATGAATAATATTGTGACAGATGAACGCGTTGCAGATTATGATGAGCATACATCTAAATGGAAAACCATTGCTTCAATTTGATCCCGATCGTTACGTCAAATCATTCCTCTGTAATCATCCCTCAGCTATTGAGCAAAGCAGAAGATCAACAACAAATATTAATAAAGAAGTAAATTGGCAATTTTTAGAATAAATTTTTCTTGAATATTTGTGAAATAATTTTTTTTCATGAAATCTGATTTTTTGTGTATTTTTTCTGGAAAGTTTGTTTTTTTATGTAATATTTGTTTTTATATTGTGCAATGTTTGTGACAGTTTTTATGTTATTTGTAATGTGGGAAATACTTCATGTCAATTTTTATTCGCATTATTAAAATTTTAACACGAAAAAAATGTATCCATTATATTTCCCTAGTTGTTAAAAAAAAAAAAAAAACCAATAAGCGTGTTGGTTGATTGGTTGGTTATTTGGTTTTTAGGAACATTAGCAACTGAGGCCATATTGCTCCGAGAATATGCGGTGGTCATTTCCTGACCTTTCCGCATCCTCTGTATTCGGTGATGACGGGCTCGAACCCCAGTCTAATCAAGAAGCGTGTGTTATACACTGCCACTCCTTCCCACCTGGCTGCGGAGGCGCCTGTTGTGTGTGTGCCGAGCACGCGCAGTAGATGGTTTATGCGAAACATCCTTCACGTTTGTTTTAGGAATTTTGATTTGTATATATTGATTATGAAATAAAAGAGCTTTTTAATCGTAATTATTTTATTGATCATTCACAGATTTTCATAATTTCTGGAAGACAAGATATAGTGGATTTATGATAACTATAGTAAGAGATGTATACTTGCAAGTGCAACGTATCTAAATATCTCTTAAAACAGCACCGATTGATGTATCCGATCGTGTATTTGAAGCGATATACGCAGCTATTAGGGGAACCCAACAATGGAATGTAACGAAAATGCAAGACGAAAAAAAAAAGAAAGTGATTACAAATATTTGTATTGTTGTAATCATACTTACTGCAGTAGTAACTTCAGGAAGCATGATTGTGACGTCATACTATTCAAAAATTCTAAAAAGTTAGAACTCCAGTCACTGTCGTATTCAGTTATCATCGTAAGGCGAGGCATGACAACCAGGTTTTTAAGGTTTTTTTTTTTTTTTTGATAGACCTAGAAACGTTTTACGTTTCTAGGTCTATCAAAGGTTAAAGGGCGTAAATAAGCTGCATCTGTCCCCCCCCCAAATCAACCCCTGACTCGAGATATCATTCCGGTCACGAAAAATGCGTCACGCGCTCTAATCACACTACTAGTAGTGTGAGTGTGGGAAGTGCCTCTAGTAGAAGCCGCTGATGATGTCACTTCTGTGACCGATCAAATTTACTCGGTAGAAAGTCGGAAAAACTGCAAGCCCATTGTTAAAATATTCACAGCTCACCCTTCCAAAAGCTCCAACTTTTAGAAGGTAGGAAAAAAAGATTCAAAAATACAAGGTTGAACAAAAGCTTACCTATTAGGAAGCAATTATGCTCAACAAGCCAAAATTCACTTATTCTGCAGCAACCCAAAAATAACAGTCTATAGCAACACAAACAGCAGTCACTGGTACCCCCTTCCATGTCAATTGCTGATTGGGCTTGATCCATACTCTCGTCTCCAAAGTAGACATCTACCGAGCAATGTAAAATTAATTGTGGTAGCAACACTACTAACAGTCCCACTGCAAACACCCAGTTCCGTATACTGATTACAAGCCAATTATACAATGAATATGTACTGATTTGTGATTTCATATGTGGCATACCTAGATATAAAACAGAATCCAGAACTGTGAATATCCAGTTCCCAATTAAACAGCCACGAAGAGGCCGTGCTTTCAAAAGCACAAATTGGGCATTTCCCTACTTACTGTTAAGCATATTCTTGTTGAGTGTGCCTATTACCATTCAGCCAGAATTGCACTTTTTGGATTACTGCTTAATTTACATGAGACTTTTCAACTAAATGATATTATTGGAGTTGAGGGCAGTTTACCAGACTTTTTCGCTTACCTGAAAATGAACAACTTATATACTCACTTCTAGATCTATTTCATTCCATGTGTTCATCAATACTCCAATGTAACAGGTGTAGTTTGGCCATAGTATCCCATGTGCCATGAAATCCTCACTCCAACAACAACCATAAGTATGCCTTTCACATTTGTCCAAATGTTAGCAGATAAACCAGATGTAGCCAAAATGTTTATCTATCTCAAATGAATTTGATGCTATAATGCACTTTAAATTCTGGTTGTAAACCTTTCAGGAAACCATATGTTACTTTTCACCATAGATTACATGCATTGTGCCCATTTGCCCTTGTAGACCAAACAACAACAACAATATCATCATCAATTAGTGATATTTTGTTGGATTCAGGCACATTCAGGGATTAAACTGGGTGATAGAGCTGCTAAAAACCCATAAACTTTAGATTTAATCTCTACCTCTATTTCAGCCTCTGACTATAATCTCATTATATAAGCAGCATGCTTTGCACAGTGTAAAGAGCTGTGGCACACTCAGTAATAAACTTCATTTGAAACTAAATATCAAAAATCGATTGAAACAGGAGATAAAATTCTGTCAAAACAGGACCCAGCAGTTTGGCACTTTAGATGAGAAGTGGTACTTGCACATGTGATGATCCTCCTCAGTGTCCACACTGTTATACGCATCTAACAGTCAAACATATTCTGATTGACTGCCCACTACCAGCAGGGCAGAACTTCAAGATAATCTCTGAGCACTGATGAACACTGCAGCATATTATTGGCGGAGGCAAACATAAAAATTTTTTCTGTTTTCTGAAACAAATTGGAGGACATCAATTCTGAATAGGTTTCTGAAATGAAAATGAAGTGGTTAAATTTCTTAGTTATTTCCCAGCACATTCCTCTGAATAGGTGCACTGTAGTCACTACAGTTTATGCACCTGTGTGCACACACATACACACACCCTTATAGATGGATATTGAACTAATGGAAAAAATTGAAAATGTCATGCATTAATTTTTTTTAGCAGTAGTGCTATGAAATGAACTAGCATTGGTTAACAAACTTTAGTTTCAACATACCCTGTCCTACCAAAAGTCATTGGACATTTTGGTAGGATATCTTTCTAATTGCAGGAAATATCACTGAAATAAGTAAATATTTTTTTGCCCTCTAAAGCGATGATCCTGAAATTCATTTCATATGTGTTTATAGAATAATGAGCTATGAGTGATAAGCATATGATAACAGAAACAAATGCACACTATCATTTGTTATAGTGCAAGGTGCCATTTCTGTACTGAGAATCAATGGAAATTATCCCTATGGAGCAACAATCATGCTATATGCTGGCCTAATTGATGGTTGTGTTTGGTTATGGTATATGCCTGGAGAATGCTTATTACCTGATTTTGTTGTGCGAACTGCGAAGTTGGGCAGAGGGAGTCTCATGGTCTGGGGAGCATTTCTCATGATGTAGACTAGGTTCATTGGTTGCATTGCTTGGAATTATGAATGCTGCATCTTACATTGATATTCTGGGGCAATTCTTTGTGCCCTCCATTGCAGCAATTTTGTGGAAGCAGCCCCTTGCACCTTTGAAAACAACAATGCTCCCTAGCACAAAACAGTAATTATGAATGTCTGGTTTGAAAAGTAGTAATATCTGAAAATTACAGTAATCAGCACAGAGTCCTGACACCAACCCACTTGAAATCTTTGGGATGAACTGGAATGCAGAATTAGGGCAGGACCAAAACAGTCCTCTTCGATAGTGTTTCTTGATAATGCTTGAAAGAAGGAATGGAGCGCAACACCACTTGCTTTCGACCAGAAATTAGTAGGAAGTCTTCCACATGTTAAGGCAATCATTACTGTGGAAGCAGCCCCTTGCACCTTCACCATTAATATCTTTGAATACATGTTCTCTGACTTTTGGTAGGACAGCATATGTTGGATAATGTGTTATACATGTATTACATAATTGAAGTATATAAAATTAGTTGCTCTTATTTCGGTAGTAGAATATTGCTCTAAACCAGGGGTGGGCAACCTTTTTAAATACATGGTAGGATAAATGAAATGTCTGTGAGGTACATGTGGGCCAAATTTTTTTTAGCTTTCTACGATTTTTAGGATTATTAAAATGGTGTATAATGAAAAAATTATCATAAACAGTTTTACATTATTTATTGTAATATTTATACATACTTGTACGTATAATTAAATTTATTAATAAGAAAAACAAAATACAAATTCAAGATAAAAATACAATTATATCACAGGTAACCCTCGTATAACACTGTAGTTAGGTTCCTATGAAATCTCGTGTAGTGCGAAACAGTGTTATACAGGACTGAGAACCAATACAGAAGGGGGGTTACGTTCCAAAAAAATACATAATTTTTTTTATAACTATCAGAAACTTTATTAAAAATATAAACTTTTTATTAAAATTATTAAAATAAAAAAACTTATTAAAAATAGTAATAACTGAACAAACTCCTTACAAACTGTGAAACATATGTCAGTTAATATACGTTCATTTAATTTTCTTCCTCTTCATCGCTGCTAAGAGCCGACCGGGCTAGCCAGGTGGGTAAAATGCCTGCCTGGCAACCCAAAGGTCGCGGGTTCGATTCCCGCCTCGGGCTTGGATCAAAGTACTGCAAAAAAACTTTGGGAGGTGCACTATGACCACAGAAGCCGATGCGCCAACAACTACCAAACCAACCAAAAAAAAATCGCTGCTAAGCACAATCAAAGTTTTCTTGGTTGCAGAATATCTTCACCTTCTGAACTTTCTTCTGCACCATCTAGATTTCATGCATCTTCTGCTCTCTTTAAAATATCAGTATTCTGGGATTGCTTGCTTTTGCTTGATAGATCTTTGTAAATTGCATGGTATGGAGCTAAGCCATTTGAGGCTCACCTCTGAACTTTGTGTTTCTTCCAGTCAAAGGATCTGCATTAAAAAAAAAAAAAATTATTCTAATTTCTCTGCTAAATTTATGCTTTCGTGTGTGCGTTTTAGTATAAAATTTGGAACTTCAGAATTTTCATCTGTGCTGTTATCCTCTGAATTGATTTGGTTTACCTCTGATGCCATTTCCACCAAATCTACTTTGCCAGCCTCTTTTCTACCAGTAATTTGTGAAGCCTTCAGTAGTCATTCTCCTCCTACCGACTTAGCAAGTTCTATTTCGCACTGATTTTGTTTTCTGCCAGTTGGACCATATTGCCTGAATGAACTGACTCTGGCTATACATTTTTCCAACACGCACATGTTGACGGTTTTACTTCTTTGAGTGATAAAGCGGTGATTCCGATACAGTCCACAATTGAAAAATGGTTCCATGCCTCCATCACTTCAGTAGATTCGGAATCAATTTTTTCCAAAATCTATTGTAACAATTTTCTGATGTAATGAGTTTTAAAGGTAGATATAATGCCTTGATCTAATGCTGAATTAAAGAAGTTGTATTAGATGGTAGGAACATTACTTCAACATTTTGGATGGCCTGGCGCATTATCCAATAGTAATAAAAATTTGAAATCTAGATTTTTTTCACTTTAAATACTTTTCCACAGCTGGCACAAAACAATTTATAAGCCATTATTTAAATAAATTGGCAGTTACCCAAATTATGTCTAATTTCCTTAGGCATAATTTAGGGCTGGAATTTAATTTACAACAAAGAAATTATTCCAATACACTTCTTAAGAACAAAGTTTAATAATGCGTACCCAGAAAAATTTATAAACGATCAAATAAAAACCAAAAGAACCTTACAAAAACCTTAAAAGTTACGAACTGCATGCTTTGAAGTCATAAATTTTTATGGTTTTAAACTAGCACAAGTTCAATAGCACAGGACCTAACATGGGGATTTTCCAACAAAATAAAATATGTGGATCCCCCCCCCCCCCTTTTTTTTTTTTTTGATTAATGACTAGTGAGTTAACAACAAGGATTCACAAAAAAGAATGCAAATGTTTAAAAATTAAATCCAACATAATAGCAGGTTTTCCCCCTCACAAAAGCTCAAAAATACCGTGTTATGCGTGGTTTGCCGCAATTCTCTAACCGTGTTAGAGCGAAACCGTATTATATAAGTACCGAGTTGTGTGGGGATTGCCAAAATTTATCAGTCATGTTAGAGCGAAATTGTGTTGTACAGGGGTTTCCTGTATACAATTATAAAAAAAAAATTTATCGAATATTATTATTTCAAAAATTTTATAAAACCTTAATAATCTTAGATTTTCAATTATGCATTGCGATAGGTTTCAAAAATTGTCTTCATAAAAATAAAGTGATAAATCCCCTCCAAATTATTTATTTTTATCTGTCGATTATTCACTGACATTCTCTATTGAGATGCACTGCAATCGCATTCTGCAGAGCCGAGGGTCCAGGAAACACTTCAGTACTAACTGCGTGCAAGTCTATGTCTGCTTGCCAGCATTGCCAGAAGCTATGCTTGCTTACCATTTGGCAACACTGCTGCTTACTCGAGTCATGATATATGGCACAAATTCAAATGATTCATTACACCTCACACAATCAAAATGTTAAAAACAATTTAATAATAGCAAATATAATAAAAATTGCAATAAACCTAATTTCATGATATATATTCTTTGGAGAGCTGTTTATTATATATATTTTGAAAACAACTGCAGGCCGGATTATGCACGTTAGCGAACCGGAGGTTGCCCACTCCTGCTTTAAACCATAATGGTTAAAAATGTGCAGTTTTTAAACAGCAATGTTACATTGGAGAGGTTGTCTTTATCTAATGTTTAAACTCTGTGGTGTTATGCTACTGTGATGATAATGCACATCTTATTTTTCTCTTTAGGAAGAAAGCTTATTACGAATTCGTGAAGAGGAGGAAAAAAGAAAGGAAGTGGCTAGCAAGTTTCAAACAACTTTGAATGATATCAGTACTCTAATGCAAGAGAATTCTCAAAGAAATTCACAGTTAAAAGAAGAAAATGGAGAGCTGGCAAAGAAATTAAAATCCTTAGTAGAACATTATGAAATGTGGGAAAAGGTCTGTCTGAGTAGTATTGTTATCATTATAATATTTATTAATTTTAATAATTGGTTTTGTTTGAAACCTTTCATTTGTAAAGAAAAACACTTAAAAATGCATACATTAACTTAGTATGCCTTTCCTGACAACTGTTTCATCTTATGTTTTATTTAAGTTAATTTTCTCCTGCATATGTACAAGGTTGGACAATTAAGTTTCAGGAATATTATTTTTTTTCTTGCTGATTAGGTTGGTAACATTTGCATCAGCTGTGTATTTGTGACACAGTAGGAGACTACTCAGCCAGGATTCAACTCACTGTGTTTATTAGTAGATGAATAACAGCAGCCTTGTGAAGTTGCATGTGTCTAAATTTTTTAACCATTAAAAATGGAAAGAATGATCAAGCAAAGAACACATGTGAAATTTTGTGTTAAATTAGATAAGACACCCATGGAATTGATAAGACAAGCTTACGGTGAGTCCTCCATGTCTAAAAGTAACATTTTGGAGTGGTATAAAAGGTTTCGTGAAGGGAGAAAAGCAGTGGAAGATGATGAACACTGTGGTATGCTGGTTAACAAGTTTATGGATGAAAACTTTGAGAAACTTGCAACACTGGTGAGGCGTGATGGTCAGTTAAAATGTGCCATGTTGGCTTCTGAACTCAATATGAATAGGGAAACAATTCGTCAAATTTTACATGAAAAACTGGGCATGAGAAAGTTGGTGGCAAAATTGGTTCCGCACTTGCTGATGGAAGAAAAACAACAGTAACCAAACTTGTGCA
This sequence comes from Mastigoproctus giganteus, assembly GCF_048544385.1. Classification (NCBI taxonomy): domain Eukaryota; kingdom Metazoa; phylum Arthropoda; class Arachnida; order Uropygi; family Thelyphonidae; genus Mastigoproctus; species Mastigoproctus giganteus. Next base: position 48,671,364 of record NC_143582.1, on the reverse strand, counting down.
AAGAATTTTGTGAATGGATCGAAGAAGATAATTTTTTGACTTGTTTTATCACAGGGAATGAAAGTTGATGTTATCAGTGCAATTCCAAAACAAAATGCCAATCAATGAAGTGGAGAACGTGAAACTTGTCCAGACCAAAAAAAACCCTCAAAAGTCAAAGTCAAAAAATGAATAAGTGATCTGTATTTTTGATATTCAAGGTATCGTTCATTACAAATTTATACTGGAGGGATGTATGGTCAATCAGAAATTTTACCTGGAAGTATTGAAGAGAATGCACACAGCAATTGAAAGAAAAAGACCACGCTTATGGAGATGGATTTTGCACCATGACAATGCTCCAGTGCACTCATTGCTCATTGTTTCCAAATATTTGGCTTAGAAAGGAATTATAGTCATGGACCACTCTCCTGATTTTCCAGATCTGGTGCTGTGCAATTTTTGGCTTTTTCCAAAATTAAAAAATTACCTGAAAGGAGTTATTTTGCAGACATGGAAGAAATCAAAACAAATTTTGAAGGACCTCACATTTGACAACTTTGGCAACTGTTTCAATTAGTGGTGGATGCATTGAACAAAGTCCGTCAAATTAGGGCATGGTTGTACAAGAAAAAATAAATTTGATGTCTTGAAACTTAATTGTCCAACCTTATAGTGTAGAATACAGTTGTATAATCCTTCAGGTTCACTTGAATTCAGCATTTTAGATGAATAGGGTATTGCAGTTATGTTTACAAATCATTCATGTCAATAATATGTAAAACTATTTTATTGTAGAATTATTTTTAAAAAAAGCCCTCGTTGCTAAATTAGTATACTTACCGAGGAGCGGTCACAAAGTTCTGAGAATGGAATATAAAAGGCATAGTTACAAAATTGTTTTTATTTTTCATTGTATTCATCCAGAAGTTCAATACACTTAATTGTATTTAATCTGCAAAGAGTGTAATCTTTCATAAAAATTTTTTTCAGGTGGGGCATGCTGTTTCCATACCCCACCTGATGCATAAAAGCTTCCATGCTGCTTTATCTCTTCATTATCTTTAAAATGAGTTCCATAGAGATGAGACCTGAGGATTCTGAACGAATAATAGATATGTGGGACCAGATTTAATGTGTGTGTGTGTGGGGATTGTTCAAATCCACATTTACAAATTTCAGCTTATCCAGACTGGTCTTTGTACATGGGTGCATTGTCATAGAGAAACAAAACCTGATGACCCAACTCTCCTTGTGTTTTTTGGCGTTGTTTCTTGTCAATCCCAAACCATGAACACCATTGAAAGACAACTTCAAATTTCCATCGCTAAAATTGAATCATGGGCATTGCTGAATGGCTATTCCCTATCAGAAAAGAAATCTAGTGCAATTCATTTTTGTAAAAAACGCAAACTTCACCCGGATCCAGAAATATTTTTAAAAAACAACCTGATTCCTGTCACTAACAATTTCCGTCTGTTGGGGTTATATTTAGATAACAAACTTAATTTTTCTTCCCTTATTGCTTTCCTTCGAACTACATGTCTCTTAAAACTGAACATCCTGAGAGCAGTCTCTGCTAAGTCTTGGGGTGCTGACAGAAGCTCTCTCCTTCATCTGTATAGAGCTTTAGTAAGATCACGATTAGATTATGGATCACCTGTCTATGACTCCGCTAGGAAAAGTTCACTATTACGTCTGAACACCATACAGCATAGTGCTCTTAGGACAGCTGTGGGAGCCTTCAGAACATCTCCGGTCCACAGCCTGTATATTGAGGCAAATGAACCCCCTTTGCATCTCAGGAGAAAATCCTTATTATGTAATTATGCAGCAAAAATTAAAAGCATGCCATTCCACCCTAGCTGGCAGTACCTGTTTGATCCTCAATATGTTGAATTATATCACAATAAGCCTAATGAAAACCGCCCCGCAGGGATTCGACTGCAAGAACTCACGATCAGTTGGGATCTTAAATTTCACAACATATTCCAAGACCTTGCTACTCCTTAAACTCCCTGGACTGAATTCTCACCTCTCTGCGACAATTTCTTTTCAAGATGGGGAAAATCCTCTGTGGCAAATATAAACTATCAACAGCTCCATAAAACTCATTTGTTGGAAAACTCAGATAAAGTACCTATCTATACTGATGGCTCCAAAACAGATGCAGCCGTTGGTGCTGCAGCAGTTTCTTCTGCCTTTTTAGTTGCTGTGTCTCTTCCTACGGAATGTACTATCTATACTGCAGAATTATTTGCTATTAAACTAGCTCTAGATAGAATACACAACAGCTGTATAAAGCAATCTCTGATATACACAGACTCCTTAAGCGCAATCACTGCCATTCAAACTACCATGTCGCCCTCTCATCCGATTCTTAAAGAGATACGGTCCAAGTTATTTTACTGTAAAAAAGCCAACCAGAAGGTTACCTTCTGCTGGATACCTGGTCATGCAGGCATTCCAGGTAATGAACAAGCGGACGCCGCTGCTAAACACCCTGACTCAAGCACTTCCAGGCAACAAACAGTGCCCTACACCGACTACAAATCCATCATTGAAACATCATGTAGGAAGCAATGGTCTGACCTCTGGAAAGCTCAAATAAATAATAAACTGTTGCAGATAAAAAAAGAGCCAAAATTGTGGACATCTAGTATCAGGAAAAGCAGGCGACAAGAAGTAATTCTAGCAAGGCTCCACATCGGACATTCACATCCAACTCATCTGTATTTGCTTATGGGAGAGAACCCTCCTCACTGTTGGTTGTGCCAGGCGCAGTTGACAATATATCATATTCTCATTGAATGTCCCCAACTTTCAACTACCAGAAAATCAACCTTTACCTCCCTATCCCATTTGAAGGAACCGATAACCTTATTGCAGATTCTTGGCAATGATGCAAATTTGGAGGAACTGTTTACTTATTTGAAACAGATAAATCTCTATAACAGCCTATGATCACAGTAACATGAGAAATTTGTGATAAGCAAATATCGAACAGGCACAATATGGCCCAAGAGGCCCTTGTGCCAGAAAACCCAAATACAACAACAACAACAACCTTGTGTTTTTTCCTTTACTACTTTTAACTTTGGCATAATTTTTCCCTGGTATTGTGGTTTTAGATGCAAGGTACTTGGTTAACAACAATCCTTTTATTTCCCAGAAAATTGAGGTCCACATTTCTCCAGCTGATGGTTGTATTCAAAACTTTTTGTGGATGGAGATCCTTTATTTTTACACTGCATGCTTTATAATTGGAATTTAGGATCATAAAAATGTAGCCAAGTTGCATTAACAGTCATCAAATAGATAAATATCTATCTGGGTTAGCAAGAATTAATTTAAAATTTCCTTTTGATGACTCTACCCTCTGATGTTTGTCATGAATTGAATAGTTTTTGGGAATCTGCCATGCACAAACTTTGGACATTCCCAAATGCTCTTGTGTTATTGTTAAAATGCTTCCATGGAAATTGTTTTCTAAAATTTTTTCTTCGGTGATGGCAATTGTTTCATAATTACTTGCATCACCCTCAACTTTCAGATTACTTGAATCATTTTCAACTGACTCCTATCCTCTTTTGAATTCTGCTAAGATTCTTGCAACAGTAGCATAATTGGGTTATACTTCTGCTAAACAGTTTAGATGTTTTCTCATGAATTTCTCTAGGATTTTTTCCTCTTTGGTTAAAAAATTACTGAACGATTAATTGTATTAGTGGCAAATGATGTAAGAAAGCAAGCTTATACAGCTTGCTTCATCAGTATCATTAATAAATACAGAAAACTGTATTCATTAATGATACCAGCACTGAAATTGGAGTATTCCACAAATAACATTAGTCCAAGGTGAGCAATGCACATTGATAAGGTGCCTCCGTAGCCAGGTGGGCAGGAGCAGCAGTGCATAGCACATGGTTCTTGATTAGACTGGGGTTTGAGCCCGTGCCCACCAAATATGGAGGATGCGGAAAGGTCGGGGAATGATCACTGCATATCCCCGGAGCAATATGGCCTTAGTTGCTAATGCTCCTAAAAACCAAATAACAAACAAACAAACAGCACATTAATAACCACTCTTGTCTTTTCTCACTCAACCACCCGTTTTTCCCATTGCAGTAATTTGCCCTCAGTGCCAAACTACTCCAATTTTATATAGCAGTATTAAAAGCTTTTCTGAAATCTAAGTATGTGACATTAGAATTGTTTTTTGCATCTGGTTCCTTGGTTTCTACTTCATAGTATTTAATAAAATTGGTCAGACAAGATCGCCCTCTTAACAGATCCATGCTGTGACTTCAGTATAACTGCATATCACCAGATAGTGCTGCATTACTTCTTTAACAAGTGACTCCATAACAGGCCTGTTATGGAGTCACTGGTTAAGGAGTTTTTTAATTATAGCTCCTACCATATCTGTAATTAATCATTCGCCTTTTGATTCTCCCTTTTTGAATTGGGGATTCATTTGTAAATCTCCGGTCTGCAGCGACTGCCCCTGAATCCAAGGATGCTTTGATAATCATGGCTGAAGGTTTGCTTACCTCTTTTGCTGCCTCCCATAATATAACTGGATAGATCCCATCCGCCCCAGATGTCCTATTTATGTTTAGATTCAACAATTTCTGCTCCACTTTCCTTTTGGTTATAACAGAATTATTCAGTTCCCTCTTAGAATTTGAGACTTCTGCATCCCTATCCCTAAAAAATTCCTCATGTCTGAATGTAGATGCAAAATACCTCTACAGCTAGCCAGCAAACTGAGCAGGATCATCAACAGTTAAATCATATATGTCTAGCAGACCGGTGTGATTCATCCCCTTCCTTCTAGTGCTTCTTTAAGAAAGAATTAGTTTCTATTTTTCTTTGCATTCCTTGAAGAAACTTCTTATAATCTGCCTAACCTCCTTTGCGATTTGTTTGCAGACTAGTTTCTACGTCTACTGTAGGCATCTGTATCACCTGATAATTTATATGCATCCCATGTATTTTTTCTTCTCTGTCATATAGTCTCATGAGTTCATCTGACATTTATTTGGTCTAAAATGCCTTGTAGCTTCTACAATTGTATCCCAGAATGCTTTCCACTTCATGTGCTGTTGGTAACTTCATCAGTTAGTCCCACTGCATAGATTTTAAAAAACTGCCTGATACTATTGAAAGCAAAAGGTCTTAACTTTACCCTTGACATTGTTATATCTTTAAGTAAATCCCACATCAGTATGTTTTTTTTTTTTTTTTTTTTTTTGTTAGTTGTTGGCGCATCGGCTTCTGTGGCCATAATGCACCTCCCAAGGTTTTTGCAGTACTTTGATCCAAGCCTGAGGCGGGAATCGAACCTGCGACCTTTGGGTTGCCAGGTAGGCACTTTACCCACCCGGCTAGCCCGGTCGGCCCAGTATGTTGTGATCACTGCCATCTAGTGGGTCTTTTATCTGCAGATTCTTAATGCATGACGTGTTGCTGCTGAGATTGAGTTTTGCTTTCTCTTGTTGCCTTTCTAACATGCTGGTGTAGAAAACAGTAATCCAATAATTCCACAAAAGTCTTGTTACTGTGTGAGTGACCAACCCACAGGATTGGTCACTCACATTAGGCCTGTAACATTCGTGTTTGTTTTCTTCTGCTTATGTGACACTGTGATTCAGCATTGCACTGGCCACGTATTGTCCATTGGATGTACTGCCTTTGATTTTAAGAGCATAACCCTCCCCCCCCCCCCTTCTGTCCTTTCTTTACACATTGTACTCTATGTATTCAAATTCTGAATCACTTATATCTGAGTGGCACCATGTCTCTGATAAACCCACATTGTCTGCATTTGATGACGTGACCGTTGCTTCAAATTTATTTACTCTGCTCCTAGCATTAGTGTACATGCAACTATCTTTATTCTTAGTAATCTTAACACAGCCCATGTATTTGGTTGTTCCCTGAGGGCCCCAGGCCTTGAAATCCCTGATATCTTTCTAGGTTGCTACATGTTCATATAGAAGCAGCGCAAGAATCACTTTCACTTCTGCCTGTTGCTACTATCAGTCTGTTAGTCTGTATATCCCCCTCTCCAACCTAGCAGTTTTCCAATCTACTTACACTGCCTGGATAGCATCAGAAAATTACTGAATGAGTCTCAATTTGCTGGATATTTATTCTTCTTCAACCTACCAACATAAATAAAATTTCAGAAACTGCATAAGACACTGACATACAATTTTTTAATATTACTTAAGCTATCAGAATAGCCTATTTTATAAATTATGAAAACATTTTGTTTTCCTCTTCTCAGAGCTTTTTTGATTGCCCCTTTGTATAATTTATAAAACTGCATTGCATCATTAGTGTGAGCTTTCTCTCTATACTTCTGTTTAGTGTTTGTTACTTTCCTGTTATTTAATATTACAATGTTTATTGTTTTAAAATTACATTTATATGTTTTAATTATAGTTTATTAAATATTGTAGCTCCACTTATACCAAAAACTGTTGGGATTATTTTATGTGCCCACTAATGGCAGAAGAGGAAGTGAGGGAACAGAAAAACAAAACAGCATTATGAAAGAATATAAGCAAAAACCATGTTTTAGCAACACTGAATTTCTGTTTGTAAAAACTACATATTTAAATAGAATATATAGTTGGACCTCTATATAACGAAATCGATCATTCGCCTGAAAAAATTAAACAGAAGTTTCATTATAAACAAATATGACATTTTCAACAATGAAAAATACTGTAATTAAACATTCAGAAATATAGTAAAAGATGAGAAATAAATCAAAAATAAGTTGGAATGAATAAACTTTCTAACATTTTAAAACAATTAATTTATTAATACAGCAGGCCCTCGTTATAACGCGGTTCACTTTACGCTGATTCGCTATAATGCTGTTCTTATATTATAAATGTTTATCTGACTATAATGCTGTCACAAAAGATTGCTTTTTTGGCATATTTAACGAAAATGTTCATCTGTTGGAGTTGATAGCTTGGAAAAGTCGATAGCAAAACAGTATTAAAATGTTTCCCATGCTGACTTAAAATTTTCCCACACTCAGTGAAATTTTCTCACACGCTAATTTAATTGCAGTACAGTGACTTGTTACGTAGTTCCGAGATCAACATTTTAAAAAATGATCAAGTATATTGCTTGTAATATTTGCATTATATTCATTTATCCGAAGTCTAGTCATCACTCAGTACAGTATTAGACATCGTGCGTAATGGACAGTTTACTCGATCATTGAATCATAATTAATGAAACCAACACAGTTACATTTCCAAAGAGTTAATAATGGTGGATAAGAATGAAAAAGCAACAACATCTGGACGCAGTATGAAGATTACAAATGTAAGAAAAAGACTGAATTTGAAAATTAAATTAGACATTTTTGAAGCAAATTAATTCTGGTCAACAACAAGCGGATGTGTGCCATAATTTAGGACTGGCAGGTTTAACTGCAAAAGAATTATACAAATAAAGAATTAATTTTAGCAGCGGGAAAGACAGCTGTTCCACTGCAAGCAACTAGGGCTAGGCCAGCTATTAGGATTGAAATGGAGAGACTAACTAATTTTATTGAAGATAATATCCAATACAGAATTAAGTTAAGTTAAATATTATAAAAAAAAAAAAAAAAAAAAAAGAGAGAGAGAGGGATTAGCCTATATGATGATCTGAAGAAAGCTCACCTTAAAAAAAAAAAAATTAAAAAAAATAGTAATAATGCGGAACCATTTAAAACTAGTAAGGGCTGGTTGAATAGATTTAAAATCCCTGGAGAAGCCGCAAGTGCAGATTAAGGAGCCGAAACTTTCAAAAAAGAACTTGTTAAAATTATTGAAGAGGGGTATTATGTGTCATACTTCTCAACAAGTTTTTAACATAAATGAAGCAGGGATTTTTTGGAAACGAATGCCTAAAAGAAGTTTCATATTGTGAAAGAAGAGAGAACATATCAGGTTTCAAAGCAATGAAGGATCGGTTGACTTTATTGTTGGGTGGTAACGCTGCGGGGGATTTTAAATTAAAACATCTTTTAGTTTACCAGGAAGAGGGCCAAAGTACAACCCAAAATCGAGACATTTTTCATGATTAAATTCATCAATTAAATTCATGATTTTAATTGGAATTTTAAGTTTGATTTTGATACATAAGTAGTTACCACATAATCATTATATGTATGTAATGCAGAATATTTTATATGTACAAATATTTGAATATTAAATATTTTGACTGACATTTGTGCATCTTTTCGCTACCATTTATTATTGATTAGGAAATATCCTATGGCACTATTTGCAACTCACAAATACATATGTTACCTTATGGGAATGCAGCGCTCACTTAGCGCTCCATTTTTCCAGAACAAATTATCAGTGTTAAGCGGGGGTCACCTGTATATATATATATATTAAGAAATGACTACTTACATGATGCACACAATATATTAGTACTTTTAAGAATTATTTCATAAAATATTTGGTTATTTTTTGTTGTACACTGGATTTTACTGTACATTGTTCAGAAAAATGTTCACATTTGATTAAACACTCAAATATATTTTCCTGCACATTTTCTTCACACTGAAGGCCTCAAAGCAAAGTTTCAAATGCTGTCAACTTTTCAAGTTTGGAAGGTTTAATATTGCCTTCGTTGCCATCATTTTCATTCAACTCATCGTCAATATTGTCACTAGTTCTTGGAATACTAAATGTTGGGGTCTCTCAGATATTCAGCTACTACAACATCATTATCAACTCCTAAAAATTCATTAAGAACAATATATCCATTGATCAAACTTCTTTCCCAGGATTGCTCAATATCTTGTAGTAGTTCATCCCTGTTAATTAGTATTTTAGTAAAACCTGCTTTTGTGAAACAATTCTTAATCATTATTTCTGTCACACCTTGACTTCACACTTTCACCAACTCTGATATGCCCATCTAAAAATCTATAATGGAATCTATAGGTTGGTTGGTTTCTATTCTCAGTTAAATTTTTTTTTCAGTATGCACCTTTGGTAGTGCATTTTCATTTACTCCTTTTTGATATTGCCTTTGTCCATTGGCTGCAGTTTAGGTGAAATATTCAAAGGGAAGAAAACAAGCTTCACACTTGGTAAGTTTCGAAATTACCGAGTGAAGTTGGCAGTTGTTGACAATCAATGCGGATTTTTTTGTTTCCTTTTGTCATCTTTCTATTGAAATTTAAAATCCACTGTTCAAAAATTTCATCATCCATTATTTTTTGTTGTAGTCCAACTCTAGCGACTTTACTCCTTTTGAAACGTTAGGGTTGTTTACTTTTGCCTGTTACCAAAAGCTTCAGTTTTTCATTTCCAGCCATATTTGCACCAACCAAGACTGCAATTCTCTCCTTACTTTACCACCTGAACATTTATCATCTTTAAAAGTTATTGTCTTGTTCGGCAACATTTAAAAAATAGACCTATTTCATCAGTGTTGAATATGTCTTCGGGCTCATAGTCCTCCATAATTTTTTTCAAAACTTTTTCTTTCCAGTGGGTAGTCTTCTCGATTACAACTCCACTTTCACCAGAAATAACTTTTTTGAGGAAGCCCTGGCACTTTTTAAATTTGTCCAGCCAACCAGAATGGCTTGGAATGTTTTATGCCCCAGAAAAGATGAGTACTCCATAGCCTTTTTCTTTTGTTAATGGCCCTGATATTGTCATGTTTTGGTCTCGAATTAACTTCACCCACTTAAAAATGGCTTTTTTAAGTGGGTGAAGTGGGTTTCAACTTTTTCCAGTGTTTTAGACATTGTTAAGGTTACTTGCACAGCAGCTAAAACAAAACTGATTTTGGGGCCACTTGTACCTACCATGTAAACAGACAGGTGAAATTTAGTGAAAGCGTGCATGACTCATTTCCATGAAACAACAGATGAATTTTCAAGATAAAGGAAAATCACTCTTCTAATTCTCTAATAGGGTGCTTACAGTAGAAAACAGGTTGATTAGAGCCAATGTTCGTGTCAGGAATTACCTTAATTTTTGCCAGTGACTGTTGACCAGCATGACTTCTTGGTACAGTAGAGGCTGCTGTATAGGTTTTATGGGCAGCACTAAATTGTGGAATGTTTTAGCTCTTAATTCGTGCTTTCTGCAGCATCAGCTCTATTACCTACAGGCCAGAGGTGCGAACAATGCATACCCCGGTCTTTTGAAATCAGTTCGTTATATAGAAAATTTTTTTTGTTATATGGAAACTGTTTTCAATGTAATGACCAATGGAAAATCAAAAAAAAAAAAATTTTTGCTAAATAGAAAAATTCGCTATATGGTAGTTTCTTAAAGAAAGGTCTGACTGTAATTCAATTATAATGTGATATTATAGTGTTCATTTTAAAAGTTTATCAGAGAAAGAGTGCACTGTTCAGTACATAAGTTGCCAAGCCTAGAAGGCATTACAATGGTAGGAAGGATAAAAAGAAAAGAAGTACATAAGAAAACAGAATACAAAATTTATTACTAATGCAAAATTAAAAGTAAATTATAATTAAATAACAACCCCGATGTTTCTAAAGAGTAAAGTTGTTAGAGTTGGACTACAAACTATAGAAAATGAAGATTTTACCAGGTCCATAAAGAATGAATATTTTATGACAATAGTGTACATTAATACCACAAAGAATTAAAAGAGCGAGTTTGTTTTTTAACCAACATCTTCAGGATACTAAATTTGCCATAATCTGTCTGGGACACACAATTTCATAACCTCCATACTAAGGTAGAAGAAAAGCACAATAAAGGATTTCATCCTTACAAGAATAATTTTACTGACGTGGTCTGAGCAAACATTGGGGTTAGAAGGTTTAGAACAATAATCCAAAAGGAAAAGAGGAATGGAAATTGTGCAGATCATCCCATTTTTAATGCCAGGTGACATCAGGCTGAAAGTGGCTATGCAAGTTGGTGGAGAAGTCTCCATTGGAGAATAGACTATCAACAAATTATGATCTGAGGTTGCTTGGAGGACCATTGACATTGTCCATGTACTTTGAAGGGTTGTTAGTGCAAAAGAACATGAGCATTGGGTGTGAAGTTAGGATTGTTTAGTGTTCTAGTAGGTAAATGAACAAGGTCATTAGTAATTGCAAAAGCACGATCATCTTGAACATCTGGGTCCATATAACTAGAAAAGTGAAACCAGCTGTAGTTGTGAATATAAAAATCACAGGCAAAAATGACTTCCCTGTTAGAAACTTGGAGAAAGTCAAGTTTCGAAGAAAGGAAGTTCTGAATAACACCACTCTACATGGTTTTTGATATTTGTAAACTGATAGCTGCCTCTGTAGCCAAGTGGTCAGGAGCGGGAGTGCAGTAGCACGCACTCTTTGAGTAGACCGGGGTTCAAGCCCCTGACTGCTGAATACGGTCGATCTGCCAACCCGCACTGGACCAGCGTGGCAGATTATGGTCCATTTCCCTCAGCATGAATTGTTGAGGAGGCTTCCATCCTGCAGTGGGTTGATAATGGCTGCACTTTACTTTTTTTTTTTAGCTGCTTCTAGCTCAGTTTTTTATGCTGATTTTTGAAATGTCCCCATGGACTGGAGATGTGCAAATGTATCTCCAATTCACAAAGGGAAATCAAAGGATGACATGAGTAATTACAGACCTGTTAGTTTAACTTCTGTTCCGAGGAAAATAATGGAGTCACTGGTTAAAGAAACATTGCAGGATCATCTAGACAAGACTGTAGTAATAATTCAGACACAGCATGAGTTTGTTTAAAGGGAAGCCTTGTCTGACCAATTTGATTGGATACTGTGATGTGGTCACAATGGAACTGGATGCAAAAAATAATTTTGATATTATATACTTGGATTTCAGGAAAGCTTCTGATACTGTTGCACATGGAAGACTGCTGTACAAATTGGAGCGGTATGGCTTTAAGGACAAGTTGCTACAATGGATAAAAGGATGATTGAGTGGGAGAAGACAGAGAATGGTAATCAATGAACACTGCTCTTCATGGACTTATGTTATTAGTGGAGTCCCAGAGGGTTCGGTGTTGGGCCCATTGTTGTTTTGTATATTTATCAATGATATTGATGAAGGTATATCGGGCTTAATGTCCAAGGATGGCAAGGCTGTTAATTACAGTACGCTACTACAACAGGATCTAGGAAAGTTGGGCAGATGAGCTGAAAAGTGGTAACTGAAGTTTAACATTGACAAATGTAAAGTGCTGCATATGGGTAGCAACAATCCCAGAGTAACGTATCAACTGTGTGGTATTACACTCAGGGTTGTAGAGAATGAAAAGTACATGGGGATAATTGTGCACTCAGCTATGAAGTTTTCTGAGCAATGCAAACAGACTGCCAGAGCAGGTCATTGGGGTCTTGTCAATGATATACAGGAATTTTACCAGCAGGAATAAGGAGGTGATTATCCCCTTGTATAAGGCAATGGTCAGTAAACACCTTGAGCACTGTGTACATGTCTGGAGGATTCATTTTAGGAAGGATGTAGGGTTGCTAGAACGAGTACAGAGGAGGACAACAAGACTGGTGAGGGGAACAAAGGGGTTCTCTTACAAAGAAAGGCTTAAGTTCTGCAAATTGCAGCGTCTGGAGACTAGGTGATCTGATTGAGGTGTGTATGGCCTTCAATTGTTTGAGCAGGCTCAATGCTGATCGGACTCTTCCTGTTGCTCAGATTACAAACCTGAGGGGGGGGCATAAACTCAAATTGAGCAAAGATGGTTATAGAATAGATGTGCGGAAATTTGCCTTTAGCTAGCAAGTAGTTGATAAGTTGGTAGCTTAAATAAATTCAAGGAAGAAATGTTCAAACTTTTGGAGCAAATGGATGAGTGAAATAGGGTGTTTTGTTTTTTTGTTGTTGTTGTTATTCTAATGTTAGGTTAGTTTTGTCTATCCTGTGCAGTTTTTTCACAATCACTTAAGTTGATGTCACAAGTTTTATTATTGAATGTATTAAGTTAGCATTGAATGTGGGGAATTTGTAAACTAAATCTTCAGGTGTTAGCAACATTGCCCTCAGTCATTTATTTCTTGGCATTGAGAGCTCCATGCTGCAGTGTTTATTTTTGAAGTTATTGTGCAAACTTATGCTGAAAAGTGAGTAAAATGTCTTCACGAAAGTATTTAAACAATCTGAACTTATCTTGTTATATTTGTGGAAGTTATGTAGTCCTCAAGCAAAGACAAGATGTTGCAGAATTTATAAAAAATGTTTATTGCGTTTATTTTGGAGTGAAACTTTGTGATCAAGATAAACAATGGGGACTCCACATAAAGTTTGCTGAACTTGTGAGCATTGAGATTGTGGAAAAATGGTAAAAAGAAGACTATGCCATTTGTAATTACCATGATTTGGTGGGAGCCTATAAACCACTTTGATGACTGCTACTTTTCTTAGTTAACAGAGGGATACAATGCAAAGAGTAAGAAGGGCATTGTGTATCCTAATATTTCATCTGCCATTAGACCGGTCCCACATGGAGATAACATGCTGATTCCATGCCCTCCATTTATATTGGAAAATGTAGCAGCAGAGAGTGCCGAAAGTGAAGCTTCTGAAGATGAAACTGCATGAACTTAATGATCTGGTAAGAGATTTAAAAAGAGAGATATTTTAATTTTCCAAAGGAATCTGTAGAATTCCTTGGTTCTACACAAGTCAAAAAATCTAGCACATGGGTTGTTTTTCTCTTGGTACAGACACAGAGAATGAGAACTAGTCCCCTACTTTTCTGAGGACGATTGTATGGTGTTTTGCAGTAATATAAATGACTTAATGAACTATTTATGAATTAGTTACAATCCTACACAATGGAAACTTTTTATTGACTCATCAAAGAGGAGTCTCAAAAGGTGTGTTGCTCCATAATGGAAAAATAAATATGAGTCAGTTCCATTAGCTCACTCTGTGCATTTGAAAGAACTTGAAGTTGTTGACAAATATTAACTATGAAGAGTATAGCTGGTTGGTCTGTGCTGACTTTAGTGATATGCATGTTGCTTGGACAGCAATCTGGATATACAAAAATCTCATGCTTTTTGAATGAATGGGGACATTCAGGCAAGGAGGAAGCACTGGGATGTCAAGGTCTGGCCTAAGAGGGGCAGTTTGTCTGGATCAAAGAACACTGTTCATAAACCACTGGTAGACCTCAAAACTCTTTTCCTTCCACCCTAGGTTTGATGAAACAGTTTGTGAAAGCTTTACCTCAGGAAGGTCCCTGCTTCAACTACTTTGTGCTAAATTCCCATCAATCACCCAAGAGTAGCTAAAACAAGGTATTTTTGTTGGACCTCAAATTCATAATCTGATGAGGGACCGAAATTTTGAGGGAACTATGAATAAAAGAGAAAAAGAGGCATGGATTAGCTTCGTTTTTGTTGTTGAGAACTTATTAGGGAACAACAAGGATCTAGACTACAAGAATATAGTTGAAAATATGTTGACAAACTTCAAGAAGTTAGGCTGCAATATGAGTGTCAAGGTACATTATTTTACACTTTTACATTGACTACTTCCCAGAAAATCCAGTAAGTGTTATTGAAGAACAGGGTGAGAGGTTTCACCGGACATTAAAGATATGGAGACGAGGTTCCGGAGGGGGTAACCACGATTGCTGACTATTAATGTATGGTGAAGAGGGGCTATAAAGTAGAAGGATCTGTACGGAAATCAAAGAAACAAAAATTTGACTCACCGTAGATCAGTTTTTAAAATGACAGGTTGGAGTTTAGTGAACTTTTTACCATGCTGCTCTTTTTAATAGTGTTTTCAACATGTATTTAAATATAAAAGTCTGGTAAAAGTATCATTTTGTTATGATTTCAGTGCCCAAATCCTGCCAAAATTAATAAAAATTTATTAATTTGAAAATTTGAAAAATCAAATTTTCTTTTGTGATTTTTGAAGGAACCTGATGTGACCGAAAGAAACAGAAGTCATTTTTGAAATTAGCATTAGAGAGTGAATCAGAAACTCCCTTTTCTGAGAAAACATCAGCGAATTTTTTTTCAAAGCAGTGTATTTAGTGTCGGTTGGGAGAATCATGGAGGCAAGAGACAGAATGGGTTTAGAAATTTTAAGCCAGAGAAGATGAGGGTTGAAATCCCAGATGAGGAAGTCTGACAAGGAATATCAGAGTGAATATATGCACAGATACACCAAACTTTGAAATGAAAGGAATTATGGCATGAATAATTAGGGCAGCTCAGATGAGTAGTGGTTATGGCAGCTTGTAATTGAGATTTGTCACAAAAAGTAAGTGGGGTTTTGGCAGATTGTAGGTGGAAATGGAAATCATTGAAATTTGAACCAAGACTGTGTATATTTCTGAAATGAGGAAATTTTTGGGAGGTTTAGATCCCTTCGCAGATTAATTTGTTCTATTAGTTTGACAATTCATGATGTATTTGGGTAGATAAGGTAAAAGTAGTGGGGGACATATTGAATGAATTAACGAAAGTATGGATATGGCATTCTCGCCCATCAAAAATACAAATCTCTTGATGATTTTTTTTGTGTAATGTTGCCTCAACAGTTCCACATACACACTATTTGAACCCCTTTCGGTCAATAGCTGGCTGATTCAAGGCAGTGAGATTATGCCTTTTTTGATCTGGATGCTTCCTGTAGAGTTACCGATAGGTTTGTTCTAGTGGGCTATTTAGCAGCTGGCCTGTAAAATTCTTTTAAAGCTGTATCCTTGATATATAAGGAATATTAGATATTGCTACGATGCCCATTATAACCATAACTCAAAAGATCGAACTCCTGCTGCATGATAGAAGAGTTCGGCACTCTAAGCCTCTAATAATCATATTGCATTGGGTAGTGACAGTCATCTACCTGCTTGTATTGCTGGTGACACAGTGGATTGACCATTCCTCTGTGATGTAAATACCATACTCTGCACATGAGAATATTCCCTGAGTTAATAACAGTTTCAATATCACAAAAGTGCAAGAGAAGTTGTCACATAACAACTGGAATATTAGTTTCATTTTAATTAATATATTATTTTAGACTCCCATTTAGCAGCCCTAGTTGTCGTACCTGGGAAGATGTCTCTGACAAGCCTCAGGGATTCTCATATACTTTAACTTAAAGCAATTTTTTTTATTTTCAAATAATTCTTTTAATTTTTTTTTAAAATTTATCTTTCCAACTTTGCTGGCCATTGGATGAGCGAATGTTGTAATGAAATATTTTAGTACTGCAATATTATATATTGCTAATGTAAAAAATGAATTTGCAAAACTATAATCTCATATATTTGTAATAGCAGTAATTAATATACAGGGTGTTTGAATTAAAAGGCACTGGCATCTAATATCTTGCTTATTTTCAGGTTTAGACTATTTGTTGTGTGGAACTTTTCTGTCATATTTGGGCTGAAATTTTTGAATTTGATATTAAAATTTGACTGTGCATTGCCATTTAGATTTTATGATTCTTTTTTATTATTATTAATTTTTTAAGTTTAGATAAAAACATCATCAGTGTACTACTGAAAAGAGGGTAAACCATATATATATTATATATAAGTAAAGATATAATTAAGGATACTTTTTTCCCCACATGAAATGGGTCTTATTGAAATTATCAGGTACTAGCTCAATATGTACACTAGATTGTTAGCAGGTGATGTTTCGGAATTCTTACCAAATCTTATCTTTAGACCAAATGGGGAAATGAGTGAAAAGGAAATCATTTAAATTAATACTACAGTCGATTCTGGTTATTTGGGACACATTGGGACTAGTGATTTTGGCCCGATTAAGCGGCTGCCCCAATTATCCGAAGTTTCACGTAAATAGTTAAAAATACAATGGATCCCCGCTTTACAATTGGTTCACTTTACAATCAGATCACGTTACGATGGACTCACCATAGTAAAGTACTGTTCACTATATGATGTGTAGTAAGTGCCAGTCATTGTGATCACATTTGTGAATTGAATTTTAATTCTATTAAACAGTGATTCTAATTAGCGAAAATAGGAGGAATATTATCCACAGGCTATAAAAGTAAAGATATATTAAGCACAAATTTACCCTTTATTACCTTACCAATTAAAAAATTAAATGATACGTGAAAATCGGAAGAATATATGGGATAATTGGAATAATTAATACGTACTGTAATATGTAAATACTAACTAGTTGACATTTCTGTTCACTGACATTTGTGGGTGGGGATTAAAATTTAAAACAGTAAAAAGATAAGCAATCAATAATAAAGAACATGGCACACACAAATTGCAAGTAACATGATATGCACAAGTGAGAATGGAGTAACAAGTTACGAAGCTTTAAAAATAGGAATGTAGAGAAGATTCTGAAAATTCATTTTTTTATATGATGGAAGATTTCATGGAAGTGTAAACACATTTCACCATAATAACCCACAGAATTCCAGCTGTCTGTATTATTGCAAATTCAATAAGATCGAGTTTACTATCTGTTTATGATAGATTGCACTAACAGAAAAGCCCAATAAACAAGTGACTGCTAATTGTTTTTATTGTTTTATGGTTGTGACCTCCAGAAATTCGACGGAACCACGTGGTTCGGTCGGAGACAATCTTAGGGTAAACTCCAGTGCTGCGGTCTCCTGCCCCGATTAAATGGCATGTTGTCCCAATTAAGCGAAGTAAACCCTGGCTATTTTCTCGATTGGGTTCTGTTTTTTAAGATTTGCCCCAAATAAACGGCTGCCCCGATTAACCAGTGGCCCAAATAACCGGAATCCACTGTATTTAGCAGAATTGGTATTTACATAATTTTGCATAATTACCTAACCACAATAATTTTTCAACCTTATTAATGAATGTAAACGTATTTGAAAAGAAAATAATAATAACAACATAATACAGCAGTTCCCAATTGGTGGTTTGCGAACCCCTGGGGGTTCACACTAAAAATTCTGTAATGGCATCTGCTTAGATTTACAGGTACATTTTTATAAACTACAAAATAGTTTAATATTAATTTATGTGGTTTGGTTCAAAATTTATATTTAGTTGTGGTTTGAGTCATGCTCCCTTACATAGCGAATATGCACAACAGGATGTTAGTGAGGGGGATTGGGTGTGAAAGTGCCGATATGTATTGCATTGTTCGGCTGTTGTAAAAGGGTTATAAAAATTAACTAATAATAAACAAATATAGAATTAAGTAAAATAAAATTAAATATAAAGTAAAGAATTGCCAACAAAAGAAACCACATTTCCCACAATTTCTTACAATTAGTTTACTATCTTACAGTACATTGTGTTAAATATGTTTTCCATACTAAATTTTTTTTCATTCTCAAGACCATTGTTATGTATAGGTACTTAATAATAATTTTATATTATTATGCAATATCGCTTAGAAAAATGTAATACAGTCAGTTCTGTTATAACGTGCATTTTGCAATGCAAATTTCTCCAATGCAACTGATAATTAGGGCATAATGCGGGTATAACGCAATTTTTGCATTGGCTCATGTGCGATTTCGTCTGCGAGTAACATCAGGTGAACACAAAACCTGGCACCAAGCTGAACATAGCGACCTGCGCAGCAATATAAGTTCACAAAACTTAAAAAATGTCAAATGTGTGAGAGCTGTATTTCCCATTTACTGTAGTTACATTGGTCGGAGACACGCTGTTGTCATTCGCTGTATTCACTAGATATTGTAGTCCGACTAATGTTTGCAGGAGCTCACATTTTTCAGTTTGAACAGAAATTTCGTGAGGCATGATAGCGTGAGCAGAGGAGTACATTTCTGGAGGTCACTACGAAAAAACAAAAACAATTTTCAGTTCCCAGTTTATTGGGCTTTTCTGTTAGTGTAATCTAATTATAAATGGATAGTAAACTAGATCTTATTGCATTTGTGATAGCGGGAATTCTGTGGGTTTTTACGTTATTATGGGGAAATGTGTTTCCTCTTCCATGAAATTTTCAATCATATAAAAAACAAATTTTCAGAGCCTTCTACTCATTCCTATTTTTAATGCATGAAAATGTTACTGCATATCTCACTTGTGCAATTTGTGTGTGCCATGTTCTTCGTTATTGATTGCTTATCTTTTTTACTGTTTTAAATTTTACAATAAAAAAAAAATGTCAGTGAACAGAAATATTAATTAGTATGTATATAATACAGTGCTATATTTACTGTAATATTTATTTATTAGAAATTTAAGATGTTTAAACCTGTGTTAGCAATTTTACTGCTTTAACTTTTTTTAGTGTTATTCTTCTACACTGAACATGTTTTTTTTTTTTTCTCTGCTCTGCCCCATCTCTATTTTTCCCATAAGCCCTGTTGTTTTTTAATGTGCGAAATGCCATAGCGTGGAGATTTTTAGGAACACATGTACCACATTATAGCAGAACTGACTGTACTGGAAATATTTTATAATAAAAATTCGGAATTATTATACGATTTCAGAGAATATAGGCTTAGTGCCCCAAATAGGCCTCTGGGGTTTTTGGCATATTCATAATATAAATTTTTAGTAGTTTACACCAACTTTGCATTGGAATAATAAAGCAAAAAACAAAATTAATAGTTTAATAAAATAAACTGGTATTACTAATTTACAATAGGTATATAAAACAAAAAGAAAATACCATAAAATACAATAAAATATAAGAATTAAAAGTGCTAAAATCTTATGCTTTCGAAGGCTCTACCTTCTTTCTCAACTGTTGAGAAAGGTAGGAAGGAGCAGCAGTGCATAGCACACGCTTCTTGATTAGACCGGGGTTCGAGCCCGTCACCACCAAATACGGAGGATGCGGAAAGGTCAGGGAATGACCACCGCATATCCCGGAGCAATATGGCCTTAGTTGCTAATGCTCCTAAAAACCAAACAACAAACAAACAAACCATATGACAAAAAAGGGTCTAGATGATAAATAGCACAAACCTAAAAATATGTGAGATATACCCCCACCCCCAGTGCCTTTTAATTGAAATTGTGTGTGTGTAATTAATTTACTGGAACTTTTTTTTTACTAGATTAAGTACATACCCACTTAGCTCTTTATTGGGGCCATACACAGTGCTAACTGAATGTGTTAAGTGGGGGAGTTTATCCTTAAAACAGTGTTTCTCAACCTATTTTTAATTATCAACCCCTAAAGGGCTTTTTTAGACAATTTTTTTCCTAATGCCCCTCCCCCCATGAAATTTTAAACAAGAAATTACTTTATATTTCCTCTTTTTATTCAGTGGGATCCCTGAGCCTGATGCTCTTTAGCTAAAAGTTCAATGTTCAATATGATGTTAGTAAGTTTAATTCTAATGTCTCCTCTTGAACATATATCACTTCTGTTTCTTTCCTTTGTTAATATTTTGTTTTCTGAACTAAAACCGCTTTCAACCATATAAGACGTTGGAAAACAAAGAAGTTCTTTGACTATTTCAGACCACATTGTTGGATAAAGAAGTTTAGTTGTTTTTGATCTCCGCAGCTCAGCCATTCCACCTTTTTCGAATTTATATTTCCATTCTTCATTACATTTAATTTAATGAATTCTTGAATTTCTTCAGTAGCAGACCTGGCTTCGCATCCAGTTGGATCTAACATCCATGGCTTCACTTCAAAAGAAAATAAATCTGAAAATCTATTTTTCATTTCACCTTTTAAAGAACACAAATGATCTGAATAATTCTTAAGATCATCCTCGGTGAGATATTCATTGATTTCAGCTAACTCTTGCATACCATGAAATTGTTTTCTCATTAAATTGCTTTCAAATGTTTCCAGTTTTTCAATGAACGCTTTTAATATGCATTTGCAGTCTATCACCGTAATTAATTTCCCTTGAGGTTGAAGTGATACTTCATTAAGTTTTCAAAAATCCAAGCCATGTAGAATGTGTTGTCTTTGTATTTGCTGATCTCCTTTGCTAAATCTGTGTCTCCTTCACTTTCTAAAAAACTAATTATCGTATCAAAAAGGTTTACAAATCTTGTTAGACAGTTTCATTTAGAAAGCCATCTGACTTCTGTACTTATAGGGGTTTCCGAAAAGTAAGGTAACAGATTTTTTCTCTCAATGATGTTTAATAATACGAAGTTGAAATTACACACCAAGAAATAAGTGAACATACACTACTTCTCCACAGTCTCCAGTTTTATTGATGCACTTGTCCCAACGGTGGATCATTTTATCAATACCAGTATTGAAGAAGTCTGTGTCCCCACAAGCAGTAACCAAAATCGCACCGCTGATGAACTTCCTCACCTGTGGTGAAATGCTTTCCTGAAAGGTGGTTTTTAGAGGGACGAACAAATGGAAGTCTGAAGGTGCTAAGTCAGGGCTGTAGGGGACGTGACAGAGTTTCCCAACAATTACGGCACAACCACTCACAAGTGGTGGGGGCAGTGTATGGAGTTGCATTGTCGTGCAACAAAATCACGGTGCTTGTGAGGAGTCCTGGTCGTTTGCTTCGAATGTTGGCTTTCAGTTTTTCCAATGTTGCACAGTAAAGCTGTGCATTGGTTGTTTCTCCCTTCAGCAAGAAATCCACCAACAGAATGCCTTGGCGATCCCAGAACACTGTGGCCATGACTTTTCGGACACTGGGAACAATTTTGAATTTTTTGCGCACAGGAGATTGTGAATGTTTCCAGGTCATGGAGACTTGTTTGCTCTCTGGGGTAAAGTGATGAACCCACATTTCGTCTGCTGTGACTATGCGAGTGAGAAAATCCTCTCCTTCGTTGCTGTATCGCAACAGGTTCTCCAGACACATCCCCATGCGTTTTGCTTTGTCCTCTGACAATTGTTGGGTCACCCAGTGGCAGCACACATTTCGAAAGCCAAGAACATCATAAACAGTCAACTTACTCACGTTCACTATTTGTACAATTTTACAATTTTACTCGTCTGTTTTCAAGAATGATGCCCTTAATGCGCGAAATGTTGTCTTCTGTCTTGCTCGATGAAGGGTCTGCCCACCCAATGTCGATCTTCAATGTCAACGCGGTCCGCTTTAAATTCATTGCACCAAAAACACACCTGTTCCTTTGTCATCACCTTTTCGCCATACACAGCAACCAGTTCACAGTGAATGTCACTTGGTGAAGACCCTTTTGCTTGCAAAAAGTGAATAACTTCACAAACACCTGTTTTGACCATACCTGCATGGTAGCCTCCATTTTGCAACTGGAATCTGCTGTGAGGTGACAGTACCACAACACTGCACTAGTGGGCTCTTTGAACATCTGAAAGCAGTTGGCCATTTAATGCCTATGAAAAGCAAAGGTGGTTGAATTAAATCATGCCCCATCTTCCTTTTATCGAAATTTCTCACTCACTCCTAATATAATATACCTATATGTTAAAAATTAGTTGTCTCAGGGGAAAAGAAAACCCAATGAAAGAAATTAAATATTAAGAAATAAGATGTTGTCAGGTAGGGTTGAACTTTGGAGAGCCACAAACCATTGTAATACCCATGATTTTTTGGCAGGGGTTCTCAATGGGGCGATCCCCCATTGAGAACCCCTGCCTTAGAATATAATGTAAATAATTTTAACTGGTTGGAGTGAACAGTGTTTCTAGTTTTGTTTAAGGTGCTATTTCTCTTTATAACAACATTAAATATAGCAGAAACATTTAAATTTTTAAAATATAAATTTTAAATACATAAATTATGTGATAAAACATAAACATGGTATATGTGCAATAAAATCCAAAAAAGCTTAGCTTAAAATTATGGAACTTTATATGTACAGTCAGTCCTCGTAAAGCACAATGGTTGTATTCCTAGAAACCCTCGTGCAATGCAAAATCATGCAATATAAACAACAGGCCCTATGGGAAAAATATGGTTAGGTGCCGACCACCCAAGATTGAACACACATTTGTAACCAAACATTACCAAACACAATAAATTATCTTAATAAAATACGTAAGTATTTTATTACGACTATTACGTAATAAAATATTGCTACTGCTTTTGCTTCTAACGGAAGCAAACTTGTTTTTGTTTGATTTTCTATCCAAACAGATGACAGCCGTTCCATCTCTTCCAATTCTTTGTGTCTTAATCTGATGGATTTTAATTGCACTTTGAGTTGTTCCTGCTATGAAAGTTGTTTTTATTTTCTCTGCATTCTTTGTAATTCTCGGCGTTGCCTCATTTAGGGCTGTAGCATGTGCAATATCACATAGTCTTTCATTTCACTCAAAGCCTTTTCACAATTTCATATTTTTCCTCTATCGGCAGAGGCGGACTGGCCATAAGCCTTACCGGGGAAACCCCGGTGGGCCGGAGGCCAATGTGATTTTGGCCATAAACCATAGTACGTATAAACCAACTCCATAAAGGCAGAGATACACTATTAACACCACATTTTACTAAGGCACATTTCTAGGGGTTACTACCATAAAACAATAAAAACAATTTCCAGTTGCGTTTCTGCTAGTGGAATCTGTTATAAACTGGTAGTAAACTCGATCTAATTGCATTTGTGATTATACCGATAGCTGGAATTGTGCGGGTTTTTACGTTATTATGGCGAAATGTTTTTCCTCTTCACTGATGTAAAAAACATAAATACATTTTCAGAATCTTCTTCATTCCTATCGTGTTGTGTTCGGTTGGGGTGATTCTGTGTTCGACTGCCATTTCTTGTAAACACAAAGGCGAATCGTGCGTAAGTGAATTCGGTTCGTGTTATATAAGATATCGTTCCCCTATTTATAAATCGTGTATGATCGAATTCATGTAGCGTAAACACGTGTTATACGAGGACTGACTGTATATGGTTTTTACATTATTTATGTAACAATTTGTGATACTGTTGACTTTTAAATATCTCAAAACCACTAAATGTAATGTAAATATAGTGCTTTCCTAAATCCAGTCTTTTTAGAATGTCCAATTTAATTTCCAACAGAAAGTTTCTGATAGCTTTTCACCTTCTTTGCATTATTAGCACCAACTGACTCACATGATCTTGAAGCCACAGAAAAGATAAATGTTGAAACTACCTGCACAGTAAACTTAAAATCAATCACTTGGATATGGAATGCACATAAACCATAACTAAACTGAAAACAGCATTGTCAAGCAGTGCTACTGAGCACTGTGCTGTCAAAAGTAACTCCCTGTCAGTAAAATAAATAACAGTTCCTAAAGATAAGTTTTATAAACAATACTTAGCAAACTTCAACTAATTAGTACCCCCGTGTGTGCTCCCTTTTTAATACACCACTGGGTAGGATGACGTATCAGGTGTATTTTTTTGTAATATGCAAGGAATGGTGGCTGCTTTGACATATTTTCTGCCTATAGCATTAAATGGCTATAGCCTTTAACAGCCATGAATACAGGAAACTTGTGCCTGTATTCACTTGTGCCAGTGGACACAAAAAAAAAGTAATTTTTGGGACAACAAACAGACAGCTTTCAATATTTTTCCTTTTAATAAATTGTAAATGCCATGCAGCATTTCTAGTTTGGCCAACAGCTCAGTAATTTTCTTTTTTAAGTAAGTTGATTTAAATCAAAGAAAATCCATTTGAAAGCAAGTACTGTGAATTGTAGTTCATTGGAAAAATTGAATTAAAGAATATTAAAATTTTTAGTGCTATTCTGGAGGAAATAGAGCACAATTCTGGGGGAAGGTATCAAAAAATACAGCGCACTATAGCAAATAAGTGCTGAGTGAACTGCACTTTAGCCGGAGTCAACCACATAGAAGAAAGAAATTATAGTCTTTTTTTTCCCAATTATGCAGTCACTGACTTACATAAACCCAACTTTACATAAGGTGTGAAGTGGAAAAATTTCAAGTTAAAAAAAGATGGCAAATTGGTATCTTTTCCAATGCTTGTTTGTTCATATTTGCAGCATTCATCATTGAGTCCATGGTATTCCTCTATAATCTTTGCACATTGTGTGCATGTAATGAAATTTTCTAAATCTGCATTCTTTTACCAATGGTAGCTATGCCTAACAAATGTTCAGAAAAGGGGGGCGTTGGCTCATGTAAAACAAACCAAAAAAGAACAAACCTGCTAGAGTGCAAACACTCAAGTGGATTTTTTATGCTTTATTTTAATAAAGATAATTAAAAGATGTGATAAAGGTTCTTGTTATTGTACACAGTTTATCCACAAATATCAAGTGATTTTAATATTGCTGTATCAACTAGTAACCCAGTTAAGTGCAGAATAATGGAACATGTGAAATTTCAATGTGGGTATAACAGTGGATGTGTAATAAGGGTTTTTTTTTTTTTTTTTTTTTGGCTGATGCTATGTAAGCTTGCATTCTTGTGTCATATGCCTCTACTAATGCTAATATTTCTTTTGTTGCTCGTACAAAGAAAGGCTTAAGTTTTCCAAATTGCAGTGTCTGAAGACTAGGAACTTGCGAGGTGACCTGATTGAGGTGTATAAGGCCTTGAATGGTTTGAGCAAGCTGAATGCTGATGGGATTCTTCCTCTTGCCCAAATTAGTCACCTGAGGGGACATAAATTGAAATTGAGGAAAGATGGTTGTAGAATAGATGTTCAGAAATTTTCCTTTAGCCAGCAGGTGGTTGATTGCTGGAATGAACTTCCATCTGTTGTTGTAGAAGCTGATGGCTTAAATAAATTGAAGGCAGAACTAGAGAAACATTTGGAGTGATGAGTGGATGAAATGGGGAGTTTTTTTGGCTGATGCTATGTAAGCTTGCTTTCTTGCATCGTATGCCTCTGCTAATGCTAATATTTCTTTTGTGGACACCAAAACACAGTATTAGAGTGATATAGAAGTGAGAAAACAGTGCAGGTCTGTATTTTTAGTATGGGGCTTTGATTTACATAAAAACTTATGTAAGGTCTCTAGGAACCGAACTCTTATGTAAGTTGGGGACCACCTGTGCAGTTTGTTATGATTAGTGCACACTTTTTTTTTTGCGTGTAATTAAAGTGATTGTGAAGATTTTAGTTTGACATCAGTTAATTGAAAGCTTATAATGCAACTGGTAATAGACCTTTTTGGTGAGGAGGGAACCTCCGGTCATCTCTCAGCTGAGTCTACTCTGAATACATTTTTTTCCTTTCTGAAACTATACAACCCCCTTAGGGCATTGATCAAATTTTGGAGGGGTAAATAATTATGGCTGTAAATTTTTATTTTATTTAAAAAAATCATGGGTTCCGATAAATTTACTTCCTTTTCGCAATAAAATTTACATTTTATTGAAAAATGGAAGTTATTTTTCATTAAAATCCAAATTGTTTTTTGGGTTTTCAGAAAACGGCACAAAAAAAAAATCACTTCAGTTTAAAATGTATCTGTTTAAATGACTTTCTCTCCAGGAAGAAGGTAAACTTGAAGTGATAGGAGCAAGTCACATGATTCAATCAAAGTGGTTGACTATTGACTGAGAGGTACATGCACACAAATTTTTGCAATGAGTATGCTCACTGCTGATTGAAACAGTTAGCAGTGTTGGCAACCTGCTTTGACTATATTTCTCCAGTTTTTCTCTGCTTGTTCTTTTCTAAATAACCTTGTTTTTTTCTGTGTAAGTGTGAATCAGTGAAATGTCTAGCAAACTACCAAAATTTACACCTCAAGAAAGAAAATGTAAGTATGAAAATAATATTTTTTATGTAAGTGCTGTTAAACTGTTTTGTATAATACAGACTGTTCTGATCAACCATGCATAGAAACCAAGTTACGACAAGCATCTAAAAGGTACTCTGCACAAGTGGAAGCATGAAGACTATTAACAACCACAACGAAAAGGTAAAACTGTGAAAGTTGTTAGTGACACCTGTATTGAAACAGAACTTCTCAATTAGCCATTCAATAAGAACTGTTATATCTTACAGGTACTTTTTTGTGGTGTACACATTCCCTTATGTAACTAGACAATTCAATAATAAAGTGTATCTTGAAGGCAAGATACAAAATTACTCCATTTTTTTGTACACCTTCACTATATTATGGTAGAAATCATTTTATAAGTGTTGGTTGGCATCATTGTTTTCACAGAGTCAAGTTTTCTTTCTTTTCCATAACTCCATCTTCTATGGAGTCTATGGATGAACAGGATAATTTTGAAAGCATAGGCAGTTCAGTATTTTCTTTCACCACTGTTAACTCTTTGATCTTTAACTGTTCTTCAACTGTATAATTTTTTTCTTTTGGTGATCGTAATTGTAGTCCTATTGTTTTAAAATGAATTTTTATGGCTCTTGGTTAAGTTAGTCTCTCTCAGGTGAGGATTACTCACCTGGGTTTTCCTTCCAAAAAATATGATTTTTTTCCCCCTCTCTGAAAACAGGCAAACTGATTGCAGAATACACTTTATCATATTGTGCCTTCAAAGCCACAATAGCAGGGTCTGTGGATGAGATAGCTCTCCCTTCTCTTGGGTCATCATGCACACTGCTTCACTCACACCTGAATTCTCTTTTCCTACTTTTCACAGTCTTATAATAGGCAGTCCTCTCCATATACAGTTTTTATCTCCTTATGGATATGTTTTGCTTCTTTGCCTTGAAAATGAAGAAATGTTATTACAGATCAGACTACGACCTTCTACAGCATACCACTTCTTGCTGTATTTGTGGCTTTAGTTCAGTAACCAGTGGATCCAGAAAAGCAAATAAATAAACATTAACTTATGTGGCTTAGTAATATATATACATAATATCAAATCCCTAACTCAAGTATTTCTAGGTGGGATAAATACTTATTGGCTACTCCTCATATGTCACCAGTGAAGTTTAATTTAAAGTATCCAAAGTCTTGTGGTGAGGGGGAGGAATGCTTTTTCTGTTGGTTTTTTTCTGATAAAAATTATAAAATCTTTAAAAATCAGAGGTTGGCAGCTATGTTTTGTTCAGAACTTTACAAAAGTCAGAGATTGGTAGCTGTGTTTTATCGTGTGGTTGAGGAGTTGTTAGTGGATGCAGGCAGTGGGTTCTAAAGGATCTAAAAAATCTGAGGGAATGTTACGAGGATGTAACATTCTCGATAAAATATCTGATATAGTCACTTAGAAGTGACTATATCAGATATTTCCAAATTACTTCGTTCTTTCTATATTAGGTATATTTTTTATTTTTCAATAATTCACAATTGTAACCTGCATTATGAGTTAGATTATATATGTAAATTTTATTTTTATTACACTTGAATGGTTTCAGATAATGTTATGCATTCACTTATGTTATACTAAAGAAATAAAACTGCTGAACATTATTAAACGTTTAATATAAACTGTTTTCGTGCTTCTAGTAGTAATTTTAATCTGTCAATCTTATTTTACTTGCTTTTGTATTCAAAAATACTACAAATTTATGTCAGAATGTTGAGCATTTTCAAACTTTTTATTATTAGCATATGGAAAAAGTAGTTCAACAAAAGGATCTCGAAGCACAGTTGGCCAAGGCAAAACTTGCAAAGTCAAATTTGCAACAAAAACAAGAAACTGAGGCTTTTCTTAGAGAAAAACAGCTCCTTTTAGAGAAAATGAATGAATTGCAAAAAAGATGTTCGGATTTGTCTTCTAATGAACTTCAGTTAAGAACTGAACTTAGTTTATATACATCCAAGTACGAAGAGTTCCAGAGTGTTCTGAATAAAAGCAACCAGGTGTTTGCATCATTCAAAGCAGACATGGAAACAGTATGTATGAGTTTATTAACATGTTCTTTATAGAAATAGGTGAACATAATAAACATGTTTAATATAATAATATAATGAATTTGATGTAATTTAATATATACAGTGCTCCAAAAGTGGCAAAAAATTGAAGAATCTGATTTTTATGGTAATACTGTAAAGTTGGGAAATTTTTTTATGGAATCAGTACATTTAGTTCCAGATATCATCAGAAGGGAAAAATGGAAGCACAAACAGACGTGAATGGTACATATAGTTCATAAAAAATTACTCTAGCAATTACCGAATATGTCCACCATTGCATTTAAGGATATAAGCATGGTATTACCCTTATGTTCATATTCAGTTTTTCATAGATTTTTAAAATTTTTAAATAATTCACTTGCATGCCTACATAACTTAATATCTTGATGCATGGTGGAAAATGATATATATATGTTGGAATTTCCAGAGACATTGAATTACCCTATATGCTCAAGATTTGGATAGCCCCATAACTAACGTTGGCTTCTAATAGCCAGGTGGGCAGGAGCAGCAATGTGTAGCACACCTTTCTGAATGCTGAGGTTGGAGGGAGCTGCCCGAGCCTGACTCAAAATGGCTGAGGTTCTTTTACGGATTTCTCCCTCCAACCTCAGCATTAATCAGAGAAAAGTGCTTAAGGAGCTTAGACAAGATGGTAGTATCGTGGTCTTGCCCGCAGATAAAGATAGATCAACGGTGATCCTTGACAAAGAAGAATATTGTAGTAAAGCATTGGAACTTTTGAATGATAGAGCGACATACAGGGTTACTCTTAGGAATCCATTGGTGGGTTTGGAACGGCAAGTAAACAAGAATCTACAAGTTTGGGTGAAGGCTGAAAAGATTTCCAAAGATGTTTATTGGACATTGCATGCAAAAGGATGCCAATTACCTAGGTTCTACGGCCTTCCAAAGATTCATAAGGCGGGGGTTCTGCTTAGGCCGATTGTGTCAATTATAGGCGGTCCTACACATGCTTTGTCCAGGTTCCTAGCCAGACTGATTTCTCCTATTGTTGGATGTTCCGATTTTACCATCAGGGATAGTGGAGACTTCATGCGATTCATAAGGGATCAGGCTAAAGAAGAGGGCGAGGCCACGGTATCATTCGATGTGATATCCTTGTCCACGTGCATTCCTATTGACCATTGGGTGCAATGTGCACGCATTGGCATTGGAGAAGGATGACATCCTTAGCAATAGGACTCCGTTAAGTGTGGAGGACATTTGTAGTGGGGTGGAGCTATGTCTCAAGCACTATCATGGTGTTTAAAAACACAATGTACAAGCAGGTTCATGGCACAGCAATGGGTTCCCCTATTAGTGCTGTCATAACAAATTTAGCTATGGAGGAGCTCGAAGCCAGGATTTTTGATGGGTCGTTCTCCCCCATGCACGCACGGAAACGATACGTTTACAATTATTCGGAGGGGGAGAGAGAGGATGAGGTGCTTGGTTTCCTTAATAGCTTCTCCCTGTTTATCCATTTACCTCGGAGGTGGAAGTAGAGGGTACCCTCCCTTTCCTTGATGTGTTGGTACATAGGGAAGGCCCTAGGCCGAAAACCAGTGTATATAGGAAACCCATGTGCCAGGGCCAATATACACATTACAATACGGCAAAAACCAATCATCATAAGAATAGTGTTATTAGGGCCATGTTGGATAGGGCTGGGTCCCATTGCAGCACCCCCGACGATAGAAAAGAAGAAATTAAACGTGTCACAGCGGACCTCAGAAAATATGGCTACCCCCAGAAGATCATAGATAAATATATCCGAGGAGCAGAGCACGGACGAAGAGAACCGTTTACACCAGTTGCCACCGCATACATTCCCTACTATCCGGGCCTAACTGAGCATATAGCTAGGGTATTGCACAATTGCCAGACATGCTGTGTGCAGCTTCCAGGGCGGAGGTTGCAAACAGTTATGTCACAGGTCAAGGACCCCATACCGAGGGAATTTACAAGTGGGGTCATGTATGAGATCAGGTGCCCGGATTGTGGGGAATGTTATGTTGGTGAAACGAAACGTCGGTTCAAAGATCATCTGGGGGAGTATATGAATGCGATAAAGACTGCGGATTATGGGAAGTCTGCTGTGGCAGAACATTTTTGGGAGGAGCACCATCAAATCTCCCCAGACAAAGCTGTTATCGTCGACCGGGCACATCAATTTTGGGACTGCAAATGGCTCAAGAGCTTGCGGATTTGTTCCTCTGAGAGCAATACCATTAATAGAGACAGGGGAATCCACATTCATCCCCTCTTCGAGGCGGTGGTTCTTGGACGGGATGAGTGGTTCCGCCTGGCATGCTCCCGAGCCATTTCCAGGTCCAGTGCACAAGGAGAATACTGCCCATGCTCCTGTAGAAACACATGCTGAGAACCGTGAGCTTGCTGATATTTAAGGATGTGCCGTACGATAAACCTCACTGTTGAAAAAGGAGGCGGATGCCTCTGAAAGCTACGGTGTTTTAGCTACATTGTTTTATTGTAAATAACTCTTTTCCAGTTTAAAATTTCATATTTTATTGTACAGACAGTTACCTTTTTATCAGTTTTATCTAGTGGAATTATATCATTCTATTTATTTTTTATTTTAATATAACATAACAGTGTTTATATATTTTTATAACGGTTGGTGTAGGATTGTGCAGTTATTATGAATATGAATATTCCCAACCCCAGAGGCCTATTTGAAGATGAATCTTTATAGATTCTTTTTGTTTTTTAATATCTGACAGCCTGTTGACCAATACCAAATTCGTCAGCAATTTTTTTTTCCAGGAACACCATTTTCAAGTTGTTCTATCACTTTGAGCTTTTTAATGATAGTTAAGTAAATTGTTTTCTTTTTATTTCACTTTTTAATTCTTTAGTACCCATAATTATATAAAATATGTTAACTTATGTATGTATATATATATATGTATAAAGAAGTGATATATAAGCAATAACATCCGTCCGACTCAGAGTCAACAATGATATTGAACAACATGCACGACAATGTAATGTATGTTCCGTCTCTCTCTCTCTCTCTCTCTGCACACTCAATCAATGCACAGTTAGAGTTGCTCATCTGCCTCCCTAAATCCTGTGTCTTTAAAATTACTCAACTGTGAACAGAATTTTTCATATTTCGATCCGGATTATTCGGCATTTCGATTAACTGTAACCAGATTAGAGAGGGTTTACTGTATTTTGTTGAAGGAAACTATTTTTTTCTCTGGTGTCACTCTTGCAATTCTTGTCTTCATCTTCTTCATTGTCTCCACATAGCAAGTAGAATTGATCACATGTCCTTCTAGGAATCCATGAGAATAAACTTTCTCTTGTCCAAAAAAATGGAACTTGATTTTTCTAGCAAGTAGCTGATCTTCTAATCTCATTGTTATCAGTGAACTCTGAGTCACCACTTCATAGACTGTTGCTTTGACTCTAGTATGTAGTGGTGCAGTCAAGTCTCATCTTTGGTGATGCTGTCATGAAAATCATTGTTCGTGGTCTCATTCTGCTTCAGAAGATTGGCACAAGCCTTAACTCTCTGCTCATTGTGATCTGGCATTAGTATTTGTGGAACTCTCCTGGCACATAGTTTCCCATATCCCAGATTGTCCAGAAATGTTTTCAATGCATTAAAGCCTATTCCCACCTTTACCCTTACACACATTTCCCGAGTCTTAATGCTTTGGTCTTCATGAATCAGTTTATTTGCTCAATACTCGTTTCCACTGTTGCTGCAGTGCAGGGATGGCCTGACTTTGGCATGCCCTTCAAACTGCCATCAGTTACAAGCCTAATCCACCACCTAACTGGGCTTGCATTGACCATCGTGTCCCCATTAACATTCTTCACACAATAAATCTCAATGTGTGCAATATTCTCTGCATTCAGGGACTTAAGAACATGCTGCTATTCATATGGCCATCCTTGTCGCCCACTATTTTTATAGGCTACTATAGCCCTTCCACCTAATTATCTTCAGATTTTTTGCCCACTCATGTAAGGTTGCATACAAAATGTAATGGTGTTAGGTGAAAATGTTACTAGAAATTACTGCAAGTTTCAACACTGTGCATTAGCACTTGCATTGTATGCCTCTACTAATGCTAATGTGCAGTATATTTCTAGTAACATTTTCACCTAACACCATTACATTTTGTATGCAACCTTACATGAGTGGGCAAAAAATCTGAAGGTAATTAGTATACCAATGCATGACAGTCTTTTGCATTTTTGTACACTAGTGCTAGAAGTGTAAGAAGTGTAAGGTGGAATAGTACCAGAGTATGTCCAAGGGGCTAAAGTTGATGACATTGTAGAGCAGCTGTCATCATTTAAGTCCAAAAGGTGATATTGTTGCATGTGTTGGCACCCATGATATTAAGGGTATGGGATCTTGAGTAATTGCTTAACAAGTACAGGGCAATGCTGAGAAAAAGTCATGAGTGGGAATAAACTTGAAAGTATCTAAAATTCTGCTGGACACATTGGGGGGGGGGGTACATGACGAGAACCTGTCAGTCATTTCATGGCCTTAAGAGACTGTACAAGGCTCAGGGAGCAGATTTTTTTCACCATGGCCTGTACTTGTTAACAGGAGAGACTGTTTACTTATGCATGGATAATGCACACACATTATTTCTACTAATGCATTGTTTTAATTATATCTCATATTGTGAATACCTTCACAATGAGTTGCCATGGTATTGCACTACCTCGAATGAGTAATACTTCACCTATGGAGAAGACTAAGGTTACTTATTCTCAGTGGATACCACCACCCAGACAGCACCGTTTCGAAACTTATTGGCTTCTCATTGGTGGGTGGGCAGGCATTGATATGTTGTTGCAATAGTGACACCCCAGTTATGAAGTATAATTCCACAATATAAGAGATGCCTGATGGTGTGCATGGTTTAATCTAAAAGATATTTCTTGACTAAATGCCTAAGAGTATGAAGAAGTTTACTTATGCATGTGTAATGCACACACACATCATTTCTACTACTAAGGTAGTTTTAATTATGTCTCATATTGCAAATACCTTCACAACCATGCATAAGTAAACTTCTTCATACTCTTAGGCATTTAGCCAAGAAATATCTTTTAGATATTTCTTGGCTAAATGCACACACACCATCGGGCATCTCTCATATTGTGGAGTTATGCTTCATACTGGGTTGTCACTATTGTAACAACTGGGTGATGGTATCTTGTCCTCTCTAGGATTCCTTGTCCTCTGATAATTTATAATCATCCTGTGCATTTTTCTTTTCCATTTAATTCATCAGACATTCATTTTGGTAATGGGTATAAAAAGCTTAATAGCACCTCTCTGATTACCTCTTTGACTGCTTCCCACTTAGCATTTTCACTTTATTAATATAAAGATTTAAAAAATGCCCAAGCCTATTTTTATTCCACTTTGCAAAAACAAAACTCCTTCCTTTTATAGTTATTTCTTGAATAAAACCCTCATCAGTATACTATGATTGGTATATAACCAGTAGTTCCTTGAGAATAAGTAACATTAGTCTTCTCCATAGGTAAAGCATTACTTATTTGAGGTAGTGCAATACCATGGCAACTCATTGTCAAGGTATTCGCAATATGAGATATAATTAAAACGATGCATTAAAACTACCTTGGTACTAGAAATGATGTGTGTGCATTACCCATGCATAAGTAAACTACTTCATATTCTTAGGTATTTAGCCAAGAAATATCTTTTAGGAGATTCTGTTTTTACAGGAATGGGATATATGTAAGTAGAAAGGGTGCAAGATTATTTTATTGAGGCAGGGTTAGGTGGGTTAGTAAACTTCCAGCCTGAGAGCATAAACAGACTAATAGATTAATAGTGGCTGCAGGCAGAGGTGAAAGTGATTCTTGCACTGTACTGGTGAAACATGCAGCAGCCTGGAAAGCAAATGGGTATGTCTTCAGATTTTATTGAAACAAAAGTTATTTTTGGTTTATGTGGTTTCTGCTATATGCTCATAACATTTTATTTTCTGTAAACAATTTGAATGTAAGTTAATTCTTACTTGGTGCACAAAAATTCTCAAATGTTGCTTGGTATGCTTCATGCAACAGTTTATTTGTCAATTACTTTTTAGACTTCCAAGAAAATAAAAAAGTTGGAAAAAGAGACAGGTCGATGGAAACAGAAGTGGGAGAACAGCAATCGTGCACTAATTGAAATGGCAGAAGATGTAAGTATAATTATATAAGTGTGTAGAAATCGTATTTCTTTAATATTAATAAATGAAATTCTCTTCACTTTTATTAACTTGAATTTAATAGTATAAACCAGAGCTGTGGTGCTCAATACATTCTACATTGATTTCAATGTTTGTAGAAGAATAAGAGACATTTACTTCAATATGACACGTAGAACACTTCCATATGATACTCTCCAGAAATTAAACCAAATATAACATTAACACAAAATGAATACAGTAAAAATACATTGAAAACAATTAAAATCAATTGAACATGATTAAAAAAATAATTTACTTTAAATTTTCCAAGGAAGGAAAAGTTTTTCAAAATTCACATTAAACTTTTTTTAAATTTATTTTTTAATTAATTTTTAATTGTGTTCTATTGATTTTAATTGTTTTCAATGTATTTTTTACTGTAATCATTTTGCATTAATTTTATATTCGGTTTAATTCGGTTCTGGAGAGTATCATACAGAAGTGTTCTACGTATTATATTGATGTAAATTTCTCTTATTCTTCTACAAATAACTTGAATTTAGTATGAATTGCCAAATTTATGAAAATATCAAGTTTTGTGCAGTAATTTGATGAATATGTATTAATACAGTATCGTTGCATTGATGAACTTTTGCTCAAACTTGTTTTAACTATTGATATTAGTATGGCAAAATGGAAACTAGGAAGCAAACCTTGCGCAGCACCAGCTGCTAAAAAAAAAAACACTTCATTTGCCCATTCCTTCTAATTTGTTCAAACCTTTAAATTAATTCAAACTACCCACTTTCACAAAACTAGGTGGAAGTTTATTCCAGCAGTCAGTTATCTTCTGACTGAATGCAAATTTCCGCACCTCTGATCTGCAGTTATTCCTCCCCCATTTTAAATTTGTTCCTTTTTATTTGTTATCTGAGAAAGAGTAAAGATGCCATCAGCATTTAGTTTATTCAACTCTTTTAGAGCCTCATATGCTTCTGTTAAGCCACCATGCAAATGCCTAGTTTCCAGAAGATTCAATTTTCACTTTACAGAATTCAAGTCGTTCTTTGTAAGAATATTCTTTTATGCACCTAACTAATCCTGTTGTTCTTCTCTGCACCATTTAGCTAAAATCTGTGTTCTTTCTTAAATGAGGTTTCCAGACCTGCCTGTAATATTCTTAATGTGGCCTAATCATTACCTGATACCATTGGATAAACCCCTCTTCCAGCCTCTTTTCAGTTATCATAAAAATCTTTAACATTCAATGAGTGCTAGACAGATAGACATCTGCTAATCCTGTCTCTAAAAACTTCATATGTGAATGTAGAAACAAAAATTTACTCCGTTTGTCAGAAACCTGTATAGTGTCATCAGTGGTTTTGTCATGCCATGCCATGCCACTCATGTCAGGCAGACCAGTGTAATTCATCCCTTTCTGGTGTTAACATAAGCAAAGAATTACTTGCTACTTTTCTTTTCATTCTTAACCAAATTCATCTTCTAATCATGTTTATTATTCCTAACCCCCAAATTAACTTGATTACAGAATATTTGACATTTACTGTAGGATTCCTTGTCCTCTGATAATTTATAATCATCCTGTGCATTTTTCTTTTCCATTTAATTCATCAGACATTCATTTTGGTAATGGGTATAAAAAGCTTAATAGCACCTCTCTGATTACCTCTTTGACTGCTTCCCACTTAGCATTTTCACTTTATTAATATAAAGATTTAAAAAATGCCCAAGCCTATTTTTATTCCCCTTTGCAAAAACAAAACTCCTTCCTTTTATAGTTATTTCTTGAATAAAACCCTCATCAGTATACTATGATTGGTATATAACCAGTAGTTCCTTTACATGACTCTTAATACTTGAAGAGTCACTTTCATCAACCGGTGAAATACCGCCACTTTGCTTATTGGAGGCTTGAAGTGGTGAAACCCATGTTTAGCCTCTAGAGCAAAGTTTCCGGCATCCCCCTTCCCCCCCCATACTTCTCCTTCAACCCATGCACGGTACTAAGTACTATTGGTTTTGATACCTTTCGTGTTTGGGGTTTTCATAAAAAAAAAAAAAAAAAAACTAATAACACAGGTCAACTATTATTTTTCATTGGATTAAATCTGTTCATGGTTTTGAAATTAGCATCTGGCACGTCGAGATTTGTGATGAGACCAATTACATGAACAGGATGAGACTGATTATAGCATTCATATATTTATTCAGCCAACCTATATTAATACTGGGTGTCTATAAATTATTCACCTGATTATGAAGCTTGATTATTGTTTTATTGTAATTGGTATCTTAAAATGGTTTGTTGCAGTTATCAAAGCAATTGCACAGGTGTCAACTGCACGAGAAAAAAAAAACTGAGTTTTTTCTCATGCAGTTGGCAGCCTTGATCCAAACAAACACATTGCAACAGTGCAGAATTAAAATGGCAACAGTGCAAGAGAAAGCAAGGTATGTGTTGTGGCTGTGAGATACCAATCTCCGGTGACTGTAAAGAGATCTTTTTAAGGAGACTTCCAGAAAGATCCACCTACAGAACAATTTAATGAGATGGTTGAAACAGTTTCAAGAAACTGGCAGCATGCTGCACAGTGGTGAGCTGTGAATATTTTAACAATGGGCTCGCACTTTTGATGTGAAACATCTTTGTGGGGAGGGGGTACCTACCGAGTAAATCTTATCGGTCACGGAAGTGATGTCATCCGCAGCGTCTGCCACAGGCACTTCTCATGATCACACCACTAATCTGTATGGAGCACTCACTAGTATGATCAGAGCGCGTGATGCAATGCATTTTTTGTGACCAGCATGATATCTCGAGTTCTAACTTGTTAGAATTTTTGAATAGTATGATTGCAAGTATTTGTCATATGACTGCAACAATACAAAGATTTGTCAACAATTTCTTTTTTCGTCTCATATTTTTGCATCCGCAGCTGTTCGGGGCACCTAACATTCCATTGTTAGGTGTTCAGTTGTCCATACCCAATTACACAGTAGGATTAGTTGGTTGGTATAGAAGTTTATTGGCACAAGGGCAACTTAGGCCAAAATGTGCTATTCCAGTGTTTGGATAGATGCTGGAAATTTGCTTTATTTGAATTAGAAATATTCATATAGTTTGGTTTGTTTGAAATAGGTGAAGAGCTCATCCAGATTAATTCGGGGCACCTAACATTCCATTGTTAGGTGCCCCGAACAGCTGCATATGTCGTTTCAACTAATTGATGGTGTTTTCAGAGACATTTAGATATGTTGGGTTGCAAATATATTCTTACTTTTGTTATCATAAATCCATTGTATAAGGGTGTTAAAATTAAAGTATCCCTATATAGAGAGGGCTCTGGAGCGAGTCCTAAGGCTCGTACTGAAAAGAAACTTGGACAATAGGTACAATGAAGAATGCGCTTGCCATGTATTAAAAAAAAAAAAAAAATTAGTTACAAAATTTGTCACTATATGGCGGTGTGGCAGTACAAATCACTTGAACAGCGCTACAATGGTTCAATGTGTCCTCCATTTTGGTCTACAACAGTTTCCATTCTGAGAACAGCATTTTCTACAGCAGAATGTAACATGTCAACTGGAATAGCCAGCACATGACATCTAATGCTGTCCTTCAGATCTGCCAGAGTTTGACATCCTTCCCAATACACCTGGTTCTTCAAAAAACTCCATAACCAGAAGTCGCATGGGGTGATGTCTGATGATTGGGGTGGCCAAGTTGTTTGGAAACAACGGCTGATAACCTGTTCATCTGTAAAGTGTTGTCTTAGCAATCTTTGGACACAACGGTGAATGTGGGGTGGTGCACCATCTTGCATGAATATGGTATCCCGAAGGACCCACATTGCAGCATCTCTGGTATTGCAAAATTTGCCAACATTTCATAATATTGCTGTCCTGTGACGGAACTGATGTGGGGTCCAGTTGGTGTTACCTGTTCAAAAAAATTTGGCCCAATCATGAATGCGGCCGTAAGTCAACACCACACTGTCACTTTTGAAGAATGCAACGGGACCTCTTGGATAACACAAGGATTTTCTGTTGCCCAAATGCAACAGTTGTGCATATTTGCTTGTCCATTTAAGCAGAAGTGGGCTTCATCACTCCAAAGGATGTTCCGTGGCTCCAAAGTGATACCCGCTGTCATTTGCGCCAGAAACTGAAGTTCGTGTGTGAAACGAATATCTGCCATCACCATGCTTTAGCTGCTGTAACGTGCACATCTTGTAAGGATAGTACCAAAACACCTGATGCATTACTAGCCTTACAGTGGAATACGGCATATCCATTCCCCAAGAAACAGCTGGCACACTTGCACTACCACATGGAGATTGACGATAAATCCATGACAGCCATAGCCACATCTTCAACACGAGAGGAGCCCACTCGTTTTTGACCTCTACCTGGTTAAACACCAAGGTGTCCTGTCGCTTCAGATTTTGAAATCATTTTGCGAACAGCACAAATAGTCATAGGTCCACGCCTTATGCACTTCTGACACCGGAATTCACTAATAGCACCTTTTCCTGCAGCGTTGTTGGCATTGCTGCTGTAGTGCAAGCAAACATCTACTGTATGATTTTGAAGAGACTGCTTTGCTTTTATACAGTACTGTAGAGCTTGAGCAGTGGTGCTGTGGCAATGACTTACGATTATGCAAATAACAAGTTATTTGCATAATCGTAACTAAGATATAGTGACAAATCTTGTAACTAATTTTTTTTCCCAATAAATGGCGAGCTCATTCCTTATTGTACCTGTTGTCCAAATTTCTCCTCAGTATGAGCCTTAGAACTCGCTCCAGAGCCCTCTATATAGGGATACTTTAATTTAACAACCATGTATATTGTCTTCAAACAGGCCTATGGGGCTGGGAAATTCCGTACTGCAATAATTAAAGACAAACACCAGCCAAGGAATTAAAAATTTACTATAAAAATAAAATATACAGAATATAATGAAATACTGTGATACACTATCGGAAGACTAAAATATTACAATAAATTACGATAAAATAAACTACTATAAAACATTAAAAATATAGTTACAAATACCGAAGCAATAAAATTATCTAAAATAAACTGGATTAAAAGCGATAAAACCTGAAGCTTTCGGAGACTGCTTCAACCGTTGAAGAAGGAGACAGCAGTCTCCGAAAGCCACTGTTTAACTGTTGAAGAAGGAGACAGCAGTCTCTGAAAGCCACTGTTCAACTGT
The DNA here is from genome assembly GCF_048544385.1 of Mastigoproctus giganteus. Taxonomy (NCBI): domain Eukaryota; kingdom Metazoa; phylum Arthropoda; class Arachnida; order Uropygi; family Thelyphonidae; genus Mastigoproctus; species Mastigoproctus giganteus. The sequence continues at coordinate 48,631,236 of NC_143582.1, read as the reverse complement.
TGAAGAAGGAGACAGCAGTCTCCGAAAGCCACTGTTCAACTGTTGAAGAGGGAGACAGCAGTCTCCGAAAGCTTCAGGTTTTATCGCTTTTAATCCAGTTTATTTTAGATAATTTTTATTGCTTCGGTATTTGTAACTATATTTTTAACATTTTATAGTAGTTTATTTTATCGTAATTTATTGTAATATTTTAGTCTTCCTATAGTGTATCACAGTATTTCATTATATTCTGTATATTTTATTTTTAAAGTAAATTTTTAATTCCTTGGTGTTTGTCTTTAATTATTGCAGTATGTATATTGTCTTCCAGAAATTATGGAAATTTGTGAATGATCAATAAAATATTTATAATTCAAAACTCTTTTATTTCGTAATCAATATAAACAAATAAAAATATCTAAAAGAAACGCAAAGGATGTTTCTCATATAACCATCTATCCCGTGTACTTGGCAGATGCGTGACTTTTTTATTCTTTTTTTTACAATTAGAGAAATATAATGGATACATTTTTTTTCATGATAAAATTTTGATATTGGGAATAAAAAAATAACGTAAAAACTATCACAAAACATTCCACAATATAAAAACAAATGTTACATAAAAAACAAACTATTCTAGAAAAGGTACACAAAAATCACAGATTACATAAAAGAAAATGATTACACAAATATTCAAGAAAAAATTATTTTAATATTTGTTGTCGATCTCCTGCTTTGCTCAATAGCTGAGCGATGATTACAGAGGAATATTTGACATAATGGTCAGGATCAAATTGAAACAATGGTTTTACATTTAGATGATGGTCATCATCTGCAACGTGTTTAACTGTTGACATTATTCATTCATTCACTCAATATTATTCATTATGCTGAAAGCTCACTCAGCTTCAGCACTGCTATCGCAATGGTTTCAAAGATATTTCTAGATTTTTTAATTGAAAAGGGAATTTCACTCGATTTTAAAGATAAACTGTCTTTGACAAAATCTCTAAAATCATTAATTTTTATTTCATATTTTATCAAAAAACTTAAATTTCTTAAATTTTTCACCGTCTTGCCACTGAGACTAAATTTCTTTCATATTCCATGATTTCCGGTTTCAAATTAGCAATAGCATTGATTGTTCGAATAATTAAAACAGTGAATCTGTAAAGCTTCTGAAAGGTACGAATGCTCCTGCAGGATATCAATCATTAGTGCTAAATAGTTAAGAAATTCCAGATTTCAAAGTCGATTTAATAATCCGGAATATTTAACTTCTGATACAAAATGTTTGCACAATGCAGGATAATTCTCCAACCCACCATCTGCAAGCTACAAGATGCCCATTGTGGCCCGAACACACAACCAATCTTTAGTTTCCACATCAAGTTCTTTAGCAATAATCCTTAATTCGCGCTGGTTTTTTGGAGATTGGTGATATAATGCATACAACTTTTTTTGCTGCCTCCGTAGCCAGGTGGGCACGAGCAGCAGCATTTTGTAATTTTCACAGGAGAAATTTACTGGAAGGCGTGGATCACTCACTTCTCCGAAAAACAGATGACTGGCTATGGAAAGCATGTTGATTAGCACAACTTCTCGGTATGTGACTGTATAGGTTTTACGGAACGGTAATCCCATTCACTCTTAATTCGTGCTTTCTAATTACCTAAATGCCAGAGGTGAGAACAATGCTTACAAAGTTCTCTCCTAATCCATTCGTTACATGGAAATTTTCTTCATTCAGCAGAAACTACTTTAAATGTAATTACCAAGGGGAATTCAAAAAAATTCGCTATAAAGAAGTTGGTTAAACAGGGGTCCAACTATAATTAAATCAAAAATGAAGCAATTTTAATATATATAGTTGATCGATTGCACCATTAAAATGCTGGGGATGGGGCCCCACTTGCTCCACCGTAGTTTCGGCTCTGGATACTCAATTGCATTCAGGATTTCATTTATAAAATAAATGATAGTCTCAACAATGGGCTCGCAAATTTAAAAAAAAAAAACAATGGAATGGAATTTTCAAAAAATAACAATGCTTGCATGGGCTCTCGCATGCCCACTATAGCTCACCACTGGTGCTGCACCAGAAAGCAGGTAGGCGTAGTGTATCTGCAGGTAAAATTTCGGAAATTCAGGAAGTGTTTGCCCGAAGTCTTACAAAATCAATCTGCCAGGCAAGCTTACAGCTGCAAATATGCAAGCAATGTTGCACAGGGTGGTTCAAAAGAGATTGAACTTTATGCATGCACTTTGTAAGCATAACTCTAACAACAAGAGGTATTCACATTCTCAACCACATAGATTAGGCCCGGGCAAACTATGGCCTGTGGGCCGCATGCGGCCTGCCACACATTTTTGTGTGGCCCACGAGCTTTAATTGTATTTTCAAAAAAAGTTTACTTATTTTATGCCTTTTGCGATGCCTTTCTGAAAAATAAATTTGTATATGTAATACATTAAATGGTATAATTTGCAATTATAAACTAACCGCACAAAACTACGGTAACAGACAACCGGTGATGACAACAATGGCTGCTGACTGGCTGCAGTTCCAGTCTGTTTTCTCTGACTGCGGTCATCCCACAGTTAGTTTTTTTGCGTTATCTTCGGTTATCATCTTGGTGCCAGTAACGATAAAAATCATATATTTACGCCCTTTTAAAAATGAATAAAAAACGAAAAATTCAACAAGCGCATCGTGTCTTCAATGAAGAGTGGAACACAAAATATTTTTTTGCTAACATAAATAACAAGACTGTCTCATCTGCCGGGAGAGTCTCAGTGTTGAAAGAGTACAATATTAAAAGACATTTCACTACTAAACATTTCGCATATGGTGCCAATTTAACTCCGGAAGCGAGAAAGAAAACTGCTGATGGATTGATTCAAAATTTATCTAGACAACAAAATGTGTTTACGCGATTAACTAAGGAACAAGAAATACTCTAGAGGCAAGTTTTGTTATTTCTCATATATTTGCAAAAAGCAAATATATGAGAAATGTGGCCCTTCAGCCTTTTCCTTATGGAGACTATATTAAAGATTGTATGGCTGAAGCTTGTGGAATTATATGTCCTTACATTAAACACAAATTTGAGAATATAAGTTTATTTCAGCGAACCGTAGTAAGAAGAACTGAATGTATCGATACAAATTTGAATGAGCAATTATTATCAGTATTAGAATCCATAACATGGTACTCGATAGCTCTCGACGAAAGTAACGACCAAAAGAATACTGCACAGTTATTAATTTTCGTACATGGATGAACCTCTAATTTTGAAATTATTGAAGAGCTTTCAATGGGATCTCTTAAAGACCAAACAACAGGAGCTGATATATTTGAAAAATGCTTAACAAGATATAATTTACAATGGAACAAGATGGTAAGCGTAACAACTGACGGAGCACCAAGTTTGACAGGTAAAAATGTTGGAGCGTTAAAGAAAATTCAGGATAAAATTTGTGAAAATTATCCTGATTTTAATTTAATGACAATTCATTATATTATACATCAACAAGTATTATGTAAAAATGTGTTAAGAGTTGAATATGTCACATCTTGTATTATTAAACTAGTAAATTTAATACGATCGAGGGGCCTGAAACACAGACAGTTCGTTAATTTTCTTCAAGATATTGAATCCGAGTACACAGATATTCCTTATCATAGCTATATTCAATGGCTTAGCTTAGGAAAAGTTCTTCGGTGAGTATGGGATCTTAAAGATGACATCATTCTATTTTTAAAACTGAAAAATATTATGGAAAAAAATATTATCCCGAATTAACTGATAATTGGATTTGTGATTTTACTTTTACCCTGGACATCGTGACACACTTAAATACTTTCAACATGTGTTACAAGAGAAAAATTTATATGCCCATGATATGGTAAAAAGTTTGAATGCATTTCAATTAAAACTCCTTTTTGTTCCTTCGACATTTATTGATTAACAAGGTAGACCACTTTCCAACCATGAAATTGCTGAAGATTCCAGAAAATAAATTTGAAAAATATTGTGAAATTATCAATACTTTGAATGACGACTTCTCACGAAGATTTGGCGACTTCCGAAAAACTGAGACAAGTTTGGCAATAGTGCGCGACCCATTTTCAATAGAAATTGATAGTGCTCCGAGTGAACTACAACTTCAGATTATAGATCTGGAGTGTGATACCGATTTAAGGGAATTGCACCGTCATGAGGAAATCTGTAAATTTTACAATACTCTTAATTCGGACAAATTCGACAAACTTTATGATTTTGCCCGAAAAATGTTGGTTATTTTTGGATCGACCTACATATGTGAACAAACATTTTCCATCATGAATCTAGATAAAAATTCTTTATGATCAAGCATCACTGATGAACATTTACAAGCAGTTTTAAGAATCTCAACTACAAAATTAACACCCGAAATTAAAAAAAATGTTAAAAGGTATAAAACAGTTCCATTCATCTCATTAAATTCTTCGTTGTTAGAGAATAATTTTTTTTTTCTTCTTCATGATAAATAATATATATCTAAAAATAGTATTTTACGTGCAGCCCGCCTTCTTTTTGAATTCCTCATGTGGCCCTTCAGCCAAAAAGTTTGCCCAGGCCTGACATAGATGAAGATGAGCACTTTCTGGAAAATGTCATTTTCAGTGATGAATCTGCATTCCACCCGTCTGGTAAAGTGAGACAAAATTGTTGCATATGGGCATCTGAAAATCCTACTCAGTTTTTGAATATGATTGTGATAGGTAAACGTGGTGTGCACTGTCCTTCAACCAGATGATTTTTGGGCTATTTTTCTTCAAGAAAACACTGAACTCTGCAAATTACCTAGATATACTAGAATTACTTGCTGCACTTCAGCTGGAAGGTATGCAGCCACATGTATTTTATCAGCAAGATAGGGCACCACAACACTGGAGCCTGCAACCGCTCTATTTCCTCAATAAAAAATTTCCTAACTGATAGATCGGCCAGGACAGTCAATTCCATGGCCTCCTTGTTTGCTGTATATCACACCCATGAATTTCTTTGTGTGGGGCTACTTCTTAAAAGACAAGATTTAAAAAAAAAAAAAAAAGTTTGAGTTAAAAGACCGGATTGAACAGGCAATGACTTCCATTTCTTAAGAGATGATTCAGAACACCTGCAGTGAAATTGGTTACTGTTTTGACATTCTATGTGCTACCAGAGGTGCCCATGTGGAGGATTACTGAAGTGTGGGTGTGTGATAAAGAATTCTTTGATTTACATTACTAAGTGCAATAAACCATTTTACAACACCTGTTACAATAAAATTTTAATCAAGCTTCATAATCAGGCAAATAATTTATAGATGTATAATTGTTATTGTTTATATATTCACATTTGTGTAATTCTTTGAACTGTGGAGAAATACCAGCATATTGCCAATACATAAACTAAGAGTGAAATGATTTACTACTGACCAGTCAGTCTGACTTCAGTTGTGAGAACAATCATGGGGGCAGTGGTATGATTCTGTTGTTATTCAGTTCTATATAATTTTTTTTTTTTAATGAAAACAACAAACACGAGAGGTATTAGAACCTATATTACGTAGTGCCATGCTTGGGTTGAAGGTTGAGAAGACGAGAGAAGATATTTGTTGACATTAGACTTGAGCTTCTGTAGACTAATTTTCAGGAAATACATATGAAGGTTGTTCCAGAAAATGGTAGTTGAATGAATAAACAAGGAAGATGAAAATTTGGTTCTGTGAGTTTGAAGTTGGACAGTAAATGGATGCTGGCGGCATGTGTTCGGACTATTTTGAAAGAGAGCGAGAATTATAGAAACCAATTCAGAAGAACAGTGCCCATGGAAGTATCTGTAGAAAAGGCATGCAGCAGAAACAGTGCATCTCTGAGACAGCGAGTGGAGAGACTGTTAGAGATGAGTCATTAATTAACCTAACTGCCCTCTTTTGAATGGAATCGAGACGCCTGAGAGAGGTTTTGGGGGCACCACCCCAGATGTGGGAACAATATTCCATGGTAGGGTGGATTTGCAATTTGTACAGAGTGAATAGCTATTTGGAAGAAAAGTAACGCTGAAAGCGAAAGAGAAAACAAAGTTTTTTTAGATGCAGAGGAAGCAATATTTGTAATGTGCTTGTGCCAAGAGAGATTAGAAGTCAGGGTAATCCCCAAAAGTTTATTTATCATTTTGCCTAGAAATCAGAGTATCACCAAAGATAAGCACAGGAGCAGAAGAATTCTTTTTGTGAGATATAAGACAAAACTGAGTTTTAAAAGGATTGAAATCAACTAAGTTGTCTTTGCCCCACTGGAGGATTACCTGGAGATCAGCATTTAAGGAATTGGTAGCGGATATTCGAGAAGTTGAAACTGATTGAGCAAGGCAAGGTTTCTCAAAATGGAAAGTAGAATGCAATGTGCTATCATCGGCAAAACTATGGATAGGATTTCCAGTCAATGGAAGAAAGTCATTAATATACAAGAGGAAAAGTGTGGGGGAGAGAACTGAACCTTTGAGGGACACCACCATTAGTGGAGAAGTTAGAAGACAGATCCATCTACCATCACCCTCACTAAGCGATCAGAGAGAAAACTGGATGACCAATTACAAAAACAGTTGGCAAACCATAAGATGGAAGCTTGTTTAGAAGACCTTTATGACAAACACGATCGAAAGCCTTTGAGATGCTAACAGCAACTGCTTGTGTTTTACCAAATTTTCCATTGAATTTTGTCCATAAATGGGTAACATAGGTCAGAATATCACCAGTGGATCGACACTGACTGGCGATCATTGATCAGAGTTGGCTGTTAATTGTTTTCTCCATTACATTAGAAAGTGTGGAAGTAATTGCAATGTGGGATGATAAGTGGATGGGAGAGATTTGTAACCCTTTTTAGAAACTGGCTGAATATGAGCAAATTTCCAAGCAGAAGGAAAAACACTTTTGGAATAAGAAAGTGAAAAAAGGCAGCAAAGAACAGGAGTAAGTTCAGAAGCACAGGTTTTGAAAACAAGTAGAGAAATACCATCAGGACCTGGAGCTTCCTTAGCACCGAGATTCATCAAAATCCTGACATCCTTTTGACAGAAGACTACAGGTGGCACTGAATGGAGTGTGTTGGGAATGGTGGGAGGTATTTTACCAAGATCATTAATACATGAGTTGGAAGAAAAATGGGATTCTAACAGGTCAGCTTTATCCTTGGCTGAAGTGACAACAGAACCATCTGGTTTTGACAGGTGGGAACAGAGATGGGCAAAAGTTGCAGCCATGAACTTTGGCAAGAGACCAGAATGCTTGGCTACCATTAGGGCAAGAAACAAGTTTTCTACTCTTAGCCTGTTCAAAATCTAGTTTGGACTGATGTTGCTTTACAATTTGGACTGATACTGCTTTACAATTGTTGCAAGCTTTGGTGTAGGCAGAAAATGGAACTGAAGAATTTGGAAACAAGTCAATTACAATAAGCAATATTCTTCTCTTGAACAACCTTAGCACATTTATTGGAAAACCAAGGTTTAGATAAAGGACGAGATTTTAAAGTGGGGTGTGGCATAAAGGAGTCCATTCCTACAAGAATAATTTCACTGACACAATCTGAGCAAACGTTGACATCAGAAGTTTTGAAACAGTAATTTTACCAAGGAAAAGAAATCTTGCAGATCATCCCATTTTGCATTCTTGTAATGCCAAAGAACACGAGGTTGGGAATAGCCATGTGATAAAGGCTCCATTGAAGAAGAGACAATCACCAAGTTGTGATCTGAGGTGCCTAAAGGACCACCACTGACTTCGACTGTGTACTTAGAAGAGTTGTTTGTGAGAAAAAGATCAAGCGTGTTGACTGTATGGTTAGGATTGTCCAGTATCCTTGTAGGTAAATGAAAAATCTGTGCAAGATCATTAGTAATTACAAAAGCCTCAGCATCTAGGCCGGCTGGATCCGTGTGACTAGAAAACGGAAGCCAGTTGGAGTTGTGAACATTAAAATCACAAAGAAAAATTACCTCACTGTTAGGAAAGTTGGACTGGAGAAAGTCAAGTTGCAAAGAGAGGAAATCAAATAGCTCCAAGTGATTAGTGGAGTTGGGAGAAAGGTAGAGACAACAGATTAATTTGACAAAGTCAGGTAGAGATTTTAAGTTAGAGAAGATCGAAAAAAGGACATTCCAAATTACCAAGTTTCTGGCAGGGAATATCGGAACGGACATATGCACAAATACCACCTTTCAGGCGAAAGGAATCATACAGCGAATAATTTGGCAACTGAGATTCTGTAAGAAAAAGTAGATGGGGTTTGGCAAACTGCAAGTGGAAATGGACATCATTGAGATTAGAATTGAGGCCACGTATATTTGTGAAATTTTCTAAGTGTTTTTCTAATGCAGTTTGACGAAATTCGAATGAATGGTGTTTGAATTTTGTAAATCGGTTCACTACAACTCAAGATATTGTACTGGTCACGAAAAATGCAGCACGCAGTCTAATCACACTACTAGTGAGTGCTTGGCACAGACCAGAGGTGGAGTGCCTCTCGTGAAAGCCGTGGATGGCATCACTTTTGTGATGCATTTTTTGTGACCAATCAGATTTACTTTGTTGTAGGTGCCCCAAGGGATGTTTCACATCGAAAACCTAGAATAATTCATGGGGGAGGGACGCTACACTCCCTTCTCTTGAGATCAGCTAACTACAGACTTTACCCTTTAAATATTCTTCTAGTTATCAACAGACTCTAACCAAGATCTCTCCAAATGAGTCACGTCACTAAACTACTATACTATCACAGAAAATGATCTGTTGGGAAGGGTGGAGAGAAGATTAACCAGATTAGGTTTGGATACAAAAGGATATTCTTACCAAGAGAGACTGGCGAAACCAGACATCTTTGTGGTGACCTAACTAAATTGTATAAAGGGTTAAAGACACTAAATGCCAATGGCAACTTTAGTCTTTCTCAGATGAAATGCACAAGGGGAAAATTTACACTTGAAAAGGATGATGGATGGTTGCAGAAAAGATGTGCAGAAATTGATATTCAGCCAAAGAGTAATCAGTTGTTGAAATAGGTGGGTAGTATGAATAAATTTAAGAAATATTTAGACTCGAAATCATTTGAAGAAATTTGGGATTTTTTTTTTTTCCTGTGGCTGTAGCTCTGTTTTCTAGCATAATGTTGCTAATACTATTCCCATACTGCAATAATTAGACAAACACCAGCCAAGGAATTAAAAATTTACTATAAAAATAAAATATACAGAATATAATGAAATACTGTGATACACTATCGGAAGACTAAAATATTACAATAAAATAAACTACGATAAAACGTTAAAAATACCGAAGCAATAAAATTATCTAAAATAAACTGGATTAAAAGCGATAAAACCTGAAGCTTTCGGAGACTGCTGTCTCATTCTTCAACAGTATACTATTACTACAATGACACATCCTTAAGTAGCAGGCCCATGGCACTCATGCACATGGTCACATGGTCGGAATTCCCCACGCGCTCATCGGAAACGGAAGTGGCTCGGGAACGTGTCAAACAAAACCGGTCATCCCGTCTGAGGACAACCACCTCAAATGGGGTGTAAACGTGTTCCCCTGTCCCTATTAATAGTATTACGACTGGATGAATCGATTCGCAAGCTCTCGAGCCACTTGCGTTCCCAAAATCCATGGGAATGGTCCGTAATGACCGCATCTTCAGGGGATACGGACCGTGCCCATGGATTTTGGGAATGCAAGTAGCTCGAGAAGCAATAAAATTCCCAAAATCCATTGGCACGGTCCGTCTCCCCTGAAGACACGGTCATTACGGACTGTGCCCGGGGATTTTGGGAATTGTGAAAATATTGCAATGTGAACACATTGCTTTTTGGTTATTCGTTCCAAGTCCTCGGAAGTTGAAATTTTCGCTAGCATTATGTTACGTTGCTGATACTATTCCCATAGCCTAGCACTAATTTTTTCTTTCTCCCACCACACATTAAATCTGCCATCCTAATGCTTATATATATGCAAAACATCCTTTTGGTAATATGCAAAAGAATGTTTTGCATATTACAAAAATCATCAGTTAGCTCTTTGATTTACTCAAAGAGTAACTCATTGTTGATATTGTCCAGTTCTTGAAATACGCTCCAAAATGTTGGAGTCACTCAGATACTATGACATCATTATCAACTCTTAAAAATTCGTCAAGAACAATTTCTCCACTGATCAAACCTTGCAACTCTCCCCAAGATTGTTCAATGTCTTATAGTTCATCAATCACGTCGCTGTTAATTATTGTTTTAAAGGAGGATCAAAGGGAGACACAGGTAATTACAGACCTGTTAGTTTAACTTCTATTCCAGGGAAATTAGTGGAGGCACTGGTTAAAGAAGCATTGCAGGATCGCCTAGACAAGACTTCAGTTATAGCTCGGACACAGTATGGGTTTGTTAAGGGGAAGTCTTGTCTGACTAATTTGATTGGATACTATGATGTAGTCACAAAGGAACTGGATGCAAAGAATAACTTTGATATCATATGTTTAGATCTTAGAAAAGCCTTTGATACTGTTGCACATGGAAAACTGCTGCACAAATTGGAGCAATGTGGCACTGGAGGCAAATTGCTGCTATGGATAAAGGAATGGTTGAGTAGGAAAAGTTAGAGTGGTAATGAATGGACACTGCTCTTTGTGGACTAACGTTATTAGTGGAGTCCCTCAGAGTTCAGTGTTGTTTTCTGTATTTATAAATGATATTGATGATGGTATATCAGGCTTAATGTCCAAGTTTACAGACGATACAAAGGTTGGCAGGGTTGTTAATGACAGTACACTGCTGCAACAGGATCTAGAAAAGTTGAGCAGATGGACTGAGAGGTGGCAAATGAAGTTTAACATTGACAAATGTAAAGTACTACATATGGGAAGCAGTAATCCCAGAGTAACGTATCAACTCTGTGGTACCACACTGACAGTGGTAGAGAAAGAAAAGGACCTGGGAGTAATTGTCCAGGCAGATATGACGTTTTTTGAGCAGTGCAGACGGTCTGCAAGAGTAGCTCATGGTGTCTTGTCAGTGATATGCAGGGATAAGGAGGTGATTATCCCCTTGTATAAGGCAATGGTCAGACCACACCTTGAGTACTGTATACAGGTCTTGAGGCCTCATTTTAAGAAGGATGTAGAGCTGTTGGAACGAGTGCAGAGAAGGGCAACAAGATTAGTGAATGGAACGAAGGGTTGCTGTTACGAAGGAAGGCTTAAGTTTTGCAGATTACAGTGTCTGGAGACTAGGCACCTGCGAGGTGATCTGATTGAGGTGTATAAAGCCTTGAATGGTTTGAGCATGCTCAATGTTGATGGGATTCTTCCTCCTGCTCAGAATAATCACCTGAGAGGGCATAAATTCAATTTGAGGAAAGACGGTTGTAGGATAGACGTGCGGAAGTTTGCCTTTAGTCAGCGTGTGTGGTTGATTGCTGGAACAAACTTCCATCTGTCATAGAAGTTGATAACTAAAATAGATTCAAGGCAGAACTTGATAAACATTTGGAACGAGTGGTTGGGTGAAATAAGCGGGGGTTTTTTTGGCTGATGCGATATAAGCTTGCTTCCTTGCATCATGTGCCTTTGCTAATGCTATTTGTACCAACCAAAACTTACCCCATGGGCTCAAATCCTGCGAGTATCGGCTTGGCACACTCAGGGTCCTGAGCTGGATATCATCATTCTACCTTTCTTGGTGATTCTCTTCTACTTCTGAGTCTCTTAGGGTAATTCAGAAATTTTTTTTTTTTTTTTGGCTGATGTAGCATAAGCCTCAGGCTTCCTTACACCATATGGCTAATAACAATAATAATTCTCTCCTGTTTTTACCAGCTAAACATTTATCACCTTTAAAAGCCAGTGGCCTGTTTTGCAAATCTTTAAAGAATAGACCTGTTTCATCAACGTTGAATATGTCTCTGGGCTCGTAGTTCTCCCTAATTTTTTCAAAACTTTCTTTCCAATGGGTATTGTTTTCTTTGATTGCAACTCCACTTGCATCAGAAATAACTTTTTTCTGATGAAAAATAATTGGCTTGGAACGTTTTATGATGCAGAAAAGATGCATACTCCATAGCCTTTTCTTTCATTAATGGCCCTGATATCGGCAAGTTTTGATCTGAAATCTTCATCCACTTAAAAACTGCTTCATCTACACCTTCACACAGGCATAAATTTGCACGATTCTGACTGGTTCCGTTTCCTCAAACAGAGAATGCAAACACAGTTTCTCAGTTGACACCCTACTGGCAGGGATACCAAATTTTAAAGCGATTTCTTCTTCTTTTGTTTTTAATGCCCCAATCTACACTATTAAGCACTTCCACTTTTTCACACTATGCTGAAGGATTTCCTCTTAGACACTATAAGGTTACTTGCACAGTAGCTAAAAAGACTGATTTAGGAACTACTTTTACCTACCATGTAAACAGACAAGTGAAAGTGTGGATGACTCATTTCTTCGAAACAACAGATGAATTTCTGGGATAAAGGAAAATTACTCTTTCCTAATTCTCTAATTGGTTGCTTACAGCAGAAAACAGGTTGACCGGAGCCAATGTCCACGTTGGGAATATTCCTTCATCTTTGCCAATGCCTGTGGATGCACAAATAGCAGTTGACCAGTGCAACTTCTCGGTACAGTAGTGTATAGGTTTTACTTCTTTTTAGCCATTGCTGACCCACTGCTGGACAGACTTCTTCCATCTTTTTCTATCCCACACCATGGTTGACCAGTTCCTTCTGCAGGGTTTTATGGGCACCACTAAATTGTAATGTTCTTAATTCATTCTTTCTACAGCATCACCTTTATTGCCTAAACACTGGAGCTACAAACAGTGCATACCCCGGTCTCTCGAAATCAGTTCGTTATTTTCTTCATTATACGGAAACTATTTTCAATGTAGTGACAAAGGGGAATTAAAAAAGGTTTGCTACATAGAAGTTCGTTAAAGAGAGGTCTGACTATATTTGGATTTCAAAAAAACTACTGCACATAAAAGACAAAAATTGGAGCAGGGTGACATAAGTTCAAGTTGCTGCTATGGATAACGAGATAGTTGAGTGGGAGAAGACAAAGAGTGGTAATCAATGGACACTGCTCTCTGTGAGCTAATGTTTTTAGTGGGATCACCCCAGAGTTCTGTATTAGGGCCATTTTTGTTTTCTGTATTTATGAATAATGATTGATGAATGCATATCAGGCTTAATGTCACAATTAGATAATAAAAATTCAAGTAATTGCTTTGGATATATTAAGTTTCCTGCTAAAAACTATTAAATGTAAAGTTCTATTGGATTTCTGACAGTAATCTGTCTGATGGATACAATAGGTTAAGGTTTACTGTATTATCTGAAATAATTATACACACTGTTGTATATTGTGTGACAGACCGCTGTGTATTACTGAACTAGAATTATTCATGTTCACTTATTAATTACTTGAATTTGGCTTCATTTATGTTCCTAATAATATGGTGTGAATAAGGATGTTTTTTATGTAGTTTCTTTTTAAAAAAAGTTATGTAAATATTTTTATGTATTAAAATATCTCTTCAGAAACAAAAGAGAGACCATGAAGTCACGAATGCCAAACAACGAATTGAGTTGCTAGAAAAGTTGTGCCGTGCATTACAACAGGAAAGAAATGACTTGCATAGTCAGCTGAAAATGCATATCCCTACAGGTATGTTATGGAAATTCCCATCTAGTGTCCCTAGAAATAATACGTAAACTAGACACCACTATTGTAACTAATACTGGATATTGAATGATTTTATAATTGAGAAGGATATCATGATTAAAAGTGAATGTGGTACCACGTTTGGTGCCATTTTCACTTTTAATCATGATAGGTTGCATAAAAAAACATTATTGAGTCAAAAGTTAAGGATATAATAGCAGATCTGAACAGGAATGGAATTATAATAAAAGAACTGAATGCAAAGAATTACTTACTTTAGCAAGTTTTTGGTATAGTTCCAAAGAACAGATTTTGTTTAATTTGAAAGTGTGGCATTAGCAGCAAGTCTCTTGATAAAGGTATAATGTAGAGTGGTTATAAATAGTTGCTCTTTTGTGGACCAGTGTTACAGAAAGTTGACAGTTTTGACCAGTCTGTTACCAGTGTTGACAAAGGCTCCAGTGTTTGGCATTTTTATGATATTTATTGATATGAATATTTTTATTTAAAGTTTAATGTCTAAGTTTTTCTGATAATAAAAAAGGCAAGCAGGGTAGTTAATGATAATAATCAAGATAATGCTACTTGAACAAGATAAATTATTCTAAGCTGAAAATGGTATACACTTGAATCTCATTAGGCAAATGCCAGTAAACAGTATTGGCAATATTGTCTAGTATTTTTCTGAGTCAGTAGTCATCATGGCATTCATAGTTCCTTGTCTCAAAACTAATTTATTATTTTTTTAACTATTTTACAAGGAAGTGCAAGTTTGATTAATGTTGTATGTGTGCACTAGGGTTACTAGATTTCTATGACTATTAAAGGACACTCAAAAATAATTAATTCTACCACTCTCCAGCTCTTAACTCCACCCCCATGCCAAAAAAGGAAAATTGAATGATTTTTCAGTTAATAATTAAACATTTTGTTTATATTTTGGTTTAAAAATTTTAGTTTTTATTATTGACTATTTGCAAATTTCAGTTTAATTTATAATTTAAAATATTTAATGGTAAACCATGGCTTTCTATGGGGAAGGATAAGGATGATATAAAAAGCATGATTGATCCAAATGCAAGTTTAGTGCATTAATTGACATCAAACTAAAGTAATGAAAAAAAAAAAAAAAAAAAAGACACGTACTGGTTTAATAGCAAGAAATCATTCCCACTGAACATATTTTGTCCTATTTCGAGCAGCCTTAAGAACTTGGGCATCATTTTTAATTTTCTCAGAAATATCTAAACAATTATCTTTAAAATTGAAGTAGATCATTAGTTCACTTTTTATGAGTGAAACTAAACATCTATTTTGGTATAGTTCCAAAGAATGGATTTTGTTTAATGTGAAAGTGTGGCATTATCAGCAAGTCTTGATAAAGGTATAATGTAGAGTGGTTACAAACACTTCAAGTTCATCACACTAAAAAAAGATACAAAATGACCTTGAAAATATTTGAAGGCTTAAAATCAACACTTCAAAATTAAATGCCATTGACTCGAAGTTTAATAATTGTTTTTAGTACTGAAACCCCATCAAATAAATCATTCATATCCAACTTTAGTTTTACTATTAATTTAAAATATTCTGCTACTTCAAATGATTCATAAGATAACCATTTTTAAAGCTTAATTTGCTGAGTTTCAGAAAAGGGGTATTTTCATTCAAAATTCGTTCTATACCTGGTTATAAAGAAAGCCATCTAGTTGGTACGTGCCTTAAAATTTTTGGCAAACTAGTGCTAGGGCTGGTTTTTGCACATTGTAGCTAATCCCCCTCACTTTCTAAATTATGATAAAGTATTTCATGAAGTGCATGCCATCTCAAACTTTTTTTAAATTTTAATAATATAATGGTGACTTTCCCTCCCCAATGCTCTAACTTCCTTTATTGCAGTTTACTAAATTCAGTTCTCATGAGTGAATGGAACAATTGTTGAAGGCACTTGGAGCTGTAGTTAGTCAATCTTAGGTATATGAAATAAGTTTGTCATGATTTTCAACCATAACACAAACTTGCAGACATGAGTGATAAGAACTGTAAAATGTGACCAAATGTAGTTGATATTAGAAAAAATTTCCAAAACAGTATAAATTTTTCTGCATATTCCCTACCTTTTAATGCATTCATTAGCACTAAAAAAAAAAAACTATTGCTGTTTTTTTTTTCTCTCAGAAATTGTACTCTTTTGGTATGTATTTTTCAGGAGAAAAGACGGACAAAAATTCCTGTGTTAATGGAAGTGCAGAAGCTCCTGCAGAAACTAGCTTTTCCCAAGTAGAAATGACTCCTGAAGGAATTGAGTTAAAGTGAAATGCTATAAGCTACTTGTTGCAGTTGTTGAATTTTTAAAGCAAAGTGTATAAAGAAAATGCAGGAGCTGGTAAGAAACTTGCCGTCATCTATTGAAGATAACTTATTTTTGTTGGAAACAAAGGCTAATGTGGGTTTTTGTTTCAAACTGTAATATATTGCTGTTATTTAATTAAACAATAAATTCTTTATTTCGTGTGAACTGGTACTAATAGGAGCACCAGCAAGATTAACATATGTTGATAAACTGAAGTGCCTTTAGCCTGAAGCATTTGAGATTTTGCCATACAAGATGATTACTGTATAATTTATTCTATGTGGATTCTCATTTATTTTTCGATACTGATTTCTTTCCCCACATTTTTATTGCTTCAGAGTTCCTACCTTAAAAATGTATTATATTCAAAGCTGTTAAGTATAAAAATAATCTGCTTGGTAATTTGAAAATTTTTTTATTATTATAGCATGTAAGCAGTAAAGATCAGGCAAGCAAAGAAAATTGTTGCATAGCAAGTGGAGATGAACAGTGGTTCTGACTACTGTCATTTCTTTGCCCATATCACTATACATTTTATTTATAATTAAAGTGCATCTCATTGGAATCTTTTTTCTGTTTTTGGAGATTTGAAGTGTAAACTTTGTTCACTACTGTAATTTGTATTCTTCACCTTAAGTTATGTTTGACTATATAATGAGTCATGTGTGTACTGCAGAAATAAAACATAACCAACACTGAGCTTTGTCTCCACTTCAGGTAATTGTCATTTTCTTGTATATTGGAATAAAAGGAATTTAGATTAAGTAACTGTGTAAGAGGGCCTCCATAACCAAGAGTGCAGGGGTTGATCTGCCAACTCACACTGAACCAGGGTGGCAGGCTATGGTCCATTTCCCTCGACATGAATCATTAAAGATGCTTCCATCCTCCATTGGACATCTATAGTCCATTCACAAAAAGGACCATTGTTCACCTATCGAAGCCTAGGTGAACAAGGATTATTCTAGAACAGTGCTTCTCAAAGTGGGCGATATTGCTCCCTAGGGGGCATTTCAATTATCCATGGGGGCTGATTGAGCACCACCAATGATTGGCTGTTACAAGGATTTTATGGCTTATTTAAAAAACGCTGTGCCAAATATTATTACTGTTCATTGTGTCATTCACTGTCAGCATTTAGTTGCAAAAAAACTTGATCAACTGCACAATTCTCTACAAACTATTATTACTGCTATAAACAAAATTAAAGCACATTCTTTGAATGATCATATATTTCGAAAGCTTTGTGATCTAAACAGTGAAGGTTTTGAACGATTCCTACTTCACTCTGAGGCTGTCAAAAGGCAACTGTCTAAACAGATTTCATGAACTCTTTGATACTGTTGTAGTATAGGAACGACCTCAAGAAAATAAACTGATATTGCTTATCTTGCAGATTTATTTATTAGATTCAACTCAATGAACTTACAAGGACAAGACTATTGAGACTTGATATCTCTTATTAAGACAAAAACTCAAATTTCAAAATTTTAAAATTAAGGCTTTTCATGCACTACGTAGGACCATGTAAATTTCCAAATCTGTTGGAAACAGAAAAAATAGCTGATGAAACTCTAGAAATGTTGCACAGAGATATGCAGGAAAGGTTCAAAGATCTCCTTAATTTGAAAATTCCAGATTGGGTTATAAATCTTTTTAAATAATGACGATGGTGAACGTTTTGTAGAAGAAGAATTGATTGAGTTACAAAATGAAGTTGAACTGAAGCCAAAATTTATATCAGGAATTTTGGTTACAAAAGAAAATCCCTGACCATTAATCCTGCATTGTGGGGAATTGTAAAAATTTCTTTTAAAATGAGAGGAATTGCAAAAAAAAAATTTTTCAATCCATCATATTAAATTTTAAAATGTTTAATTATTGTGACTACTGACTTTATTTATGTAGTTGTAATTTTTTACACAGGAATAAAGTGCAGTAAATAGTTTTCTTTATAATTCACACATACATGCAGGGCTGCATTTACATTTTTGGAGGCAGGCAGACAAATATTCATTTCACTTTGGTGGGCTAAAAAAAAAAACCTGGCAAGAGCTTTTTTCCAGTGATCCAAAAAAGTTTGAGAAGCACTGTTCTAGAAAGGTTGTCTCAATTTGAGTTCTCAAGTGTTCGCGTGCTTTTGTTTACCTACACTGTCTCCTTGCTGTGAATAGAGTATAGAGAACTGTGCAAACTATTGTCCTTCAGTTCAAAAATATTATTGGGTACTTAAGGAATACCCCAAGGTGTACATTTGTGGAATGCCACTCTTGTTTCGGCTTTTTGAATTATTTTCCATACATTTCCCAAAAATTCCATTGGACACCACGTGACCACAAGTATTCAAACTCACCCAGCTGCGTGCAAGTTTCTGACATTCAAAAACTCAAGGTGGCATATCACAAACTTTTTTAATCATGGAACAGAAGTTTAGCAGGAGCCAAACTGTTTGCTAATATTTTATTAGTAAACAGTTGTGTTCGTTTTCATTGACCTCAGTTGCACTACTAGAAGTACTTTGATTCTCGTTGTAACGTTCCTTTTTTCAACCACAAATCTATGGTCACATATTTTAATAATATTTCAAAATACTAATAATAATCCAAAAAAAAAAAGTTTAGTTATAGCGGTTCGCTTCATACTTCTCTATGCAAAGCCGGCCAAAATGAAGTGTACTGCAGTCTAGATTATCAGTATATTAATAACTGGGGGGGGGGGGGGGGGGAGAATGTTAAATACTATGAAAAGTGGTGTACACTACAAAATATTTTTTTAAAATTATATTAATTACAATTTCACGGAACACAGTTTGAGAAATGCTGGTATAGGGTATGCGACTTTTGTTTCTAAGTTAGGTAAAACGTGCAGCCTTGATCAAGATGATACTTTTCAAGAGAAAGTGATTTCCAGGCAATCTCCATGCCTTCTGCCTCTTTTCCAAAATCCATGAACACAAGAAATAACAATACTTAAATAAAATTGGCCACAGCCGACTTAGGGATTTGTTTGCGAGTCATAGTTGCACATAAAAATTGTATGGCAGCTAATCATTATTCCATGTTTAGTTCTACCCCACAGCCAGAACCACAAGATTCATACTGATATAGCTGAGCCGACACGTGCATGGGAATTCTATCACAGTATGCAACTATTTGCAGCAGTGCCTGAATGATTTTTACCATCTAGTGTATTGTAAAGTACCAATCAGGTTATAAAAAAAATTGTTAAATATTATGATACAAAAGTTGTGTACACTGCAAAAAAAAATTTAACACCAATGGAATTTAAATTAATTAGAGAAATAATGCACAAGTTCTGGTATTTTATTTAATATGAGGATGTGTAAATTCTCAATTATCAGTGCTGTGCCTTAGCAGCTAGACGACGATCTCTCTCTTCTGCAACAGATAACTTCACACCTCTACCTCGAGGCAGGGATATGTAGGGCTTACTTCCTTTACCAATAACAAAAATATAATTCAACCTGCAAAGAGAACAGTGAAAGGGTTTAATTCTAATTCATTACAATAATTGTAACTGTGCATATGACATAAGCAAGAAAATTGTTTGAATATTTACACATTTCTACTTTAAGCAAAAAAAAAAAAAGAGAAATTATTGGGTGAAGCATGTTTGTAAAGTTTATGGCCTGAGTACAAAGGTTGACACACCTTTGTCTGCAGTGTGCTGATTCCAGGTGTGAAGTTTTCTCACTGGACTCAAATGTATCCACAACAACAATGATATTAGTGAAAGAGAAAAATCGATGTGAGCCAGGTATTTCTTCAAAAGTCCAAGAAGATTAAGGCTGGACTCATGCAGTGAAGACTTGTGAGCATGTGTTTTGTCCTGCTGGAACAAAACTCCTTTGCTGAAGAAAGCTTGAGTTTTGCAAACGCCCCACAAGGTTGCATTGTTTTACAAGCACACACAAATGTTAACTTGTTGTGAACAACAACTGTGGACCCATAATGCTGTGACCTCATTCAGAGCCAGAACCTCTGTTATTATGTAGCAGACAAGATGCCCAAGATGGTGGCAATATACCGAACTGTCACTCATCAGTTACTCAACAGCAAATCATGCATAACTTCAGGAATTATATATTGCAAATCTTTCACAGCCTGTGAAAGATTTGCTCACATCTGCCTGATAGATAGGCCACATCTATCAGGCTCTCCCATCAGTCACTTAAATTCTGCTGCCAAGTTCTTAACAGTGGAATAATCCTCCTCCAATGTTGTAACCATATCTGAATGATTAATTTTGGCACTAGTCCCTTTCCCCCCAAATAATGGATGACTGCACAGTGTGATTTTGTCCATTTTTCCTTATTCAGGAAATAATAAAAAAAATATTGAAGTGCTATACATTAACAGAAATTTTTAGCATGTTGCCACTACCCTTTCATACTCGGGTCATAAACTTCTCATAAAAATCATTTTCCCTTTATTTTTCAAGAGCTGAACAAGTTACACTTCATGGCATAAAAACAGTTCGTAAAATCAGATGCACTGACAGAAAAAGGTTGTGCTTTTCTGTATGCTATTTATTTTACATTTCACTGTTATTTTATGTAATAAAAATACATAAACCTGTAAGTTGCAGTTTATTTTTAAAATTAACTATACAAAGTTAGTTTCAAAAAAATAATAATAAAACAGATAATCTGATTTGACCTCATGGAAATGCCTTAACCCTTTCCTTACAATTATGATTGATTATATAAAATATAATGGCATGCAAAATATGAAAATGGTTGCCAGTTCACACCAGGTTTTTGGACACAAAGCAAATTTAAGAAGTGGGAATACCAGCAAAGAATCCATCAAAATTCAGTAGATCTTGTATCTCAAAGATCTCTGCCAATTTCAATCTTGTAAGAGAAGATATCCTTGAGATAGAGTATAAGCAATTCTTCATGAGATATAGGAATGGTAACCGAAGGCACTGGATAGCACAATATGCTACTCGTTGCCAACAGATGATTATGCCAGCTGTTTTTATAGCACACATTACACAAAGATTCAATGATAATTGAATCAAAATTTAATTGGTTTTAAATCAAAGGTGGCATCATGGTCTTTTGACCTTGAGATTAGTGTGCGTGTGGACCTCGGCCCTGGAGGCCCACATAGAATGAAGCTGTTAACATATGTGCAGTCCATTTCAAAGTCCCCATTTCTGCCATTCTTCGAAAACCTAGTGAAAACCAGTTTTTGACATACATTTGAGAAACAGCTTCCTCACAGCTCTAACTTCAGAAGGAAAAAAATAAATAAATAAATAAAAACAGGGTGCAAGGTAAGGACTGTAGGGCAAATGAGCAGATGTGCTCATTTGCCCTACTTAGCTTGCCTCGATGCAAGCTAAGTACTCAATGACACTGAGTAATGTGAGTTCTCACTTTGTCATGATGCAGATCCACCCACCTCTATGCAGTTGTGATGAGTGTTTTCCCATAAAATATGCAGTACAGTTCTGTAGTAAGGTTCCATAACAGTCATAGGATGTAGCACAACAGGACCATAACCTTCCAAACAGAGCTTTGCTGCTTGCTCTGCAGTTTGAAATGATGAAGCAATGTCTCATCTGCTGTTATCACCTTGTGCAGAACCTCACCACCTTCAGTAACCATATGTTGCAGCTCCTGACAAACCATGCAAATTTGCTGTTGCTCAGGTGTGAGTAGTCTTGGATCCCAGTGTGCACAAACATGTCATATGCAATGGTCATGGAGAATAGCATGCATGCTTCCTACTGATATTCTCAACGTTTCTGCCAGTTTGTTTACTGTTATATGACAACCTTCTCCCACAATTATTGTAGTGTTTATGGTTTCTGTGATGTGACAGCACTGGTTGGAGCCCTAGAGCCAATTTCTGTGGTTGAATCACATCCATCTTTAAACACTCTAAATTACCTGTGACATGTGCTATATGATAGCATAGATTCACCACAAGCCTCTTAACATTACATATGCTTCAGTTGATGCTTTCTTGAGAGTGAAACAAAATTTGAGATAGGCATACTTTTGCCTATCTTATGTAGGCGAAGCCGAATAGGTATCAACTTGACTGACCAGGCTATAAAAGTAAAGATATATTAAGCACAAATTTACCCTTTATTACTTTACCAATGTGCATGATTCACCAGCACAGTCACTACATGATGCAGCTTAGTTTGGCCTTAAATTCTGCACTTGGCTAGAAATAGCAAGCAGTACAGATGTCCATGAAATATAATTATTCTTTATTGAACAGTACTTGGTAGAAAATATGAGGAACTGTGCCTTGCTATGTGCCCAAAACAGTGCAATTTTATAAAGACCAAAATGACAGCCATATCAAACAAAGTAAAAGTCTACATATGCCCTTTGTTTTGCAGACTTTAATTAAATATGTATTTAAATATTAGTAAAATAATGAGAAGTTTACCTCAATATAATACATAGAACACTTCTGTACATACTATATTGAGGTAAACTATTATTTTACAAATATTGATAACAACATAGAATGTATTGAGCATTGCAGGTTCATACTATCATATACATTTAAAATAGTGTTTAGTGAAACATTTTTCCTTATTTATGACCCACCATATATACAGCATGTATAGAAAAAATATTTGCATGCTGAGACAGCTAAGGCAAAAATGGTTACAAGGATGAATAACTCTGCTAAGAATGCTCCACTACATACAATGTAATTTTTTTTCAATTCACATTTTCAAATGTTTAATGTAAGCAGCCATTTTTGAATATATCCGTGTCAACAGAAAATTTGTTCATAGCATAATCACTTGGCCTTCATGGTATCGCACTACCTTCCAACAAATGACATTGCTGGTTACTCTGATATTTATTTAAAAACCGAGACACTGTTATGACAGTCCTTTTTAGGACTTACAGTTCATCAAGTGGCAGATGGTCTCTTTTTTAAAATAAATTCCAGATTAATTTAGCATGTCACTTTCACTGTGAATCTCTGTTATAAGCACAAGAGATCCTTCCAACTGCATAACTGTACAAAAGTTCTTACACTGATATTTATGAACACAGCAAAACTATAAGTTTCAAAATACAGTCGAACTTACCTATAACAAATCCAATAAAACTGGCGAAAAAATTCGTTTTACAGAGAATATTTTTTTATTAGAAATTGTTATCTAATTAGAAAATGAAAACGAATCTACATTTATTTTTAATGTATTTTATTTGAAAAACATACTTATTTAAATTATGTTTACACAATATTCGCCGGTAAATATCACAAATTAAAAAAATCTGTAATTTTCGTGTGCACAGTACAATTAAAAAATTGTCTGATTCTCAAAGAAAACCTCACATTTGTTCATAGCATTAAAAACATTATCAAGACCATTTTCACTAAACTGTAGACCCATACAAACCGTTTTAAAAGCGTTAATCATTTTCTTTGCGAGTTGGCTTTTCTACGGGTTGTTCTGATGCGTCTCTTCAGCGTCATCATTAATTTCTTCATGATCATGGTCGCGTCTAACACTGTTCAGCAGTATTTCATCTTCACTTGGCTGTTCTGCTGTGATCTATAAACATAACTATCCATTGATGCTTCCACACAATTCTAATAATGTCCAAAAGTTTTTCAGTTGTGAAAGGGGCAGTTCATCTTGTTCGTCCAGTTGCTGTTCGACTTCTGTATTCAATGCAAATCCCACTTTCGAAAAACAATTTTGAATAGTGTATTCAGTGACATCGTTTGTCCAAACTTTTGCCAGTTCAGAGATGCAATCTCTAAGGTTAATTGTAATCTTCAAGTTTCTATTTTCTGATAATGCACTGACAGTCTTCATTATCATTCTCTTTCGATAATGAAATTTAAAATTTTTAATAATGCCTTGGTCCATTGGCTGAAGTTTTGACATTACGTTTGGTGGTAAAAACAACTTTACACTTTTAAGTTTGGCAGGATGTGCCAGACAGTTGTCAGTTACCAACATGTTTTTTCTTTTGTTATACGCTTGTCTAGTTTTAATATCCATTCTTCAAAAATATCACTTGTCATCCATGCTTTTTTATTAAAAGATGTAGTCAACTTCCAAACATTTTGTTCCTCTAAAACATCTTGGGTTTTTTGATATTCCGACGACTAAAAGTCTTAATTTTTCACTTCTTGTCATATTTGCTCCAACTAGCACAGTGATTCTTTCTTTGCTTTGTTTTCCACCAAAACATTCATCCTTAAAAGCAAGTGTTCTATTCGGTAAACATTTAAGCTCCTTCCAATATCTTCTTTAAGGTATTGTTCCTCCAACTGTTGCAATCTTCTTCGCTTACATTAACACTTTCTCCACAAATAACCTTTTCCACAATTCTGTGGCACTTCTTAAATTTATCTAGCCACCCAGTGCTCGCATTAAATTCTGTATGTCCAAGGGACTGTGCAAATTTCAGAGCTTGTTGCTTAATTATTAGACCCGATATTGGTATATTCTTTTCACGTATCATTTGCACCCATTTTAGAACAGCTTTATCAACATCTTCATATATACACAACTTAATTCACTTCTTGTCTGCTCCTCCTTCAATTGCATTTAAAATTGATTCTCGATTTTTTTAAAATCATAGATAAACTGCTTGCAGATATGCCATATTTCTCCGCAACATATTTTTTCTTAAAACCCTGGTCATTATCATAACAATCTGTGCTTTATCATTAATACTTAAACACTTTCTCTTCGACATTGTTTTCGCAATTGTAAAAATTACTGGACTGCAGCTCTTGCCAATACATACACCGGAAACTTTGCTGCGCTGGCCATATAGTGAATTGTTAGTACAGGTACCGCCTATCAATGACGTTTGCTTGCGAATTCAACAGTATCACTCTCTTTGAAGAAATATACGACTTTGTGAATTTCTTTTATTCTGCTTTCATTCATATATACACAAAAGAAAATTTATGATTTAATGTATGCTGCATGTTACTCTTCAGAAAAAGAAAAAAAAAACAAGAGCATATAGCCTATGTGATTGATGACAAACGGGGGGGGGGGCACACAAGAAAACCATCTACTGGGGGTCCAGTTAGACAAGAACGGACATGCTCATATGGAATCAGCTAAAAATAATCTGATTATATATATATCTCTTCTAATAATTTTTATAATTGTTTAAATTTATTCAAACTACCAACTTGAACAACAGATGGAAGTTTTGTAAGCAGGTAGTTCGAATAAATTTAAAGGAT
Source organism: Mastigoproctus giganteus (assembly GCF_048544385.1). Lineage (NCBI taxonomy): Eukaryota > Metazoa > Arthropoda > Arachnida > Uropygi > Thelyphonidae > Mastigoproctus > Mastigoproctus giganteus. The sequence goes on along the minus strand of NC_143582.1, from coordinate 48,605,920 downwards.
TACTCAAATTACTGGAAGGGGTGGGCAAATGAAATGGGTAGTTTTTTGGTTTATGCTATATAAGCTTGCTTGCTTCATTTTTCAACAGCTGAAAGGGTTATATGGATAAGATAAATCCCCTTATGTCGCAAGAAAACTGAATGCCTTTTGGTGCAGTTGCCTTGTAACATAAACATGTTCAACATACTTCCCCATTATATACAATCGATTCCGGTTATTTGGGACACATCAGGACTAGTGCATTTTGGCAACTAGTGCAGCTGCCCCAATTATCCGAAGTTTCACATAAAAAAAGTTAAAAATACACCCCCGCTTTACAATTTGTTCACTGTACAATCAAATCATGTTACGATGGAATCATCATAGTAAAGTACTGTTCATTGTACGATGTGTAGTATGAGCCGGTCATTGTGATCATGTTTGTGAATTGAATTTTAATTCTATTAAACAGCGATTCTAATTAGTGAAAACAGTAGGAATATTATCTACAGGCTATAAAAGTAAAGATATATTAAGCACAAATTTACCCTTTATTACTTTACCAATTAAAAAAATTAAATATGTGAAAATTGGAATAATTAATACGCACTGTAATATGTAGATACTAATTAGTTGACATTTGTGGGTGGGGGTTAAAATTTAAAACAGTAAAAAGATGAGCAATCAATAACAAAGAACATGGCACACACAAATTGCAAGTAACACAATACACGCAACTGAGAACGGAGTAACAAGTTATGAAGCTTCAAAAATAGGAATGAAGAGTCCATGGAAGTGTAAACACATTTCACCATAATAACCCACAAATTCCAGCTGTCGGTATTATCACAAATTCAGTAAGATTGAGTTTACTATCCGTTTATGATAGATTGCACTAACAGAAAAGCCCAATAAACAGGTGACTGCTAACTGTTTTATGGTTGTGACCTCCAGAAATCCGACCAAACCATGTGGTACGGTTGGAGACAACTGTAGGGTAATCTCCAGTGCTGCAGTCTCCTGCCCCGATTAAACAGCATGTTGTCCCAATTAAGCAAAGTAAACCCTGGCTATTTTCTCGATTGGGTTCTGTTTTTTTTTTTTTTTTTGAGATTTGTTCCAAATTAATGGCTGCCCCAATTAACCGGTGGCCCAAATAATGGGAATCCACTGTATAATAGGCACAGCTTATTTGATCACACGCAGAGAGGTACAGGGATATATTTTACATGCATAAGCTAGGAAAGTGCCAAAGTCTAAAAAACATTTTTCAAACCATGGTAAGTGTCAGAACATTCTTGTTAGAGTAGAATCCTGTTAATCCAGACTAACTGGAAGCTATCATTAACATACCGGTTTTTATTTAAAGTTACTAACTTGATTTTTATATTAAATTAATAAAAACTATTTGAGAAGTTTACTTGAAACAATCCCCAATTTTTTTTTTTTTTTGGCGTTAATTTTGAAACTCTCTTTTGGGCTGTACGATCTCAGATGCATCAAGGTATGTTTGTTTTAATTGGATCGCCAAGTTCCCCTATATACCGCTGTAGCATCTGAAAAGGCAAAAAGCCAAGGCCAGCAAGTGCGTGTATGTAGGTGTGTGAGTATGCGTGGTGTTATGTTGAGTGCCGGCACCTGCCGACTTCAAGGTAAGAAGCTAATGTGTCATCATGTCTTTCAAAATAAATCAGTAGCTTCTCCGGCATTCTGGTTGGTGACTTCCGCCAGTTGTTTCCCCACACACTTTATCATTGGAGTTGTCTTCATTAGCTTGCAACAGTGATGATGAGCATGCTTACATGATGTCTTCCTCAGTGAGGATCTGATGTCCTGGATCTTTATCACACGTTATCCATGTGGCAGTGTCTTCATTTGTTACATCTGAACAACCTCCTAAACATTGTGAAATAACTGAACAAAATCATCATCAGGATCTGAAAAAATACCCATTTCCTCCTCAGATCTTTCCATTGGAACATAAGGTCAAAGTTTTTTCCAGAATTTGATAAGGGTAGTCTCATCAGTTTCATCCCAAGCTGCAGCAGAAAAATAAATGACTGTCTTTATGTTGGCATTTTTAAGGTCCATAGAGTGATTTTTCTTAAAGCATCTCTTGTTATTCTAACAGTGAGATTATCAACCTTCTGTACTGTTGCTTCACAGCCTCTATAACTCCTTGATCCATAAGCTGTAATAATGCATTGGGTGGCAAAAATTTTACAAAGATGTTGCAAGATATCAGTTCTTCTGCTGGGTGGGTTGGAATGTTATCAATGAATAAAACCGCTTTCTCTTCCCTTATATATTTTTCAGGGATCAAGGTGGAAGGAGCATCATTTCATGACACTCCTTCCACCTTGATAACCAACCCCAAACTCGCAGTAAAAGACAGGTCACCTCCTAACTTTTCGTTTAGGCTAAGAGCCCTTGATTGAAGGAGTGGACCGGAAAGAGGAACCCCTTGCTCTCATTCTTGAGAGCCAAAACCAAATAAGGCCTCTTCCAAATTTTCATTTTTTGCCTGCTTGATGGTAACTATTTCCTAAGCTACCTTTGGCCACCATTTTTGCACAAAACTTCCGAATGTTTTTCTATTTTTTTTCCCCCAATCGGAAAGTTTGTTTTGCCACCCCTATATTGAGAGTGATCTTTTTTAAACTTTCCTCCTTATCAATGTGAAAAAGCAGATTCAGTTTTTGTTCCACAGACACGGTAACACTCTTTTTGTTGCCACTTCTGTTAACCCAAAACCACAAAAAAAATATATAAAAACACATCAATAAAGCAGGTAAAGAACCAAGGTTCAAGGTGTATGCATGGACAATGCTAGCGGAAGGAATAAAGACAATACTTTCCCTCGTGGCCCATAAAATGTAGAAAATGACAAAAAAAAAAAAAAAAAAAGATCTACTAGATAGTTATAGTTTTGGTAAAAATCATTGGATTTCATCTTTTAGAACTTATGTGCACACCACCTCAAAACAATGATGCATCAGTATCACGTGGTATAGCCAGCCAAAAAACATTTTTTTGGCTGGAATTTTAAACTTTTATAGAAATGTCAAAACATTACAAAAAAGAATGTTCATTATATCTAAAAATTTCTCAATTTGCTATGCTTTTATATATTACTATGTATATATTCTTAGCTACTAAATTTGTTACTTTCATCATTGTATTTATTAAACAAACTTTTACACTGATACTCTCATGAGGACAACTTTTTTTAAACATACCTTGTAGCAAAACTGTGTCCTTGTGTATCTTTAACGTGAACAATATCAAATGACCCAGGATGACGCTCTCGAGATGTAATAATTCCAACACGACCCAAGTTATGACCGCCAGTCACCATGCACTGGTTTCCTGAAAAACATGAAAATTTAAGAATATTTCTTCCTCACTAGCTTTCCCCCATAATACACAAGGTTCCCATCTAATTTGGGAGCTTTTCAGTCACTCTTCCAAAAAATTTTTAAATTCATTTTACAACAAAATATAATGCCCTCCTACTTTTCTCCTGTAGTTATACCATCCTAGTCTTCACTTTTCTAAAATTTAATTAAAAATATATTAGTCAGTCCTCGTATAACGTGTTTACACTACACGAATTCGATCATACGCGATTTATAAATAGGGGAACGATATCTTATATAACACAAACCGAATTCGCTTATGCACGATTCGCCTTTGTGTTTACAAGAAATGGCAGTCGAACGCAGACTCACCCCAACCGAACGCAACATGATAGGAATGAAGGGAAGATTCTGAAAATGTATTTGTTTTTTATATCAGTGAAGGGGAAACACATTTCACCATAATAAGGTAAAAACCCACACAATTCCAGCTATCGGTATAGTCGCAAATGCAATTAGATCGAGTTTACTACCAGTTTATAACAGATTCCACTAGCAGGAACGCAACTGGAATTGTTTTTATTGTTTTATGGTAGTAAACCCTAGAAATGTGTTTAGTAAAATGTGAGGTGTTAATAGTGTATCTCTGCCTTTACAGTGTTGTTTATTCGGTTGCTACACGCGTGCAGCTTTGTTTGTGTATCAAGCATGCCTCCTCGTTTTGTAATTGTGCTTTATTCCCTAAAAATGAGTAAAATACTTAAAAGGTGTGAAAAGGAAGCGTCCTGGTGAAGACACTGCAGATTTAGAGAGAAAAAGAAAAGCAATATCGATAAACATAGGCGGACTGGGTCAAAAATTCTTAGGGAAAATTTCTAGTAGCCTCATACTATGGTTTGTGGCCAGAATCACACCGGCCTCCGGCCCACCGGGGTTTCCCCCGGTAAGGCTTATGGCCAGTCCACCTCTGTCAATAGAGAAAAAATATGAAATTGTGAAACGCTTTGAGCGAAATGAAAGACCGTGTGATATTGCACGTGCTACAGACCTAAATGAGGCAACGCTGAGAATTAGAAAGAATGCAGAGAAAATAAAAACTTTCATAACAGGAACAACTCAAAGTGTAATTAAAATCCATTAGATTAAGACACAGAGAATTGGAATGGCTGTCATCTGTTTGGATAGAAAATCAAACAAAAAACAAGTTTGCTTATGATAGAAGCAAAAGCATTAGCAATATTTTATGACGTAATAGTCATAATAAAATACGTATTTTTTATTATTTTATTTTTTATAATTTATATTATAATAAAATATAATAATAATAAAAAATATTATAAAAATTATAATATTATTTTTTATTACGTATTTTAATCATTATAAAATACGTAAGTATTTTTTTACGATTATTTATTGTGTTTGGTAATGTTTTGGTTACCAATGTGTGTTCAACCTTGGATGGCCAGCACCTAACCCTATTTTTCCCATAGGGCCTGTTGTTTATATTGCACAATTTTGCATTAAATGAGGGTTTCTAGGAACACAACTATCATGCTATACGAGGACTGACTGTACTTTAATTTCCTGTTATTAGTTTTTAACAATAGTATAAAATTTTTACATTAAACCGAGTTAAAAATTAAGTAATTATGCAGATTTTCAGTGCAGACCATTTTATTGAAGCAATAAACTATTTAAATCAAACATGACAATCTAGCAATGACTTACAAAATTGAACACTTATACCATATTAAAGGAAGTGCTGCAAACTGCTATCTGTATACAAGCATTAATATAGTTCCCTAAGATGTAAATTAAACATATGGCAACCAAAAATGTTTTGATTTAAGATGTTTTTTGTTGAGTGTTTTCATCTTTGACATAGGGGCATCAATGGTTCTTTTTTCTGTTGGCAAGCTATGACAGAAAGGGTGTTTTCTAGTGAAGGCCACTTCCTCGAGAAGACAGATTTTGCTGATGTCTCCTCAAGGAAGTGGTCACTGTGGTTCCCCTAAATTTTCTTCTTTTTCTAAGTGGGTCTATATTTTCCCACTGAGCTGGTATAGTAGGTTTGCATTTCAAAAAGATAGAAATCAAGTGACAGTAAGCAGGAGGAAAACAGGAAATTTTTAGACTAAAATGCAAACTTATTTAGAAACACTGCACTCAGAAATTAAATTTCATCACAACAAACTTATTTTTACACCCATAGTTAATAGTGCAGTATGCTTGCACACTTCGGCTTAGATTAGATAATCAATTCATTATGACTGCTTCAAGAAAGATATTGCAGATTTTGCACTCTTCAGGTACACTTCTTTAATAAAAATGGCTCTGCTCACACTTGTCCATAATGGGTATTTCAAAGCTCCACCAAAAAGAGATCTGAAGCCAGCTTTTGTTTCACCTGGCCTTCCTCACACTTGGCACTGCTTATGAATTTTTAATATGCATTAAACTTCAAATCCTGTTATGTTTCAAGCTTCACTGGGTACCTCAGGTGTACCCAGGTAGTTTCTCACACAATAAATAACAGAATTAATGCTCTAAACTGTCTTACTTCACCTATTTCTTTATATTCAATGATGCTGAGAAGTACTGGAAACTTGTCCACAAAAACTTTCAAATTTGAAAATAATGCACTGCCAAATGATGAAATTTATACTACCTTGGCATTTATAAGAACATAAAAAATTTTTTTCAAGAAATTTAATGCATATTAATAATTCATAAGCAGTGCCAAGTGTGAGGAAAGCCAGGTGAAACAAAAACTGGCTTCAGATCTCTTTTTGGTAGAGCTTTGAAATACCCATTACGGACAAGTGTGAGCAGCACTGGCATTGAGCACAGCACCATGTGGTCACAAGCAGCAATAAAGTACTTCCTCAGTGAACAAAATAAGTCTTCTAATCAGCAAATAACATTCTTCAATACAGTAAATCCTCGCTATTCGCGGGGGTTACGTTCCTGAGAAATGTCGCGAATACCGAAAACGCGAATACTGAGTTATGGCTCCCATAGTAATAAAGGGGTTCCGTTCCAAAGTATGAAATATAAGAAAAACTAGTCTAAAATTTTGTCTATGTATCTATTATATGTACCTTCATAATATGACTATGTACATAGGCAGTACATAGTGAAATGCAAGCATATGGCATCGAAATGAAAATAAGAAACAATTTAATATTAAATGTAATAGTTATTAGAAATTTCAAACCAGCAGCGCCTTTTCTAGCTAAAAACCTTATCCTGCCAGTGCTATCACCAGTTTCGCTAAAGTGTTGATAAAGGAGTTTTGCCTTTTCACGAATGATGAGTGAACTTAACGGAATTTTATTTTGAGTTCGGTCTTCTATCCACAGATTTAAAGCCTTTTCCATTTTTTCTAATTTAACATCACGAGTTACAGAGCAAATTTTTGAAGCAATTAGCGCGGTTTCACGGACACTACGGCAGATTTTTTCTTCCGATTTCTTGATTGATCGTACTGTTGACTCATTGATTTTATAATGTTTTGCCACTGAGGAGACACTTTCACCATTAGAAATTTCGTCTAATAACTCAATTTTATTCGCTAGTGTCATCACCTTTTTTGATATTTTCACATTTCTCTTTTTATTCGTAGCCATATTTTTGTAGGGGTTAGAAAGAACTTGACCACAATAAAGTCACTTTCTTCCATTAACACGCTCGAAAAAGTCTGTTTTCACTGCAAAACGGTAGATTTATCACTTTTGTAAGCATATCAATTTATAAATTGATAAATTTATTTATTTATAAAAAAATTAAGCATATAAATTAAAAGCAAACGACGAAACCTTCCATGACTAACACATACTGAACAAGGATTAGCGAGAAACATCCACGCTCGTGATTTTTTCACCCTTCCCCCCCCCCACTCACTGAGCACTGTTTTGACCGGGAAAGATAATTTTAGCCACGCCCATGTTTTTTATGGCGGAAAATATTCACGGCGTTTTAAAATTCACATTTTTTTAGGTTTCATTTTATATTAAATCGGCGATCGCGAATACGCGAATAGCGGGGGTTTACTGTATATCCAGATGTAATAACTTCAGTGTGTAAATGCAAGTTACATTGGATCAAAGAGCTAGGTTGAGATTTTCAAAGATTGGCATAACATTTAAAAGAAATAAGCAAAATGTTTTATTCAAGCTAGAAGAGAGGAACACAGCCTTTCCACAAGTGTGAGGATAAACTGCCTAGAGTTTCAGATTTTTTTGGACTGTTTATGATTGCTTGCACCACCACCACCACCACCAGTTTGTGAATCAGAAGTTCACTTTCTAGAGGAAGTCAATGTCTTCCTTCTAACTTCTTCATTAAATACCTATCAAGAGTTTGCCTGTTTCCCTACAGTCTAGTTATTAAACATTTACCCCAAAGAGAGCCACACTGCATACACACACATGCTTCTAAACCTTTTTCAATCTGGCTTTCTTTTTAGTATTTCTTTCTAGATATTACTAAATGCCTGAAATATTCATATACTTTCAGAGAAAGGAATGCAGAACCCTTTCTGGCACAAAAGTAAGGACAACCTTGTGGTCAATCTCCTAAAAGAGTGACCACCAAGTGCATGGTCTCTTCTTATATTCATGCCATAACAAAGACTTTACAACACCTAACTGCTGGACATATTTCTATAGAAATATCACATGTTTTCAAGGCTGTCAGATGCCCAATACTGCATATTGTGTTTTGTTAGCAAAGGTCACAACAATGGGATACTGTTTAGAATTGCTTTGTAACATTTTCCAATAGTAGAATAACAAAAAAAAAAGTCCAAACTTTTTTTTTTTTTTTGTTATTCTGCTATTGGAAAACATTTCTGCACATATCTACATGGTCAAACAGCTCAAAGAAAAATTAGATTCTATTATTTCATTGTAGACCGAAATATGCTATATCTCAATGATATTCATGTTCAAATAAAAATTTTATTTAGGTGCATTATTATATATTTTTAAATAAGTAAATTATTACAATGAAAGGTTTAATTAAGCTTCTTTTATTAGCACCTATGCCAACAAAATGATTTGCAGTTCCAGAATTTTCAATGATAAAAATAACAGAAAGCAGACACATGGCTAGTAAAACGGTTATTCAAAATCTTAGCATGCTCAAAAGAAGTGAATTCAACTGCATGTACAATACATATAATTGCATTCACTTAGGGTACACATTTGCTTATTCTTATTTTTTTACCACTGAAAAATTGCAATTTTTTAATATTCAAACAGCCATGGCTCTGTAACCATTCGGAATTGGACACATTTATTATAAACTTTAACTGTGTTGTTGGGATCTTGAATTAATCCTGAAAGCACGGCCCATGTGTTATGAAACAACCTGTGCATGAAGACCATTCATCATGGAAATACTATTATCTTAAAGCATTCTGTTCATAATATTGTCATTACATGAATTTAACACTAACAAACAATGCAAATAAATATTTTCACCTAAAACAAGCTTTTTTTACAACAGCTGTCACAGAAGACTTTCAGGTCGCTGCCCCCACCTGGAAACTAACTTCTCACAGTTGGCACCTAGATATCTATGAAATTTTTTGTGGCGTGGACTAAACAATTTCGTCACTTATAATGTCATAAGCATACTTCACTGTGGTACTATATCACAAGTGGATGGGGATTTCATATATAGTGTCTGAATAAGAACATTTAGCATCCTTAGGCAAACCTCAGAAAGACTAATCAAACACATTCATCTATTTCATTAGATTGAATCTCATCATTGGACATGCCCAAGGAATAAATAAACAATCAAATGTCTTCTAATGTCTAAAAATTCACAGTGGTAGACATTAGAGGAAATTTGATTACCATTAGAAGTAGCAATCTGTCTGTAACTCAACCTCAACTTCACACAAATCTGACACACAGGGTAACTTTTCAAAGAATTTAAGGATAATTTTTGCCTAGTGAGCTGGTGCACCATCCTGCTTAAAACGCAATATTGAAAAACTGATTTTGGACTGCACTAATGGTGGAGTAATTTTATATTTTAGCTATTCAGGTAGCCTTTCCTGTCACATTCCCTCAAAGAAATAAGATAAGGAGAACCTCCTAATCAAATTCTAGCACACACTGTCATGCCAAGGGCAATTAAATTAAATCCTTATTAAAAATAAATAGATAGGGGTTGTTAAGATACTAATAAAGATAGTCATGGAAATTAAAAATTCTATTTAGTCTAAATGTATGTTCATCATCCACAAAACACTTCCAACAATATCTGGGTTATCCTCATTTCAAACTTTGTAGCATTATGAGATGATCAACTTTGTATTTAAGTTCCTTTATGATTTATTTAAGCTTGTTTAATTATTTTAACTTCCAAAGTTCACTTTTTGAGATTTTCCCCCAATTCTTTCAATTATCACTTTTCCAAACTGGCAGATGTCTCTAAAATATGAAGTCTATGCAGTTTGAGTAGATTGTGCCCTGTTCCACTTCAAACTTCTTCACAATTTGCCTTATGATCTGTATTGCTATGTCCAAAAAATCCTTGAGTTGGTATGTTACTCTTCTGCACCACTTTCATATTTTGCATGCCACTTTACAATTTCGATGCTCTCCTTCACTGTAAGGCTCAATGTACTTTTCTTATGCACAAATTATTTTGAAACAAAGATTATAAACTAATTTTTATTAACTTATACACATTTACATTTGCAATTATTCAAAATAGTTTCCTTACTTAATGACCACCTTGTATAACACTTCACAAGTCAATAACGTTATATAGTTTTAGTTTACACGTTAGAGTATATAGTTGGCAGCTTCAAAAAGTATGGGGGGGGATTTAAATGTAAATTACTTTATTCTAATAAACAGAAAACAGAAAGCTTACCTATATCAAATTTGATGAAATCCATTATCTTTCCTGTGCTGATGTCTAACTGCACAGTATCATGTACTTTAACTAATGGATCAGGATAACGAATTGTACGGCCATCATGAGTCACAAGGAAAGGTATGCCTTTAGGTCCTACTTGAACTCTTTTCACTCTGCACAGTTTGTACTTAAAAGTAATAATATATACTTTAAGTCTAAAATAGAGTTATTTAATAATAGTAATAAGTGAAAGTTCAGCAAAAAAATATTTGATATAACAAAAAAGTCAAAATAGAAACATCTATTTAATTTGCATGTTGCCATAAACCAAATTTTATATAATCTCAAAAATTATATAAGAATGTCCTTGCTGAATTATTTCTGTAATCTCATATTACTAAATATACATAAAATTAAAGATGCCACACACACACAAGATAAATATATGATGGCTACTGAAAGCTGAAGAAGTTATTTATTTGAAAAGTCAATGTTGTGTGAAGCAATATATCAAAATGCTAATACTCTGCGACAGCAGAAAAAGTACTGGATTATTATAAGGTTGTCAATACTTAAAATTGTTATATACCACCCATCCATTTTTAATTCCTAATAACAAATAGACTCAAAAAATAAAAATAACAAACTGCACTTTCAAGTTTTGACACCTTTCCGAGTCACTGGAACAATGAATGGGTGAACTGAATTTCTGTCACGTTCATCAATTACTCCAGGATACATTAACCACTGGAAAAGGAATTAGAAAATGTGAATTGGAATATCATCGGTTTGGCTGAAACAAGAAGAAGAAATGAATCACTTATAAGTTTATCAAGTGGAAATCTGCTGTACACCAATGGAAACAGTGAAAGGAGTGAAGGTGGAGTTGGGTTTCTGGTCCATAAAGATTTTAAAAACAACATTTTGGAATTCAAAAGTACATCACCAAGGGTGTCAAGACTAATACTCAAGATTTCTAAGAGGTACAAGCTAAAGATTATAATGATTTATGCACCAACATCGAGCCATGATGATAAAGAGGTTGAAGAAATGTACACTGAAATTGAGAGTCTTCTAGATGAGCAGAAAACCCACTACACTATTATTATGGGGGACTTCAATGCTAAGGTTGGAAAAAGGCAAAACAGCGCAGAAAGAGGAACTATAGGAAATTTTGGAATTGGTGAAAGAAATAAAAGAGGTGAAAGACTTGTGGAATTTGCAGAATCTCAAGGAATGTCAGTAATGAACACTTTTTTCAAGAAAAGGGTGAACAAAAAGTGGACATGGAAGAGTCCAAATGGATTAACAACTAATGAAATCGACTTCATCCTCACTAACAGAAGATATATTGTGAATGATGTTACCGTCCTGAATAAGGTAAATGTTGGAAGTGATCACAGAATGGTAAGATGTACACTTGATATAGATGTAGGAAAGGAAAGGAAAAAACTGACTCGAGTAAATAATACAAAGGTCTTTGAAATAACAGAGGAGGAGAAAAAGCAGTATGTACTGGAACTTAAGAACAAGTTTGAGCTTTTGCAGGCTGCTCAGGACCAAGATATCGACGAGGAATATTACAACTTTCTGAAAGTGATAAAGCCCAAGAAACCTATAGGGAAACAGAAATCCAAAGAAGAAAAAATTAGTCAAGAAACACTTGTCATGATGAATCAAAGACGACAAATGAAGAGCAAGAAAAACACTGACAGGGAAAAAATTGAGTATACTGAGTTATGCAAAGCCATTAGAAAGAGACTCAGAGAGGACATAAGAAGATTTAACACAAGAAAAGTAGAACAAGCATTAAGGGAAAACAAAGGATTTAAATCAGCAGCCATGAGCAGTAATACAGGAAGACAAATGATACTGAAACTGAAGAATAGCGATGGTGTACTTATAAACAGCAGAGAAGGCATAATTCAAATAGCAGAAGACTACTATAGAGAATTATACAAGGAGCGAGGGAATGATACCAGCAGTGGGGAACATGGATTGCAAAGTAGCAACACATACGACATACCCGATATTCTTCCCGATGAGGTAGAACATGCATTGAAGAAAATGAAGAATCGGAAAGTCCCGGGGGAAGATGAAGTTACTGTAGAGTTGTTAAAATTGGGAGGAAGAGACATAACACAAAAACTGGCAAGGCTCTTCACAAAGTGCATTAGAAAAGGTGTGATGCCTAAGCAGTGGAATAATGCAATCATAGTTTTGCTGCATAAGAAAGGAGATAAATCAGAAATTGGAAATTATAGACCAATTAGCTTGTTATCCCATATCTACAAGTTGTTCACAAGGGTCATTACTAACAGATTAAAAAGAATACTTGATGAGAATCAACCGAAAGAGCAAGCTGGCTTTAGGACAGGATTCTCAACTATGGATCACCTTCACGTAATATCACAGCTAATGGAGAAAGCAAATGAATATAAAACACCATTATGCCTGGCATTTGTGGATTATGAAAAGACATTTGACTCCATACAGAATAAGGCAATGTTTCGGGCACTGGAAAGACAAGGCATAGATACTCCATATATTATGATTTTGAAGAAAATATATGAGAGTGCTACATCCTTTATTAGACTAGACAAAGACAGTAGGAAATTTAAAATCGAGAAAGGAGTTCGACAAGGAGACACAATATCTCCGAAGCTGTTTACTGCTGGCCTTGAGGAAACTTTCAGAAGATTAGACTGGTCGCAGAAAGGAGTCAATGTGAACGGAGAGTACCTAAACCATTTACGATTTGCAGATGACATTGTGGTCATAAGCCACGATCCCAAAGAATTAGAGGAAAATCTTAATCAGTTATGCACAGTTAGTAAGGATTTTGGACTAAAGATGAATATGGCTAAAACAAAAGTAATGATGAACAAGTATGCCACGGAAAGGGAAATAATGATTGAAGGAGCAGTAATTGAAAAGGTGGAGTCATATACTTATCTGGGACAAGTTATTAGCTGTAATAATGATAAATGGCTGGAAGTCAAGAGAAGAATAAATTTTGGATGGATAGCATTCAGGAAATATAGTCACATACTGAAGAGCAATATCCCAGTTTGTCTGAAACGTAAAATAATGAATCAATGTATACTCCCCACCATGACTTATGGAAGTGAAACTTGGGCACTCACCAAAAGAATGGAAGAGAAGCTAAGAACTACACAGCGAAGAATGGAACGAATTATATTGGGAATCAGACTGTTAGATAAGAAGAGAAACACATGGATTAGGCAGCAAACTCAAGTAAAGGACATTCTTATCAAAACTAAAGAACTAAAATGGTCTTGGGCAGGACACATAGCTCGAAGACATGATGACAGATGGACTAAGAAAATAACAGAATGGTACCCAAGAGGAGCTAGAAGAAAACCTGGAAGACAAAGGCGGAGATGGATAGATGAAATTCATGAGTTTTTGAGTAGTAAATGGATGGCCAGTGCTCAAAACAGAAGGAACTGGAAAGTTGCTGGAGAGGCCTTCATCCTGCAGTGGATTGAAAATGGCTGATGATGATGATGATGATGACATTAACCACAATTATCAGCAGGCCACCAAGCTGAATAAAGTTGACCTAAATGCTCTTCAGACAGTTCTAAGTTGGGCAACTTGACCTGAATTTCTAAAACCATCTTTGACATTTCTTCACATTTACAACTTCCCTACTATCCACAATCTTACTATCCAATCTTTGTAGATGCAGCAAAAAAAAATTATTTTATTCCTTTTTTAAAAATCATAAAACAATAATGCCTAATGTGTTGTTCTGAAACCAAACCTTCAATCTTGATTTTAACATCTCAAATAGAGCACTTGCAATTCATCAAAACCTACATGTAGACCAGGAATCAGCAACTTTTTCCTTGTGAGTGCCATTTGTTTATTACAGCTATAAAAATCTTCATTCATGCCATTTTGACAAGTGTCAACTTAAATACAAAAAACAAAAAAAAAAAAAAAATACCACTTTGCTTAACATTTCATTACAATGATACTTGAAAACTGCCAATTTGCAATATCCCTCATCTTATGATATCTAAAAAAAATAATAATAATAAATATATATATATATATATATACATATATATCATTGTTGTGATGTTCTAGCCAAATCCAACGTCAGTTAGCAAGTATTTTATTGTATTTACCTGATTCATTTATTTATTTCACTTTTATGTTCGCTTCAACACAGCAGTGTCTTGCCTGTGAATAAAAACAAAAATGTTCATGTGACACATGGCAGTTGCCTAAATTTATTTATTTCTGGAAAAGGTCTGATTCTTTTTTTGAAATCTGCTTATAGTTTACCAATGCTAGATGTTTCGTAAAAATGTGCTTCGAAACAGAATACATGAAAATAATAGCACTTTCTATTCTCCAGTTTAAAAATATGGTAAGGGCAATGAAAGTTAAAAATTGCATACATGCAGGATATGCAAAAAATTATCACAGAAATTGCAAGCAAGAAAATGTCATGACTAGTGAAGTACTCACAACAAAAAAAAAAAAAAAAAAAATCAAAAAAAGCAAAATGCAGTAATACTAATGCTTCATTTCTGATTTGTCTTCACAACCAAAGACAAGTCAGAACTTCCCCATTTAAGAGGATCTGTGGTCATATCTTCTGGGGAAGATGAAGACAAACAAGGAAAGGAGAAGCAGAACCAAGGACGTAAATATGGCATATGAATGTTACAAGCAATTGTAGAAAGGAAGTGCACAGATTTCAATAGCTTTACATTAATGAAAAATAGAAATTCTCATCCCTGTTTTATTCTACAATTTTTCTTTCTACCATAGTTAACAAGTGAAATGATATAAGGAAAAAAATGTGTTCAGCACCAGCAAAAAAAAAAAAAAAAAAAAATTTCGATTTACCCATCCAAATAGCATTTGGATGGGCAAATCGAAAATTTCCCCTCTTTTTGTGGAGGTCCTTCGGACATGCATTCTCCAACAACCGTGGGTCCCTTGAAGCACCCTTATAGATAGAAAAATTGCATACATGCAGGATATGCAAAGAATTATCACAGAGATTGCAAGCAAGAAAATGTCATGACTAGTGAAGTACTCAAACAAAAAAAAAAAAAAAAAACAGCAAAGGCATATGATGCCAAGGAAAAAAACTCATCCATTCACTCCAAAAGTTTTAGTTCATCCTTGAATTTACGTAGGCTGTCAACTTCACAACAGATGGAAGCTTGTACCAACAATTAACAACCCGTGCTAGCTAAAGGCACATTTCTGCTCATCTATTCTAAAACTGTCTTTCTTCAATTTGATTTTTTTGTGCCCCCTCAAGCAAGAGAAAGAATTTCATCAGCAGAGCTTACTCAAACCATTCAAGGCCTTATACACCTAAAATCAGATGACCCCGCAGGTGCCTAGTCTCCAGACACTAATTTGCAAAAGTTAAACCCTTCTTCCTAAGAGCAACCCTTTGTTCCATTCACTAATCTTGTTGTCTTCTCTGTACTTGTTCCAGCAGCTCTACATCCTTCCTAAAATGAGGTCTCCAGACCTGTTTGCAGTACTCAAGATATGGCATGACCACTGCCTTATACAATGGGATAATCACCTCCTTTATCCCTGCTAGCAAAATTCCTATATATCATTGACAAGACCCCATGACCTACACTTGTAGCCTGTCTGCACTGTCAGAAAACTTCATATCTGACCACACAATTATCCCCGGTCTTTTTCATTCTCCACTACCCTGAGAGTAGTACCACACAGTTGGTATGTTACTCGGAGGTTACCACTACCCATATGCAGTACTTGCATTTGCCAATGCTAAACTTCAGTTGCCACCTTTCAGCATATCTACTCAACTTTTCTACATCCTGTTGCAGTACCCTACCAACCAACCTTGTTTCGTCGGCAAACATGGACATCGAGCCTGATATACCTTCATTAATATCATTGATAAATATAGAAAACAACGATGGGCTCAACACAGACCCTTGGGGAACTCCACTAATAACATCAGTCCGTGAAGAGCAGTGTCCACAGATTACCACTCTCCCACTCAACCATCCTTTTATCCATTGTAGCAACTCGCCCTTAATGCCATACTGCTCCAACTTGCACAGTAGTCTCTGTGTGCAACAGTATCAAAAGCTTTCCTAAAATCTAAGTATAGTGGATTCCAGTTATTTGGGCAGCCAGTTAATCGGGGCAGCTGTTTATTTGGGACAAATCTTAAAGAACAGAACCCAACTGAGAAAATAGCCAGGGTTTACTTCGCTCAATTGGGACAACATGCCATTTAATCAGGGCAAGAGACTGCAGCACTTGAGAGATTACCCTACAATTGCTCCGACCATACCACGTATGGTCGGAGCAATTTCTGGAGGTCAAGACCATAAAACAATAAGCAGTCGTCTGTTTATTGGGCTTTTCTGTTAGTGAAATCTATTATAAACGGATAGTAAACTCAACCTTATTGAATTTGTGATAATACCGATAGCTGGAATTCTGTGGGTTTTCACGTTATGGTGAAATGTGTTTCCCCTTCCATGAAATCTTCAATCTTATAAAAAAAAAAAAACAAAATTTCAGAATCTTCTCTTCTCTTCATTCCTATTTTTTAAGCTTCATAGCTTGTTACTCCATTCTCACTTGCGAGTATCGTGTTACTTGCGATTTGTGTGTGTGTGCTGCATTCTTTGTTATTGATTGCTTATCTTGTTTTAAATTTTAACCCCTACCCACAAATGTTAGTGAATAGAAATACCAACTAGTTAGTGGGTACATATTACAGTACGTATTAATTAAGCTATGCACGTAAGTGTAAATTTATTTTTATTTTGCTAACCTGTGGAAAATATTCTTCCAATTTTCATGTATCATTTAATTGGTAAGGTAATAAAGTGTAAATTTGTGCTTGATATATCTTTATTGTGGATAGCCTGTGGACAATATTCCTCCTATTTTTGCTAATTAGAATTGCCGTTTAATAGAATTAAAATTCAATTCACAAACGTGATCACAATAGCCAGCACTTACTACATATCATACAGTGAACAGTACTTTACCATGGCGAGTCCATCATAACGTGATTTGATCGTACAGAAAATCAATCATAAAGTGGGGGGTGGTCCATTGTATTTTAACTATTTATGTGAAACATTCGCATAATTGAGGCAGCCGCTTAATCGGGCCAAAATGCACTAGTCCCAAATAACTGGAATCAACTGTATATGATATCAAAATATTTTTTTCCATCCAGTTCCTCTGTGACCACACCATAGTATCCAATCAAATTGGTCAGACAAGAATTCCCCTTAACAAACCCATGCTGTGTCTGAACTATAACTGCAGTCTTGTTTACATGATCCTGCATTGCTTCTTTAACCAGTGACTCCATTATTTTCCCCAGAACAGAAGTTAAACTAACAGGTCTGTAAATTACTCATGTCACCTATCAAACCCCCTTTGTGAAGTGGGGATACATTTGCACATCTCCAGTCTGTGGGGGACCTCCCCTGAGTCCATGGATTCCCTTCATAATCATGGCTAAGGGCCTGCTTAGCTGCCTCTGTTAATATAACTGGATGGATCCCATCCACCCCAGGTGCCTTTCTTATGTTTATCTTCAACAATTTCTGGTTCACTTTGCTCTCAGTTACTACAAAATCATTTAGCTCACTGCCAAAGTTTAACTCATTCAGTTTGTCTGCTACCTGAGCAGAATCCTCAACAATCGACCCACTGATATCAAGCAGACCAATCTGATTCATCTCCTTCCTTCTAGAGCTTACATAAGTCTTTACTGTTTTTCTTTGCATCCTTTGCCAAAGATTTCTTGTACTGTCTTTGCAACTTGATTACAGACTATCTTACATCTACCATAGGCATCTGTGTCTTCTGATAATTTATGTGTCCCATGCATTTTTATTCTCTGCCACAAGTCTCATTAGTTCATCTGACATCCATTTAGGCCTAACCTTGAACAGTATTTCTTAGTTGGTATGAAAAGCCTAGTACAAGAGTGGCAAAACCATGGCACGCGTTCCCAAAGTGGCATGCATACAAAGTTTTTGGGCACACGAATTCAGATCATCCCAAAAAAATTCGAACTTCAAAACAACATCACTCCAGGAATCCACCTTGAGTCGTGACCTACACACGCCCATTCTCTCTACCAGGCATGTTGTGATGTCACACCACTCAGTAATAGCTGTATTCATGCAGTGATTCGTTTGAGGTCGGAGTGGTGAGACGTACTGATGAAATTGTGTGGTTAGATGTCTTAAATATCACCTTCCGAGGGGCATGTGAGGGTAGTTTTTTTAAAAGATTATCCAATTTTGGCAAGCACCCATAAAAAGGTGTGCCACTCCTGGCCTAATAGCGTACAAGATTAATTCCTTGAATACTTCCCATTTAGAATTTCTGCACAGAAGGGCAGTTAGGACATGCAAAATGTCTCAACCTAGTAGACTGATTTATCTGTTCAACCTTTCACTCTGGTCTACATTACACTAAACTCCTTGGAATTGGATCATGTATGTTTTTGGACTGCCAGAGAAGCAATACCAAAAGCATATGTCACTCAAAAACAATTCCAAACCTTGGAACAGTAGCCTAACACAGGCATTCAAAGCAAAGCAGGTGGACACAGTGCTTAAAAAATAAATAAATAAATAATCACCACATGACTTATTTAGCTATTGTTCAAATCAGAAATGAAATGAATTCCAACGGTTGAAAGAAACTGCTTTGGATCCTTTCATGAAAGAATGCAAAAACAGGCAATTCTTCTTCCTTTCAGAAAAACTGACATAGATAAGGAAGATCATATGCTAAGATTAACAAAGGAGAAATTCAGCTTGGATAACTGTACAATAGATGACAATTATGATGATACCACTCTTCATAATGAATGAAGATAGCCTAATACTCTGGGCAATCATCCCATTTTCTCAATTAACTGAATACCTACTTTGGGCTTCATGCCAACAAGCTTGTGTGAATTTCGGTGTTCAGCACCCAAAACACCAGTGTGCTAAGAATGACTTCATGCAATATCCACAACCTTCTGAAATTAAGAAAAGTATACTTTTCAGGACCTACTCCAGCAAATATTAACAAAATGACCAAATTACACTTACTATGCAATGACAATTGTTCTTGGTTTTTAGAAGCATAGAGCACTGGCAAAAAGATCCAGCCACATGCTTGATTGCTTTCACCTAGAAAATCCTGTTTAGCTGGAACAACTTGCAGGAGCTGCAAGCAGTGTTTCGAACCCACACCATGGCAACCATTCAGTCTCAACAACTATCTCAAAGAGGTTTGTGCATGTATCAAAGAGCAAATCATGAATCAAAATACACAATTTTCTCTTCAAATGCTAAGACCTCAACATCAGCATCATGATTGCTGCAACTCAAAATTACAGATCAACAATTGATCCAACAAACAATGAAATTCTTTGGCCAAATATGATCCTTGAAGATCATATTTATGATCTTCAAGGATCAGGCAGTGGCAAAACTACCATACTGCCTGGTCTGTCAACACATGAGCCACATGGAGTCAGTGACCCTGACAGCTGATCTGGTATGGCTTTAAAAGATCACATGGGGCTGATGGGAAGCAGCAAAATTTATAGTTTCATCACCAGGAAGCAAGTTCAATATTCTCACACAAAACAACCTAAACATCCCAGTGCATCAAGATGGCTGCTCTGTAAAGTATCTAAGAATACCATCAACTCCTACCTTGAATTCAAACTTTCGCATGCAGAAGAAATCTAATCTACAGCACCCCACAGTGTTTTAGGAAAAACTGTGGGCTGGAGTTCTGAGTGTTAAAAAGAGCCACCAGATGGTCTTGCCATATGACGCCTCTAAATGGTACTATGCCAAAATCTATATCCTTTCAATTTATGGGATACAGGTCCACAAAGTGAAGACATTCCTTAGCCTTCATTCTATGCAGATTTGTGGTGCAAGTAATACAGCACATACACGGCGCCCAAGTTGTGTCCTGATCACCAATCTTACAACAAAAGTACAAAGAAAGAATATGAACATTTAATAATACCGTAGGTTTTATTAAATGTTCATATTCTTTTCATTTTCCTGAGTTTGTGTTATAAACTGTTTTTAGCAAAACACAGAAGAAACGAATATGCAATAGACATGCATATTAACTTACACTCACTACAACCATCATTCTGCTACTAAAACAAAGGTGGGAAACACACAGGGTTGAACATTGTCTGTCAGTCAAACCCTTCCCAACATTACTTCCATCCATGAGAACATGCAAACATTATTTGCAGGTAATACAACAGCTCAGTGTGATGTCTACCTCCCAAAACTGTAATAAGATGTATATTATGGTTAAACACAAACATGTATAAGTAGAAACTGCCAGGATGTGAGATTTTTAGAATTGATGCTTAAAAACTGACTGCAAACAGCTGATATATAAGTGGAAGTAAAAATCATGTTAGCCAGTGTAATCATTATGTACAACATAAAAGATAAATAATTTCAAAACAATTTCATATTTATTTTACACAAAGAATGTCTTAATCATTAAACATTATTTCAATCTTATCACTCTCTGAATGGGAGGCAATTCACTAGTAAAAGTTTAGTTTTCTTCCTTTTAAGGAAGACTGGGTGCTTTGTTGAGGTGACAACTAATAGTTAATTTTATAACAGTCCACAAAGCACAGTCATTACAATTGATGCTATACAATTTAAAAAAGATATTAATGGCTTACATAGAAATGTGGATAATGATTTGTCTCTAAGCTAAACATAAGCCAAAGCCTCAGCACAGAAAACTTGGTTCTCGGTCTTCACTGAAAGCAGAAACCTCTCAATGATCAAAATTAAAGACAAAGTGACATGCAAATTTTGGTAACCCAATTGTAAGGGTTAAGGCAAATATTACAGTTGCTATGTTATTAAATGTAAGTTTTACCTCCATATACTACTTGGCTGTAAATTTCCTAAAAGAGACTGCATACATTGTCCATAGCACTGATTCAAGCACTCAGTCTTCAGTGAGAGCAAAAAGTCTCTCCACAACTGGATTCAATGAAAGTAACATATAAATTTGATTTTACTTGCACTGAAAGTCTCCACATCATTCCACCCAATCAAATTGCAAATTTTAGTTGTTTCTCTCCTGGGTTATACTTAAACCAATGGTTGTGGAATAAGTGACCAAATGGAGAGCATTGATGTAGGCCCACATATGAACACCAAAGGTTAAAAAATACCCCGATGTCTTCGAAAAGGCCAAATGGATTTTTAAAACATTAAATGGATGTATTGATTAATAACACTGGTAGGCACATAAGGGTCTATTCATTATCCAACTAACACTGAAAGTCAACATGATGGCAAGCATTTTTCTGAGGAAAATGTTGATTCCAACATATAAACATTGATTTTACTTGCACTGAAAGTCTTCACATCATTCCATCCAATCAAAAGCAAAGGACAAAATGCAAATTTTAGTTGTTTCTCTCCTGGGTTATACTTAAAACCAATGGTTGTGGAATAAGTGACCATATGGAGAGCATTAATGTAGGCCCACATATGAACACCAAAGGTTAAAAAATACCTTGATGTCTTCGAAAAGGCCAAATGGATTTTTAAAACATTAATTGCATATATTGATTAACACTGGTAGGCACATGAGGGTCTATTTGATATCAGACTGCCACTGAAAGTCAGCATGATGGCAAGCTGTTGTTGTTGTTTGGTTTTTAGGAGTTTAGCAACTAAGGCTATATTGCTCCGGGGATATGCGGTGGTCATTCCCTGACCTTTCCGCATCCTCCGTATTTGGTGGGCATGGGCTCGACCCCGGTCTAATCAACGTGTGTCAAAGTACGCACTGCTACTCCTGCCCACCTGGCTACAGAGGCACCCTGATGGCAAGCATTTTTCTGAGGAAAATATCAATACCGACAAGGTGTTAACAGTAGATAAGACACCCACTGCTGGTTTTAAAGAGGATAAAACCTGCATAAAATGTTGTCATACTGTTCCTTTAATAAGGAACAGACTTGCAAATAAATAACTACAGTTTCCTGATACCACCTTGCCTCATATAGTGGTTCCCAATTACAAGATTGCAAACACTGAATTTTGAACTTTCTTCTGTAATATGATCTGACAAACGCAAGCATAAATTTATACAATGCAAAGAGACAACATACAGTGAAAAATGGCACTATTAATCTTGGAGCCAGTAAATAATACAGAGGACTTATGGTTATGAATAACAATAAGTTCTCTTTACAGGTCATGGTGATAGCGATATTACGAAATGTTGGCAAATTTCGCAATACCAAAGCTGCCAACAACGTGGGTGCCTTCAGGATACCACATTCATGTAAGATGGTGTCGTTGTGTCCAAAGATTGCTAAGGCAACACTTTACAGACGAACAGGTCATCAGCCGTTGTTTCCAGACATCTTGGCCACCCTGATCACTGGACCTCACCCCATGCGACTTCTGGTTGTGGGTTTTTTTGAAGAACTAAGTGTATCGGGAAGGATGTCAAACTCTGGCAGATTTGTAGGACAGCATTAGACATCATGTGCTGACTATTCCAGTGACATGTCATGTTCTGCTGTAGAAAATGCTGTTCTTCGAATGAAAACTGCTGTTGACCAAAATGGAGGACACATTGAACAACTGTAGCATTGTTCAACTGATTTGTATTGCCACAGCACCATACAGCGACAAATTTTGTGACTAATTTTTTTCCCCAATAAATGGCGAGTGCATTCTTTATTGTACCTGTTGTCCAAATTTCTCTTCAGTACAAGCCTTAGAACTCACTCCACAGCCCTCTACATAGGGATTTTAATAACCCTGTACCTGCTTCTACTAACAAGTTGTTCGCCTTGAAAGAAAAGTTGAGTGCCGACCGGGCTAGCCAGGTGGGTAAAGTGCCTGCCTGGCAACCCAAAGGTTGCAGGTTCGAATCCCGCCTTGGGCTTGGACCAGAGTAAAATGCAAAAACTTTTTGGAGGTGCATTATGGCCACAGAAGCCGATGTGCCAACAACTAACAAAAAAATAATAATAATAATAAATGGCCTGAAGCATCTGATTTACGAAACCACCATAACTTCAAAAATCTTTTTATTTCCAATGATTATGCACTGGTTGGTATCCTAAATTATTTCAAAAAGTTTTCACTTTTCTACTTTGTAACTAGCTTGTGTCTTCTCTAAAATTAATGTGTAATCATCACCTTTCAAAAATATTTTTAATGGTTAAACCCCAACACAAATGCCTGATGCTACTGCATAAAGAAATTGTAAAACCATGTCAGGGAATATTCTATATACATGGAGGCTACAGCCAAAAAAACAATGTTCTTGAAAATATCCAAAAATGCCTAGCAAAAGTGCTAAACAGCACCCACAAAGAGAAGCTTCGAATGTGTGTACTACAGAGCATGGTAACTAACCTTCTCTAAACAATATATTTAAAAAGAGAAAAAAGGGAATAGAAAACATAAATACAAAAGATTGAAGACACCAGTCTAAATTTGTTTGAGAGTTTAATGCTTTGCCATATTTTACTTTTGTTTTAACTTTATAAATTTAGTATATAGAATTATGCCATAGCATCTATTTATCTTTTTTATTATTACTAAATTTATACTTCTGACATTAATGTCTAACTGCACGTCAACCAAATAATGGTGAATATTACCGCACCAGCAAAGTCTAATAAACATATTCAAGTTATAAAAGTTGTTAGTTGGTCAATCACATGCCAACCAAATATAGATAATACCACTTGATAATTCATAAAATTGTTAATAATCTGTTCAATTGTTAACTTAATGAACACCATTCGTGATTTATTATGTTCCTACATATCTCGACTTGAATTATACTAATTTTGATCCCACTGTTTTTAGGTTGTGCTGCTGTAACAGTAAGTAACTTGAGCATCATTCATTCATCAAGTTTCCCACTAAAAAAGGAAATGGGCCAAAGGCCATTCATGAAAGGATGGTGGCTGTGTATGATAACAGCACACCTTTTGCAAGTTAATGTAAAATGTTTGACAGAATTTAGATCATAACTTGTATGAAGATATACTTATTAATTTATACTATTTTTCACTAAAGTAAAAAAACTTTTCACTATAAAATAAGCAATTTCAAGCATGGAAAAGATTTATATACCTTGGCTTCTTCGGCTGTTATCCGATGCAAAATAAATCTTCCCTTAACATCATAAAGCAGCCTAAAATACTCGCCTGTCTTCTCAATAGTTATTACATCTGGAAGTTCAAAATCAAGAATCAGAGAGCAAATTTTTGATACATTCTACTCCATGCTGCAAACTAAAAACACAACCACTACAAAAATTACCTATTTGAAGTGTAAATACATAATGAAATACACAAAGTTAACTCATGCCAAAGTACTTTTTTCATAACTATACTCAGTGATCACTGACTCATGACCACCTACTTAAGTGTTTGGCCACCGTTCACATGGATAACAGCTGCAATATTGCCTAGGCATTGAAGGCATCTATGGGAATCTGCAGAACTGCTGCCTACAAAGCTTGCCACAGTGTCAGAATAGATGATGGTTGCATATCCATACACCTCAGTTCCCATTCCAAAACATCCCACGGCTGCTCAACTGGATTGAGGTCAGAAATTGAAGGCCAATCAAGATGTGATATCTTCACTGTGTTCCTCGTACCACTAATGCACAATGCAGGCCTTGTGCATTATCGTCTTGGAAAATCCCATTTCTGTCTGGAAAAAAATGAAACATGCACATGATCTCCTAAGAGATGCCAGTATACCTCACCAGTGAAATATTGGTCTATACACACTATGGGGTCCTAGTTCTTGCCAGTAAAACATCCCCTGTATTAGGCAACCACTGCCATCTTCCTGGATAGTGGGCACCATTCACAAAGGGTCCATGGACTCACTGTTTGCGTCACCCACAAACACATCCATCAGAATGCTGCACCAGGCATATGCACTCATCCGCCAGCACACTTATTTCCATTTCCTCGTGTTCAAACCAGCGTACTGTAATACCACAGCATTCGCCATTAACAATGATCAGAAGTGAAGAGATGGTGTCTCTTGGGTCGTTTGCTGTGGAATCCCATATGCTTGAGTGTGCGGCATATTGTTATTTGGAGTATAGTTCTTGCATTCCCTATATTAGGGGGGGGGCAACTTAATTTGTGATGCGATCTACTTTTTTTTCTTCAAAATGTGCTGCGATCTACATCTCAAAAATTTCATTGCACAAGGTTAAAAAAGTTAATCAACACATATGAAAAATGTTGTTTATAAATTTTAAAATTCAATACAATTCAGAATTCTTATTTTAAATTCATAAGTATTTAAAATTTTAATTTATGCAAAGTTTGTGTTTTCATGTCATCTGCCAAGCTTTCAAAATCGGGGATATATTGTGATAAGGCCAACCATAAAGAATCGTCTGTATACAAAAGTCTGTAAAAGCACAGTGATTCTTCACCTTTGTTTGTTTCAAACACGAAAAGACTGATTCACATAGAAATGTGGAACCAAAACAGGAATTTAAAAGTTCACTGCATTTTTTTACATTTGGGTACTTTTCTTGGCAAATATATTTCCAAAAGTCTTCTTCTGATGATCTGGCTTTTAGGAAGGTATCATTTCGCAATGTAATAATTTCATTTTCAAGTAATATTTTCTCCATGTGAAAAATCGCAGCAATTTGTTTCATATCTAAGTTGAAATTAAATGGATAAGAAATATATTGAATGACTTCAATTGTTTTAAAATCACTGAATCTGGTTTCAAAATCATCCACAACATTTTCAATTTCAGAAACATATTTTTCACTATTAAATTCAAAAACAGGATATTTTTGCAAATGATATTGCATATTTGCAAAATGGTCGAATTTTTTTTTTTTTTTTGAGATCCTTGCTAGAAATTGATATTTATATGCAAAAATACTACTAATCATGTCACCTACATTTTTATTTTTGTCTTATAATTCCAAATTCAGATCACTTAATTTACTGGTAAAATCTGCCAAAAAAGCCAGATCACACAATCACGCCGTATCGTGTAGCTGCTGATAATCAACACCACTTTGATCAACAAATTTTTTAATTTCATTCGGCAAATTTCGAAATCTCTGTTAGAAACTTACTGCAACTTAGCCACCTCACATCTGTGTGTAAAATCAGATCTGGTTCTTTTTCATCGAGTTGCATTTTTAAGTCTCCTTTGAAGAGATTGTCCTCTGATGGAATTCATGATTTTGAAAGTGATGTCCATAACACTTTTTGTATTTAATCTTTTGCTGGCTAACACTTGTTGCTGGATGATACAGTGGTAACTCAAAAAATCTGGGAATTCATCATCCTTTTGGCACAATGCGATGAATCCGTTAAGATGCCTCGTCATTCTTTTAGCTCCATCTGTTGTTACTGATACGAGCTTAAATAGTAGTAATTTAATTTTTTCAATAAAATGTTTGAATGAGTTAAAGATATCAAGACTTCTAGTCCTTTCTTCTAGTGGCAGAATCATCAAAAACCATACGAATAAAGTGAGCAACTGAGCTGTATCACTGACAACTGTGGATTCATCCAGTTGTAAAGAAAAGGACACACAATTAACAATATGACCACGCAATTGTTCGCTCACATTTTTACTCATTTTTTCGATGCATCGCATCACAGTATTTTGAGATAATTGCAGATCTCGAAGAGCACTTTTAATTTCATTTTTGTTCTCTTCAAAAAGAGAATCTGTTATTTCTAAAAATGCATCTTTGATGAATTGACCATCAGAAAATAATCTGCATTTTTTTGCAAGATGATGACTCACTTTAAATGATGCTACAGTTACTGCTTTAGATTGTAAATTAGGTGTCCTGAAAAAAATTTTGTTGTACGAATAATCTGGATTTAAGTTCTTCTAATTTATTTTTTCTAAGGTCACTATTCGACGGAAAATCCGATTGGTATTTACCATGGAGTGGGTTGAAGTGCCTTTCTAAATTTCCTTTTTTTGGGTATAGCCACAGAAGCATTGTAAATCAAACAGCAACATCTTTCTTTTGTTTGTCAGTTGTTGACTATTTCTACATGCACAATTACTATAAATAAATCGGACATCTGGAATAAAAAATACATTTTTTATTCCAGATATATAAAAAATTTTGTATTTAGAGAATTTTAATTTTAACCTGTTTTTTTAAAGACAGGATATGCACTTTGACAAAAATTAGTCAACATTTAGAGTATTTTTTTATTTCTTATTAATATTTACAAGATCTTGTATAGATATTTTATCCCAAGTAGCCACTTCCAATTAACTTTTAAAACATGCTATTCAGCATTTCATCTCTTTAGAACATACAGTAACAAACATTTTAGAGTAAAATATTTTAACATTGCACTTGCTGTTAATTCATGATTTTGGTCTTGTTCAATATTTTAGAATTTCACTTAATTAGTGACCCATTCATAACTACACTGAAATAAATTTTTCTTCCAATTCAGCTGCATCCTTGAGATTTAATTCAATAGTACAGCAAAGATAGTCTAAAACAGTAAATTTAAGTAACAAAATTTTACCTGTTTCCCCCTCACTGAATACAAGGTGTGGCTATTAAATAACAAGACTGTACACACAGCCACTATATAACAAGTGCCACCTCTGAAACAAAGGCACAACAGTTGACCTGGACCCTTTCCTGATCATAGGGGAAACTAACAGTCACATTCCAACATGCTCATTCTCTCTGCAGTAAGACAGGTTTGTTTTCATTACCTTGTGTTTTAGCATTTCGATGGAAAAATGTGAGACAAGACAAAACAAACAGCAAATCAACCTCAAATTTTTAACAAAACTAAAGAAAACACCAACTGAAAGTTTCGACTTGTTAAGTCATGTTTATGGGGAAGTTGATGGGGAAAATATTTTTAGAAGAGGGAACGAGGAAGACTGCGAATGACCAGGCTGTCTTGTATTCATGAAAGATGATGAAAACGTGGACCGTTTAAGCATAGAATGGTTCAAGGGAAGAGAACTGAATTTTTGAAATTCCATGCTCCTTGTTTTCTTCCATATTAAGGGAATTATTATGTCCCACCAAATCAGACTGTCAATCAAATATACTGCATCGAAGTTATGACAAGGTTGCAAAAAAAAAAAAAAAAAAAAATTCTGAGGAACACACCTGAATTGTGGAAGAATGGTTGGATGCTCCAGCACATGACACACATACTGTTCACCAGTTTCTGGCCAAAAACCTAATATCTCCGCATGCAAACGTGCACCGTACTCAACAAACCTAGCCTCCTGTGTCTTTTTATTTCCTTAAACGAAAAAGCAAACATAAGGGAACCAAGTTTCAGTCCACTGAGGACATTCTGGGGGGGAGGAATGATCGTAGTGTTAAAGGTGCTTACAAATGATGACTTCCAGAAATGTATGGAACACTGTGTGCAAGCCCAAGGCAATTATTTTGAAGGGAATAATTTGTAAGGTGCAAAATATTCATTATATTTATTCTATTACAAGTCTCATTATTTAATAGCCACGCCTCATGCATCTGAAAATTTCTGTGAAAACTATTTTATCCATGAGCAACAGGTCCATATCCTTAATAATCTTTATCTTCTACTCAATAAAGAGAAATGTCTTCTAGTTTAGCAATTTGAACTCTTGTGAGAATGGCTCTCGCTTTTAAAAAAATCAACAATATTAACTTCATCTATGAGTCATTATTTAATAGCCATGCCTCATGCATCTGAAAATTTCTGTGAAAACTATTTTATCCATGAGCAACAGGTCCATATCCTTAATAATCTTTATCTTCTACTCAATAAAGAGAAATGTCTTCTAGTTTAGCAATTTGAACTCTTGTGAGAATGGCTCTCGCTTTTAAAAGAATCAACAATATTAACTTCATCTATGAGGTTCCTTTTCAAAAAGCATAAATGACACAGAAATACCATATCCTTCCTTTTATTCTTTGCAAATAAACCAAAGAAACTGATTACTCATTTCTGCTATTTATTTACCAGTCACCAATTTTTTTCTGCTAAAGTTTTTTTTTTTTATATAATTCTTTTTTGTCATTTAAAACCCATTTTCAACCACACTTTTCTGTTCTTAATACGGCAAAGCAGTGGGTGCTCAAAGTATGCATGTTAGTGTGTATATGCATGGTATATCACGTACTGTTACTCACATGCTTGAGGGAGGAGGAAATTCTAGCATTTATAATAAGCAACAAATTATTCACAGAATTCAGAGACAACACAACACTGCCCATTACTCAAGGGTTCAAAAGAAAAATCACTGGCTGTCATTTTCTTTATCAAGCAAACATTTTTAGCCAAAAACTCTTATTGTTAATTAAAATTAAAATGCATGAATGTAAAGATGGGAGAATTAAAGTTCTTTTTAAGTTAGTCATTACAAATTACTACTCTTACATCTACACTGACTAGTCACAGAGCACTTGTGTAAACCTATGACCAGTTTGATGTTACTTTAAAGCAGTTTAGAGTGAAAAGAGAGAATGCCCAGTTGATACAGACCAATTGGAATCTATCCAATTGGTCTGTATCTCATGTATGTATGTATGCTTTAAAAGATTTCTTTATTGAGATGTCCAGTGGCTGACATCTGATGTCAATAAACTGCAGATAACTTGTTTATATCAGCAATTTTTTCCCCCCATTACAATGGTCTGAAGTGGTAAAACAATAAAAAGGCTAGCTTTTAGAGAGGGCCACTTGCACATTTAGCCATACTTTTTCCCAGCCACATCAAGATAAAATTTCACAACTGTAACCAAACATCTTTTCACTTGTACTCAGACGCTGGGCATTTTCTGTGTACAACTCTAAGCAGGTCTGAAGTGATGTCAAGCCCATGACTAGCCACAAAGTGCAATTGTGTGAGGTGTTTAGTTACGTTGAGCAGTTTGTGCATAGTACAACAGAGAGCAGTGATACAAAAAAAAAGGAACGTCAACCTTTTTTTATTGGATTACAAGCATTAAACAACAAATAGCACCCAAAATATGGATACTTTCTCCCCCCCCCCAAAGGTATGTAAAATCATAGATCATTCGTGTATACAAATTATAGAAAGAAATATTGGCAAAAGATGGGAGAAATTTAGTTTTTTTCACAGTACAATTGTTCTTTCTCATATTGACTAAATTAATGAATTATCATCTGTCTATTCACAAAAGTATGACAATGAAACTAAAAAATTATCGACATCTTAAATGAGTATTATGCTTATAAATACTGCAGAGTGATAGAGAATCCTAAAAATTTCCTCCGATATTCTCTCTTGATTTCTCTTAATACCAACATGTTCTGAATTGTACAGATACTTCAAATGTGTTTAAATCAAAACGAACATATTTTAGTCCCCAGAACTTCAAAATAGTTTTACTGTAAAAAAAAAAAAAAAATCTTGTCTTCAACTCAAATATTACTGCTATATAGAACCACTGCAATAAAATGTCTACAGTTTACCCCTAAGGTTAACTGTTAAGTTAAGAACCCCAACAAACACTGGAAGCCTGAAACCTAGCAGACTTCTAGGTCTATATAATACCTATGACAACAGAACCCCACTTAACCTTTGCTAACTTTATACACACATACATCCTTATATGTCTACTCCTATTTTAAAATAAGAGGGTGAAATCAATTTAACTAACTGAAGAAAGTATTTTGGTGTGTTTTTTTTTTTTTTTTTTTTACATAACCATTATATTGTAAACCATGTATAAAATCTAAAAGACAAAAAAAAAAATAATAATAATAAATAAATAAAATAAAGACAAAAAGGAATCCATCAAGTTTAAACACACCCATAAATCCAGCTGGATATGTAGTATCTGTTCTTACTTTCCCATCGACTTTAATCAATCTTTGCATGGTAATTTTCTTGGCTTCGGCATATGTTAATGCATACTTCATTCTGTTTCTTAACATTATGATCAATGGCAATGATTCCCTCAGCTTATGTGGCCCAGTGCTGGGCCGGGGTGCCTGAAATGGAAATTAGAAATCATGCTCAATGTCAAGAAATACTGATAAAACTACATTTATTTAGGCAAATGTAAAGATACTGCCGGAGCAAAAGAAAAGAAAAAAAAAAAGTGATAATACTGCTTTGACATGTCCATAAGTTGCTATCTCACTTAAGATATACAGCAATTACCACTGATCACATTAAATTCCACTTCACAAAACAGGTTGAAATCATCAAAATGCATCATAACCTTATCACTCATTGGAGTTAATTTCAGTTATAAGAATGAAGTCGGATTAAACACAATATGGTATCTTTAAGTAAAGCAGAAGTGAGAAAACTGCAGGAGACTTAGGGATTTGCATGGAGATGCAGTAACACCTGACTCACTAATCTTTCACAGGGAAACTTGCAAAAGTAACTTCCAACATCTGACAGAAAAAACTGTTTGCTGCATTCACCACTGTTACTTCACTTACTGAATAATTTTTTTGTAATCAGTAGGTCAAACTATGCTTTCATAATCTAGGAAAGGAAAGGATAGGACACTATTCTTTTCTAGATTATGAAATCATAGTTAGAATAGCAAATATCACTAACTGCATGTAGGGATTTTCTGTTCTCTATACCAAGCTAGTAAAAATCCCCACAAGCAGTCATGTAAATCATTACTGCAGAGAATTTTCCTACTGTGCCTCCATAAGTTTACAAAAAGAAAAAATATTTACTAAAATTCTCCAACATGCCAATAAGAGTTCTACTCTAAAAGGCATGGATTAAGGTAGGTTTACCTCTACCTTTAATGATGTTACTTATTTCACAATAAAGAAAGTCCTTAGAAAAGAAATGATGTATACATTTTCCGGAAACAAATCACGTACAAGTTAAGATAACAATATAGAATACAACAATTGGCATCCAAAGTATATTAAAAAAAGGAGGGATCGTTATTCCAAAAGAAGACTTTTGGTACAATGAATCCTTTTCTCAAGGTGACCAGATTTTGCAGCACTATCCTGTAGTTTTACTTCCATTTTTAAATATGTAAAAAAAACTTGAATGAAGATGGCAGCTGTTGAGAGAATCAAGCACCATGCAGTCATTGGCTATCTTCATTTAAAGAAAATGTTGCCAAAATAAATTTATGAAGACATGCAGTAAACAGAGTAATCTTGTCCTTCATATGACACAGTCAAAAACTGGGTTGCAAAATTTAAGTGTAGACAAGACAGTGCTGAAGATGTAATCCACAGTGGGAGGCCTGTTACCATGTTAACACCTGCAAAAGCAGATGCCATTCATAACCTGATTATGCAAGACTGCAGAATAACACCAAGATAACATCTGACACCTCCCATGAGCAAGCTTGCAATATTGTAGTGAATGTTTTAGGAATGAAGGTTTCTTTGAGATGGATCCCTAAAGCCCTGAACACAGATCAGAAGCGAGAAATAGTGAGGTGTTGTTATGCAATTATGCAGCATTTTGAAGCTAATAAAGCTCAGTTTTGGGGGCAGCATGTCACTATAGACGAAACATGAATGAACCCCCCCTTCCCCCCATAAAAAGTAGAGTGCTGAAGTTAGCTGGGAGAGTCATGGCATCCATCTTCTGGGATACAGAAGGAGTGATTATGACTGATTTCCTGGAATGAGGTGCCATTATCAATGCAAAGTATCATTCTAACCTACTGAGATATTTCTGCAAGAAACAAGCTCAAGAGGCAAAAAAATTGGCCAAAGGAGTCATCTTGCAACAAAACAGCACAAACACAGCATTTGTGACTTGGGCAACATTGTATGACTGTGGGTTCAAGCTATTACAGCTAACCACCCTACTCACAGCATTTCATTTGGCTCCATAGGACTATTTTCCACTTTCAAACCTAAAGGACTTCAAAGGATAGGAAATTCGACAGTAACAATGCTGTGATGGATGCAATTAACAATTAGTTTGAGTTTTTTGCATCTTGGTTACTCACAGGTCAGCATACATTTGCTGAGGCTGTCCATCACATGAAATCAAGTCTTGAAACAGCTGCCACAATGATGAAATGTTTATTACAAATGGAGCATTCACTTTTGGTTAGGACAAATGTTTAAAATGTCATTAGAAACTTTGGTTTACAGTGGATTAGTGTCATCTCAACATCATCTCACTGCCAACAAGCTTTGACATTGATGGTGAGGCGCCTCCGTAGCCAGGTCGATAGGAGCAGCAGTGCGTAGCACACGCTTCTTGATTAGACTGGGGTTCGAGCCCGTGACCACCAAATACGGAGGATGCGGAAAGGTCAGGGAATGACCACCGCCATATCCCCGGAGCAATATGGCCTTAGTTGCTGATGCTCCTAAAAACCAAACAAACAAACAACAAACAAACAAATTGATGGTGACTGAATTTCAGTCACCATCAATAGGCATCAAAGCATCCTCAAAGTTTTGTTTGTTATTTGGTTTTTAGGAGCATTAGCAACTAAGGCCATATTGCTCCGGGAAATGCGGTGGTCATTCCTTGACCTTTCCGCATCCTCCGTATTTGGTGGTGACTGGCTCGAACCCCAGTCTAATCAAGAAGCGTGTGCTAACGCACTGCTGCTCCTTCCCACCTGGCTACGGAGGCGCCACATCCTCAAAGGTGGAAATTGATCACTGAAACTGAAAATTGTATATATATACAATTTATAATGTATATATATACAATATACACATATAACATACATACAATTTTCAAATTACAGAAACTTATGAAATACATCAAGTAGCATAAATTTCACACTTCATTTATAAAGCAGCTTGAATAATTATACTTACAAAAACACCACCCAGCTTGTCCAACATCCATGACTTTGGTGCATTTAACCTTTTAAGGTGTTTTTTAGGCCCTCGTGCCTAAAATAAGTGTTAAATTAGAAAATAATATTAATAATTAAGCATTATTCAACTTTAGATTTCTATAAAAATATAAATCTAAAGATAACACAATGGTTAAATAAATATTAATAATAAAATAATTTAGTCTTAAATAATTTTAGATTTTTTTTTATTTTATACATGTAATTATCTTAAAATTAAAAATAATCTACGATAACCTTTAGATTTCTTATAAAAATATCTTCATTAAATTTCTCTCATGAACAAATCCAAATCCAGCAACCTTGGGATGAAACTAATTGCAGTTTCATCGTGCTGCGCTGCAGGCACAAATCTGTTCCATATCTATGCATCAGCTCTAAATTGGCACTATGATTCAAATGAAAAGTTTGCAGGAATACAGCAGCAAACAGTAGTAGCACATAGTAATCAGCATGAAAACTGGGATGGGGGGGGGCACCTCATCAATCACAAGTTAGGAATTATCTCAAAATTCACAACTGGAAACAGTAAAAGAAAGCAGGGAGTCCTGATGAATTCCAATGTTGCTGAACTCACTGGCATGAGTTTGGCAAAATAAGCTAATAATAGCTCGGAAAATATACTGGTTGCTAGCAACTAGTAGCAATCAGGAATGACAATGTGCTAACCAAAAATGCTGGACTTTCTTTCACTTTCTACTTTACCACAAGAGACTGAAACTGAAAAACAGAAACTTGTGACAATGATATTAAATCTGTATTAAATATAAAGTCACAATTTACCTTTAGTTCTCAATAGAAAAGTCCCCATACAGTTGACTTTCAATATAATTATCAACAAATGTTGGGCAAACATTCAATCACATAGGCCTTTGCACAGTCTGAATAAGTTGGTCTTCGTTTGTCAGTTATTCGTGGCTGTCCCAATATTGAACTATGGCTAGCATTGAAATTCTAGATCTTAACGTCAGGAACCAATAAAATTTGCAGTATATTGCCTAGCAAGTTTCAGCAATTTACTACAGGGTAAGAAGTAAATATAAACTAACTTTTTCAATATCTTTTAAATATTATTCAAATAATCCCCACTAAACAAAATTTGCTGCAAGTCATTTGTCAAGTTCCAAATTGATTATATTGATCGTTTTATGGAGCCAGAGATTGCCAAGAAAAGCAATCAGGGTGTGGAGCTTCTTACTAGAAAATGTTTAAACAGAAAAAGCTGAATAAATGTAAGGTATACACATAAATATCTATAACTTGCTAGCAACACAAAGAAAAACCACATTTGTGACTTGACATGTTTGAAGATTGCAGATCAGCTGGAAAGATACACAGGAGAAATCAACTTCAAGTATTTTGTAGCTGAAAGTTGTTTATTTCTTTCTAAATCTTTATAGTATTACCTTATTTTATGGTGGTAACACTGAAGCTGCAACTTTTTTCTTTTTCTGGGACAGACTCCACAACAGAATCGAACGATTCTGGCATTAATTTTGTTGATTAATTTAAAAAATCTCTGTTGCATTCTTGGCCTTATTGTTTTTCCATATTTCCAACATCTTCACTTACCTTTACCTGTTTACAAATATTGACAAAAGAAAATACACATCCATTTACATTGTATATTAAGGCCAGAGGAGGCTTACAACTTTTTTGTAACAAATTAAAAAGTAAAATTTTCTGGACAGTTTCTAGAAACCTTCTAGGTAGAAAATAGACAGTTCTTATAATTCTTAAGTTATCCATTATTCATTAACACGGGTAACACATTACATAACTCAAGTCCACAAATCGCATTAGCATTAGTAGTGGGAAATGATGGAAGAAAGCAAGCTTATACAGCATTAGAGGGAGGAAAAAACCATTTCACCTATTCATTCCCTCCAATTCTTCCTTGAATTTAAGCTATTAACTTCCACAACAACAGATGGAAGTTTCTTCCAGCAATCAACCACCTGCAGGCTAAAAGCAAACTTCCATATCTATTCTGCAACCATTCTTCATCAATTTGAAATTGTGCAATCCCTTAAACACTTCAATCAGATCATGTTGCAGGTGCCTAGGTCTTCAGATGCTGCAATCTGCAGAACTGAAGCCTTTCTTGGTAAAAGCACTCCTCCTCTGTTCCCATCACCAATCTCATTGCCCTTCTCTGCACTCGTTGCAGCAGCTCTACATCCTCCCTAAAATGAGAACTCCAGACCTGCATGCAGTATTCAAGTTGTGGCCTGAACACTGCCTAATACAAGGGATAATCAATTCCTTATCACTGTCAGCAAATTTCTTTTATATCATTGAGCTCCAAGTGATTAGTGGAGTTGGGAGAACGGTAGAGACAACAGATGAATTTGACACAATGAGGTAGAGAGATTTTAAGCCAGAGAAGATCAAAGAGAGGAGATTCCAAATTGCCAAGTCTCTGACAGGGAATATCAGAACGGACATATGCACAAGTACCACCTTTGAGGCAAAAGGAATCATACAGTGAATAATTTGGGCATCTGAGATGAGCAGTAGATGAATCAACCAATAACTGAGATTCTGTCAGAAAAAGTACATGGGGTTTGGCAAACTGCAAGTGGAAATGGACATTGTTGAGATTAGAACTGAGACCACGTATATTTGTGAAATGAATTAGGAAGTCCTTGGGAGGTTTAGATCTTTTCGCAGATAAGCTTGCTCTATTAGTTTGACAATTCATGGTGTATGAAGTAATGAAATTTTTGGATATGGCGTACATGTGGTAAGAATATACCCAGATCCTTGACATAACGTGGCCTTGACAATGCTCCCCGCATACACACTACTCGGACTCCCTCCAGTCACTATCTGGCAGAGTAGAGGTAGCAAGATTATACACTAGCTGATCCGGAAGCCTCCTAGAGTTACCAATAGGTTCGGTCCGGTGTACTAACTAGCGGCCGGCCTGCGAACACCGTTTTAGAGCTGTACCCTCGAAATGTAAGGAATATTGGATCTCGCCACGATGTTCATCATAACCTCAAAATCATCAATCATACTGCATGATGGAAGAGATAGGGAAGGGTTGACCGGAACTTAACTCTAGAGACTAAACATGGGTTCCACCACTTCAAGCCTCCAATAAGCAAAGTGGTGGTATTTCACCGGTTAATACATTTAATGCAACTTGCATTTAATGCTACACTGCTCTAATTTGTATAGCAATCTTTTATGTGCAATAGTATCAAAAGCTTTCCTGAAATCCAAGTATATGATATCAAAATTAATTTTTGCAACCAGTTCCTTTGTGACCACATCATAGTATCCAATCAAATTGGACAGACGAGATTTCCCCTTAACAAACACATGCTGTGTCTGAAGTATTACTGCACTCCTGTATCAATGGTCCTGCATTACTTCTTTAACTAGTGACCTCATTATTTTTCCCATACCACAAATTAAACTAATAGGTCTGTTGTAATTACAGTAAATCCTCATTAATCCAGACAGCTCTAAAAAAATTTAAGTGTAAAAATCAAACGACGATCAGGCTCAAAGGTCATATGTATTGTGTCCGAGGTCACTGGGCTGTGATGAATCACTCTGCACAAACAAACTGGTTCCCGGATGCGGTTCAGACAGTTCTTTTGTCTTTTGCTCCACAGTTACGTGCTTCTATCTTTTGTGCTGTACAGTTAAACAATGTCTTTAAGTAAGCCTAGTGTAGGACAGAAGCCTAAGCATAAAATGCTTTCTCTTCACGATAAACTATCAGTGATAGAAAAACTTAAAAAAGGAGCTTCAGCGTCCAGCATCTGTCTTGAGTACGGCATCGCAAAACAAACAGTGTCGGACATAATTTGTCTGTATCAGAAAATTGTAAGATTGAACTTGAAATATTCAAGTATGGAGACTACAGCTGGAAAGGCCATTGTTCTTCTTGAAAGGACATCCACATAAGAGGAAAGACTGAATACCAGTTGCCACCTTGCAGCCCATCTGATCAACTTTTCTAGAACCTGTTGCAGCAGTGTATCACTCTTACTGCCATTAGCAACCCTACCAACCTTCATATCATCTGCAAACTTGGACATTAATCCTGATATACTTTCATCAATATCATCGATAAATATAGAAAAATAGCAACAATGTGCCCAACACAGACCCCTGGGGAACTCCACTAATAACATTAGTCCATGAAGAGCAGTGTCCATTGATTACCACTATGTCTTCTCCCACTCAACCATCCTTTTATTCATTGTTGCAATCTGCCCTTAATGCCATACTGCTCCAACATATACAGTAGTCTGTGTGCAACAGTATCATGAGCTTTCCTAAAATCCAAGTATATGATATCAAAAGGGTCACATTTGCACATTTCCAGTCTGTGGAGACCTCCTGAGTCCAAGGAAGTCCTCATAATTATAGCTAACGGTTTGCTAACTTCCTTTGCTGCCTCCTTTAATATAAACAAATAAATTTATTTATTTATATAAATAAATAAATAACTGAATAGATTCCCATCCACCCCAGGTGAATTTCTTATGTTTGCTTCAACAATTTCTCCTCCACTTTGCTCTCCGTTATTACAAAATCATTTAGCTCCCTGCCAGAGTTTGATGAACATTTGGCATTCCCCAGCCAGAATAACTCCTCATGTGTGAATGTAGATGCAGATACTCAATTCAGATTGTCACCTATCTGAGCAGGATCATCAATATCAAGTGGACCAATCTAATTCATCCCCTTCCTTCTAGGGCTTACATAAGTACCACTGGGTACTTATATAAGTCCTAGAAGTCTTAATGTTTTTAGTTTTAAAGTATTAAAAGTATACATTCACTATGTATCTATTCGTTCCCATAGCAGTTAAACTGTTTTAAAAATACGGACGTTTTGTATTCACTCGCTCAAGATTGGGGTGATGGTTCAATGTATTTTGGGGTCCATAGGTTCCTGATTCCATGGTACATTGGTTCACTGATCTTGTCTACGAGAAAGTGGAATATAATCAATCGATTTATATAGTTATCCAACCCTGAGGGTATCAGCACCAAAGTGTTCTGTAAGACACCACAGAGGTAATTCTTTCATTTTTAAAATAATTTACTTATAACATAGAACTTATTGAGCCATTGCTACTCTGTTATCCATTAATTACATTCCTATAAATCCCTTTGACAATTCCACAAATTTCGCTTACTCTCCACCCATATCCTTTCGACCTCACAATCATGGGAGATTTCTTGCCTACCTCGTGTACAGAAATATACCAAATTAACACTTAGATATCCAGCAGTTAATTGATCTGCCCATCACTTTAGAAAGAGTAGAAATGCAATGGCAGACAATAATTGGATGGAAGGGATTTGTCACCCTGTTAGGAACTGGCTGGATATGAAAAAATTTCCAAGCAGAAGGGAAAACACCTTTGAAATAGAAAAGGCGACAAAGAACAGAAGTAAGCTCAGGAGCACAGGATTTGAGGAAAAGTGGAGAAATACCATCTGGACTTGGGGAGTTTTCTTAGCATCGAGATTGATCAAAATCTTTCTAACAAAAGACTACAAGAAGCATTGAATGGAGTGTACTGGTAATTGTAGAGATAGTTTATCAAGATCATCAATCTTAAAAGTTGGAAGAAAAGTAGGATGCTAGCAGGATAGCTTCAGCCATATTTGGCTGAAGTGGAAATAGGACCATTGGTTTGAAAGAGGTGGGAACAGATAGGCAAATGTTGTGACCAATAGCTTTAGCAAGAGACCAGAATGCTTGACCACCATTTGGACAAGAAGCATATTTTCTACTTTTAGCCTGTTCAAAATATAGTTTGAACTGATTAATAACTGCTTTACAACTGTTGCGAGCTTTAGTGTAGACAGAAAATCAACCAGGAGATTTAGATACAAGCCAATTGCAATATGCAATATTCTTATCTGGAACAGTCTTAGCATGTTTACTGGAAAACCAAGATTTAGATAAATGACTAGATTTTAAGATGGAGTTTGGAATAAAGGATTTCATCCATACAAGAATAATTTCACTGACACATTCTGAGCAAACGTTGACATCAGAAGATTTGAAACAACAATTTGATTAAGGAAAAGAAAAGCATTCTCATAGATCCTCCCATTTTTGCATTCTTGTCATTTCTTGTAATGTCTCAACACAAGGTTGAGAATGGTCACAAGAGAAAGGCTCCATTAGAGGAGGGACCATTACCAAGTTGTGATCTGAGGTGCATAAAGAACCACTCACCTCAACTGCATACTTAGAATGGTAGTTTGTGAGAAAGATCAAGTGTTGGCTGTGTGGTTAGGATTGTCTGGTATTCTTGTAGGTAAATGAACAATCTATGCAAGTTCATTAGTAACTGCAAAAACCTCAGCATCTCGACCAGTTGGGTCCATGTGACTAGAAAATGAAAGCCAGCTGGAGTTCTGAACATTATAATAACCAAGGAAAATTACCTTACTGTTAGGTAAGTTGGACTGGAGAAATTCAAATTCCAAAGAGTTCCAAGTGATTAGTGGAGTTAGGAGAACAATAGAGGCAACAGATGAATTTGACAGAATGTGGTAGAAAGATTAAGCCAGTGAATATGAAAAAGATATTCCAAATTATCAGATCTCTGACAGGGAATATCAGAATAGAAAAATAAGTTACATCTCTGAAGTGAAACCATACAGCAAATAATTCGGGCAACTGCGGTGAGCAGTGTATCGGCTGAATCAACCGATAACAGGGATTCTATCAGAAATAGTACATGGGGTTTGGCAGAATGTAAGTGGAAATGGACATCATTGAGGTTAGAACTAAGACCGCATACATTTGTGAAATGAATGAGGAAGTGTTTAGGAGGTTTAGATCTTTTCACAGAAGTTTTTCTATTAATTTAACAATTCATGATGCATTCAGTAGAATAAAAGGTGCCAAGGACATGCTATATGAAGTAATGAAATTTTTAGACGTCGCATACACATAGCAAGAATATACTTAGCTTCTTGACATGTGGCTTCAACAATGACTCCTGCATACACACTACTCAGACTCCCTCCAGTCACGCTCTGCCAGAGCATGACTGGAGAAATTCCCTGGAGACATTTAGCATTTAGAAATATGATCTGTTAGGCACTGATAGAGGAAACTTAGTGGTTGGGAATATTCATATCAGTTGCTATCCTTTTGAACTTGTTATTTGGTAGTCAGCACATTCCTTTGTTTGTTCTTTATTTCTTATATCAAAGAATCTTTATTCCACTTGGAGAAGTGTCTAAAAGGTTAGCAGGTATATACAGTCAAACTTACCTATAATGAATTCGATAAATCCAGAGAAAAAATTTGTTATAGAGAAATTTCGTTATACAGAGTATCTTTTTTATTAGAAATTATCTAATTAGAAAATGAAAACGAATCTACATTTATTTTTAATGTATTTTATTTCAAAAACATACTTATTTAAATCACGTTTACACAATTTTTGCCGGTAAACATCACAAATTAAAAAAAAATCTGTAATTTTCGTTTGCACAGTACAATTAAAAAATTGTCTGATTCTCAAAAAAAAAAAAACTCACTTGTTCAGAGCATTAAAAACATTATCAGGGACATTTTCACAAAACTGTAGACCCATACAAACCGTTTTAAAAGCGTTAATCATTTCTTCATGAGTTGGCTTTTCTAAGGTTGTTCTGATGCGTCTTCAGCATCATTTCTCCGTGATCATGGTCGTGTCTAACACTGTTCAGCAGTATTTCATCTTCATTTGGATGTTCTGCTGTGATCTACATAAACAACTATCCAGGTGTTATTTCATTTTCGATGTTTCCGGACAATTCTAATAATGTCCAATAGTTTTCAGTTGTAAAAGGGCCAGTTCATCTTGTTCGTCCAGTCGTTGTTCGACTTCTGTATCCAATGCAAATCTCGCTTTCGAAAAACAATTTTGAATAGTGTATTCAGTGACATCGTTTGTCCAAACTTTTGCCAGTTCAGAGATGCAATCTCTAAGTTTAATTGTAACCTCCAAGTTTCTATTTTCTGATAACGCATTGACAATCTTCATTATTATTCTCTTTCGATAATGAAATTTAAAATTTTTAATAATGCCTTGGTCCACTAGCGGAGTTTTGACGTTATGTTTGGTGGTAAAAACAAGTCCTCCTCACTTTTAAGTTTGGCAGGATGTACCGGACAGTTGTCAACACAATTTTCCTTTTTAATTTTTTTGTTATACGCTTGTCTAGTTTTAATATCCATTCTTCAAAAATATCACTTGTCATCCATGCTTTTCTATTAAAGGTGAATCAACTTCCAAAGATTTTGTGCCTCTAAAACATCTCGTGTTTTTTGATATTCCGATGACTAAAAGTCTTAATTTTTCACTTCCTGTCATATTTGCTCCAACTAGCACAGTGATTCTTTCTTTGCTTTGTTTTCCGCCAAAACATTTATCATCCTTAAAAGCAAGTGTTCTATTCAGTAAACATTTAAAAGAATAAACCTGTTTCATCAGCATTAAAAACATCCTTACACTCATTCTTCGCTTACATTAACACTTTCTCCACAAATAACCTTTTCTGCAATTCTGTGGCACTTCTTAAATTTATCTAGCCACCCAGTGCTCGCATTAAATTCTGTATTTGCACAGTCCCTTGGAATGAAATTCCAAGGAACTGTGCAAATTTCAGAGCTTGTTGCTTAATTATTAGGCCTGATATTGGTATATTCTTTTCACGTATTATTTGCACCCATTTTAGAACAGCTTTATAGACATCTTTGTATATACATAACTTAATTCGTTTCTTGTCGGCTCCTCCTTCAACTGCATTTAAAATTGATTCTCCATTTTTTAAAATCGTAGATCAACTGCTTGCAAGTATGCCATATTTCTCCGCAACATCTTTTTTCTTAAAACCCTGGTCAATATCATAACAATCTTTGTTTTATCATTAATACTTAAACACTTTCTTTTCGATATTTGTTTCCGCAATTGTAAAAATTACTCGACTGCAGCTCTTGCCAATACATACACCGCAAACTTCGCTGCACTGGCCATATAGTGAATTGTTAGTACCGCCTACTCAATGATGTTCACTTGCCAATTCAACAGTATCATGTGCTTTCCTATCAATCACTTTGAAGAAATATACGACTTTGTGAATTTCTTATATTCTGCTTTCATTCATATATACACGAAAGAAAATTTATGGTTAATGTATGCTGTATGTTACTTTTCAGAAAAAAAAAAAAATACAACAGCATATAGCCTATGTGATTGATGATGAACGAAATTAAAAAAAAATTCATGAAAACCACCTATTGGGAGTCCAGTTAGATGAGAACAGACATATCATATAATGATTGACAGGAAAGTTACATGGTACAGTTGAGGTGAGAAACGAATGTCACTCAGTAGGCGTTACTAAAAACCGACTATGGTAGCATTCTATGTATTGCCACTGCAGCATGCTCAAGTTTACCGCAGCGAATTTCGTTTTCCCCTGAGCCAACATCAATTTACAAATCTACCCTATTTATTGTAAAGTTTACGACCACTTTTAACTGTAACAAAACTGAAATAAAGACCCTCTTATGGGCATCAATGGCTACAAGTATTCATTAAAAGGATGATTATTTAATTCCAGATGCTAATGCGCAATTTCGGAAGGAAGGAGGCAGTATATTTGGGCGGCTGTTTAGCAGTAAATGCTTGAAAATCTTAAAATGCTTTTACTAATTTTTATAAAAATTCATTATAGAGAGAGAGAGAGAGAGAGAGAGAGAGAGAGAGAGAGAGAGAGAGAGAGAGAGA
Organism: Mastigoproctus giganteus; assembly: GCF_048544385.1. Taxonomy (NCBI): domain Eukaryota; kingdom Metazoa; phylum Arthropoda; class Arachnida; order Uropygi; family Thelyphonidae; genus Mastigoproctus; species Mastigoproctus giganteus. The sequence continues at coordinate 48,562,001 of NC_143582.1, read as the reverse complement.
GAGACTAACACTTCACTATATGGGGTTAATTTTACATGTAATTTCGTTTCAAGGTGCAATGTTTTGGAAAAAATTCGTAATATAGAGAAATTCGTTAAATAGAAGTTCGTAATAGAAGTTCCACTGTATTTTGATTTCCTGTAAGATAGTCCTCTGAAAGCAATACATAGACAAAATGCAAAGTGTAATGTCAGTTTAATCATGGCCTGCATAAAAAATTCAAAGAAATTACATTTGGCTTGCCACCCAAAAATGTTACCCATCCCTGGAGCAGACTAGCAAAATAAAAACCTACATGCTTATATCAAATAACCTTAACCTTTTTAAGGTTGGTTGACCTACAGTGTGACTTCCTAAACCTAAATAGCTTTGTAATTTTTTTTATATCAATATAATACAGTTTTTAATCATTTCTGGTTTAATTTAGAAGAAAATGTTTCAAAAAGTCCACTAATTCACATTTAAAAAAAAATTGAAAGGCTATTGAACTCTTCAGTACTTCAAAGAAATTATCAGTAATTCTGGCCTTTTTTTTTGCACCTCCCAAGGTTTTTTGCAGTACTTTGATCCAAGCCCAAGGCGGGATTCAAACCCGCGACCTTTGGGTTGCCAGGCAGGCACTTTACCCACCCGGCTAGCCCAGTCGGCAATTCTGGCCTAAACCAACATCAAAAATTAACAATACGGTTCTATCCCCAATAACTGTGAATACTCAGGGATGCTTCTCACCTTTCAGTTGATCACCTGTGCCAGCTAGGCACTACTTTCCCTGAACTAATTGGAGGAAACAGCAGTTCCATGGAGGGTTTCATATTTTTCAAGTAATAAATTACTAAAGTGCATTTCTACTAAGAAAAATTTGTATTAGCAGTGGCAAATGATGCAAGTGAACAAGCTTAAACAGCATCAGATACCCAGATCATCTGTCCATCACCTCTAATAATTTGTCCAACTCAACCTACATACTTCCACAATGCCAGATGGAATGTTACAAAAATCAGAAACTCTGAAAACAAAATTTTGCATGCAGCCATCTTTTTCTTTTTTTTTTTATTTAAGTTCATGTGCCCTTATGCACATTGTCTAAAGAAGAATAAGGTAAGGTTGCTATCAGCATTTACTTAAACCATTCAAAGCCTTAAACACAATCAGATCTCCTCACAGGTGATTAGTGTACATACTCTGCACTTTGCAAAACTGAAGTCTTTCATAGTAAGAGTACCCTTTTATATCTTTGACAAATCTTATTGCTCTTCTCTGCACATTCTTCCCAAAATGAGGCTTCCAGACCTCTCTACAGTACTCATGATGCAGCCTAACATTGCATTGTACCAAATGGACAAATTTCTGTATCTGATTGACAGAACCCATGAGCTGTCAATTACCCTTAGGTCTTTTTCTTTTCCACCACCTACCTAGGTGGTATGGGATGTTTGGATTACCATTACCCATATGCAGTATCTTGCATTTATAAATAGCAAACCCAAAATGCCACCTATCAATCAATCAGCCTAACTTTCTAGTTCTTGTAATAGTTTTGCTTTGACTCCTGCCATTAACAAGCCTACCTTTTTATCATATGCAACATTGACAATCTTTACATACCTTCATCAACATAGTTAATAAATATTGAAAACACTAATTTTCCTCTCTTTTTCTGTTAAACTGCCTGTGCACACTGTTCATTTTAATTGGATGCTGCTTTTCAAGTAATTAAAACAACAGAATTACCAAAATATTTTTTTAAAATTTATTCTGCAAACACAGTCAAGTATGAATATTTCTGACAGGCTGATGTGAAATTAGAATTGTATGATAAACTTCAGCAGTTAGATTATAAAATTAATAATAAATAGACACTGACTTTAATTATAATACTTTTAAGCATCAATACTGATCTTATTCTGTAGATATTATTTTTCAGTTATGCTTAGTATTTTTTTTACCTTCTTTCAAACTTCCAACAATTTCTCCTCCACTTTGCTCTCAGTTATTAGAAAATAATTGACAAATGCAAAGTACTGCATATGGGTAGAAGTAACCCCAGAGGAACATACCAACTGTGTGGTACTACATTCAGGGAAGTGGAAAGTGAAAAAGACCTGGGGGGGGGGGGGGGGTAATTGTGCAATCAAATATGAAGTTTGCTAGCAGGGACAGGGAGGTGATTATCACGTTGTACAAGGCAATGGGTCAGGCCACGCCTTGAGTACTGCATACAGGTCTGGAGGCCTCATTTTAGGATGTAGAGTTGCTTGAGTGTGTACAGAGAAGGGCAACAAGGTTGATGAGGGGAACAAAGGGGTCCTCTTACCAAGAAAGGCTTAAGTTCTGCAAATTGCAGCGGCTGGAGACTAGGCACCTGTGAGGTGATCTGATTGAGGTGTACAAAGCATTGAATGGGTTGGGCACACTGAATTCTGATGGGATTCTTCTGCTTGCTTAGATTACAAACCTGAAGGGGCTTAAATTCGGTCTAGATTCAGTTAAGGATACAGCGTCCCGACTGCTTACTGATCTCGGAGATATGGGCGTGATTGATGGGTGCTGACTTCGCCCAGTGTCACGTGATCTCCTGAACATGCGGAGACAACTGCACGAGTGCCACCTGGTGCGTGTCACAGTGTCAAGTTTCCGTATGTTCAGGTTACGAACTTCGCTGTTAGAAATGTCACGTGATGTTAATATCTGATTAGTTGATTATTTAATTTTATGGATGCATAATTAAAAAACAAAAAAAGAAAAGTTGTTTGGTTTTGGAAAAGGCTAAATAATACATATCGGGGGTGTGGGGGAAGTAGCCCCACGGAAAATCCCCTTATTTGCATATGCGATTGCTAGTAACTTACTTTTTGGTTTCCCTCGGTTGAGACAGGTGTCGGTTGTATTGGGTGATTTTTTTCCTGTGAAATATTAGTTTGAAAACGTTGGGTTGTTTACAAAATATAATTTGGTTGATGAAGTGAGTGGTTTCTGTCTTTTTAGCATTTCTGTTGACAAGCATCAGGTAATTTTCAGCGTGAAATCATGTAGTTATCAGTGATTATTCGATTGCTTGTGATTTACTTTTTGCTTTGCCTTGGTTAAGTGCAGGTGTCTCTTCAAAGTGGGTGATTTATTCCTGCAAAATATTAGTGCGAAAATGTTGGATCGTTTAGAAAACATAATTCAATTGATAAAGTGAGTGATTTCTGTCCTTTTAGCATTTCTGTTGACTAGCAATAGCAAATTTCAGTGTTATTGCTCGTGAAATCGTCCAGTCATCAGGCATTGCATGTGGTGTTAATTTTTGTTACAAATAATATGCTAATTACTTGTTTTCTAATGTTCGGGCAGAAAAGCAGGGGATCGGGATCCCCTATCCCCCATCTAGTAATGTATGGGCGAGATGCATCAGGGGTTGCACATCGTGCTAATTTTTTTAAAAAAAATTACCACATCGCCTTTTCTTTTTCTTCATTTCAGCTCCAATTTTGTGGGGGGAAAGCAGGGGTTAGGGGGCAGCAGCCCCCAACAAAATTTAAAACAAAACAAAAAAATGTGTAAATGTGTTCACTCGCATCAGTAATTCTCGTTGTTAATGCTCACGAAACAGTCTAGTAATGTACAGGCAAGAAGAATCAGTGGTTGCATGTCGTGTGAATTTTTACTTGTTTTTTAAAAAATTGCAGTTTTTCCTTTTCTTCATTTCAGCTCCGCTTTTGTGATAGCTCGTGACATATTGCAATCTCCGAATAATGTGCATTTTTGTTACTTTCTTTTTAAAAAAATTGCCATTTCCCGTTCGTTCTATTTTTCCTTTTGATTTGCTGTTCCATTTATATCGTGAAATTTCCTTATATTACCATTTTGCCTTTTTTTTATTCTTTTCAGCCAATCTCATTGTTAATGCTCATAAAATATAGCCTAAAAAAAAGTGCATTTTTGTTTGTTTCATTTTTAATAATTGTTCATTTGCTGTTCCTTCTTTCCCAAAATTTCCTTTTAAATTACTTTTCTCCCTTTTTTTCTTTTTTTCAGCTCTATCCGACTTATTCAAATGTCAGTGACATTTTGTGATCCCCGAAAAACATTAATTTTTGTAACTTTAATTTTTAAATTTATTGAATTTATTGGATTTATCCATTGTTTTCAGCCACCATATTTGTTGCTGTTCCACAGGCCATCCGCGTGTCACTTGACATCCGCTTGGTTTTTTTTTTTTTTTTTTTTAGGAGCATTAGCAACTAAGGCCATATTGCTCCGGGATATGCGGTGGTCATTCCCTGACCTCTCCGCATACTTCGTATTTGGTGGTGACGGGCTCGAACCCGGGTCTAATCAAGAAGCGTGTGCTACGCACTGCTGCTCCTGCCCACCTGGCTACGGAGGCGCCCTTGACATCCGCTGGGTGAGGTGAGGAGGGGAGGGGAGGGGAGGGAATGCATGAGTGAGCAGAATCAAACACGACAATCACTGCTTTTCCCCTACTCTCCTTGCCGCCATTTTTGGCGGCTGTACCTGATACTGAAACTCTACCTTAAATTCAAATTGAGAAAAGGCAGTTGTACAACAGATGTGCAGAAATTTGCCTTCGGCCAGTCGGTGGTTAATTTTTGGAACTTTCATCTGTCGTTATGTAAGTTGGATAACTTAAATAATTTCAAAGAGGAACTGGACAAACTTTAAGAGGAAATGGTTGTGAATTTTTTTTTTTTTTTTTTTGGCTGATGCTATATAAGCTCATATGCTTGCTTTCTTGCATCACATGCCTCTATTACTACTACATATAATACATATGTACACAATATACCTACATCAGTGTCATGCAAACTACAGAATAAGCAGGCAAAGATATTATCTCCCCGTGTGTGATTATGTATCTAATAGACCGCTTAGAGACAGGCTGAATGAATGAATGAATATATATGTACGCACACCACAAAAATATATATATATACATATAGGTGTGTGTATATATATATATATATTTTTTTTTTTTAAATCTCCGTACTTTGACATGTGCAAGGAAAACGTTTGAAGTTGGGTTAGATATACTTGTCCTTTAGTATTTTATTATTGAGAACAATAAAACAAAATTATATTATACTTTGGAAATTCACTGGTTAAACTGATTCAAAGTCACATGATAATAAAGAGACTGACTTTGATTATAATACTTTTAAGCATAACGTAAATTTATTTTCTATTGTAAAATAAATTTGCGTGACACGGATCTACAATGCACATACATATTATTCGAATATGCTGTTAAAATTTTAGTAATATTGTATATTACTAAAAGCACCAAAACGGAAACAACAATACGCGTATGTGTAAAACTGAAACTACAAAACAATAAAAATTTTAGATACCGCACATATTCGAGTCAAATTAATAAAGAAAGGCAACAACTCAAAATAACCTTGGATTACAGAAGAAAATAAAGCAAAGAAACATAAAATAATACCCACCATCACTGCAGCTTCTACAACTTTCACTTAAAAAGACTCCCGACATTCACAGCGAGGTATAAGTATTTAACGCCACCAATGAGCACAAACAGTAACCAACACCTCACAAAATATACTGTATATAATATATATAAACAAAATCACACAGAAGAGCCAATGGATATAATCATTAAGAAAAATTTACAAACAAAATTGGAAAAATTCATAAGAGAGATAGTAAAAAGGTTACGACAACGGAGTTGTTATTGCTGTTGTTATTGGATTTTAGCAGCATCGGCACCTTAGGCTATGTTGTTCCGTGTATATCGTCTGAGAACTGCGTGTGTTCTGAAGTCGATTTTCTGTTTGCTGGACGAAAAACCTTGGTTTACGGGGAACATGTTACACTCGCCTGAGAACAACTAACTCAGCCACGTTGTGAAAAAAGACACATAAAACTACCTCCTGTCATCGACAGGTTTCGAACTCCAGTTTTCTTCCACCCGGTGTGGGGAGGACGGCGATCGTACCAACGAAGTGCAAAACATATAGTACAAAATTCTATCTTTTCGTTTTAATTTTAAGTATTAATTTTAATTTTACTAATGTATGCATTGTTATAATCAATACACTAAAACTTATATTCTGATTAATTTTTAATGGCACACCCAGGGTGTGCCATTAAAAAAAGTTGGATATCATCGTTCTCTCTCTCTCTCTCTCTCTCTCTCTCTCTAATAATAATAATAATAATAATAATAATAATAATAATAATAATAATAATAATAATAAGAAGAAGAAGAAGAAGAAGAAGAAGAAGAAGAAGAAGAAAGTGTACCGTACTACGAGTACGAACACACAAGCTGTACTAGAACCGCGCCATAATAACGGATAACACCATTCCGCAAAACAGACCGGACATAACCCTTGTGGACAAGATGGAAAAGGCTACCAACCTGATTGACACAGCGGTGCCGAACACTAGCAATGTCCACAAAACCCATGAGGAAAAAATTAGGAAGTACACGAACCTGAGACATGAGATCAAGGAGATGTGGCATATGCAAGAAGTATCAACCATCCCAATCATCGTGTCAACCACCGGTATAGTACCAAAGACTCTACATATAAACCTAGCAGCAATAGGTCTCGCAGAGAACACTTACAAGGAACTCCAGAAAGCCGCAATCCTGAACACCTGTAGGACAGTCAGAGATTTCCTCGACCGACAGTAACACCAGACATTACAACCACCCTGTGTACTTGGTAGCAGTACCAGTCACGGAGTGGAATCCCCCGATCAGGGAGAAATAATAGAAGAACAACAACAATAATAATAATAATAATGAATCACTCTTTAAATTTCTAAGATTTTTGATCATATAATTTGATCATTTGGCATAATTTCATATAATTGGCAAATAAAATTTGATCGTTTCGCAGAAAGGTCATCTAGATGGCAGACTGTTTTCTAACTGGGTGTCCACTTTTCTCTATGATTGCTATCTATAGGAAGAGAAAATGGCTCTCTGTCTTCTACCTTCTCCACTAATATAGATATCCCTGAAGGTAAAGTTCGTCTTTCACTATTCTTCTCGTTTATAATAAGTACCTAAATCTGCTGTTTAGATATACTATCAGCAGTTATGCTGACAACAGCACGTAACATTACAACTTTCAGTTTCAGAAACCTTTCTCTTCGCACACAGTTTCAGCTTCTCAATTATCCAACACCAGTTCCTTAAATGCTAATCATGTTGATTCTTCTAAAACTCAGTCATCTCTTATATCTAGTAAAACGGAGCCTAAAGATTCTCTGATTAACTTCAATAACATTCAGATTTCTAGACAAGATCACATATCTCTATTAGGGACTAGCCCGACGTCTGATCGCTCTTATGAATGAGCACGCCACAAATGGTGCTTCCTCTGAATCTAAAAACTAAGTTTTCCTTTTTTGCTCTGTCAGTTATATTTCTTCTGAACAGTTATTCCCTCGGTAAAAATCTTAAATTGGCCACAGAATATTCTTCTCATATCTGGGGTGGGGCCCCAAAACCCCTCTCGAGCTTCAAGATTCCATTCAAAAAGACGGGCAGTAAGGTAAATTAATGATCAATTTCTTACAATATCCACAGAAGAACCAAATCATCTATGAAGTAAAAAACTTCATAGATGATTTGGTTCTCCTGCATGCATTTTCTGTAGGTACTACGACGGCCACTGCTCTTCTGAAAGAGCATCTATAATTCCTGCGCTTTCTTCCAAACACGAACATTCTTGCCGTGAACAGTCAGAATTCATTTACTGTTCCAAATGCGTACTTACAGAACCAACTTTTACCAGGAGCATTCCTAGAATATGTGGTGCCCGGGTGCCAATCGCAATTTGGCACCATTTAAAATTTAATTCATATGTGTATATTTTCAATTGGGCCTAGGACCTGGAGGCACTTATGGGATGACATTGTTAATATATGTATATTCATATGTGTATGTAAGTTTTAGGTTTTCAGACGCCCCTTGTGCGGTTGCGTTGAGGTACAGTGCACTCCTTACACCTTCGGGACTGCCGTCCCCTGACTTTCACTCTCCCTGATTTATTCCTTCAATTTCTCTTTTCTGGTACAAACCTGAAAATACAATCTACAGAAATTTAAGTCTATTGTCAACAAGTCGATTCTGTATTTTAAAACTTGTACCAAAACAAATATTAAGAACAATTGAGTTTAACGCATTTCGTGTATGGGGTTTCGTATAAATCACGTAGTTCAATACACTTATTTTATTGAGTCTACAAAAACCATAATCCTTCAAAAAAAAATCTTCAGCTTGAGCCAGACGTGCACAGCTTTACATCGTTGACAAAGGTGAATTTTCTAAAGTAGGCTCATCATCATGGAATTCATTTTAAAATGCGTTCCAAGACGAGGGGTTTTAAAATGAGTTTCACGAAGATGTGAAATATCAGCTTTCTAAATAAATAGATATCAGTTGAGACAGACTATGTGAGAAGGTTGTTCAAATTCACATTCATGAATTTTACCTTCAGCAACTTGGGCTTGGTGCATGGGTGCATTGTCAAATAGTATCAAAACTAGATTATGCAAATTTCCGAGTCTCTTTTCACGAATTGCAACTACAGTACTGTCCACGTGATTCTTTTTATCATTAATTACCAGGGTATATCTATCAGGAGAAAATGTTAATGAGCTGTAGAGCAGATATGATCTTTTAAGGGTATGAAAGGTGATATTGTTGTACGCGTCGGAACCAATGACATTAAGAGTAAGAGTTCTGCAAATTTACTCAACAAGTACAGGTCAATGTTGAAAAAAAAAGTGAGTTGAAAAAAAGTTGTCGATCAATTCGACCCTGGAGATATTGTGCAAGGCTCAAGGGGTAGAATTTTTTTCAGCCTGGTCTGTGCTTGTTGACAGGAGAGACTACTTCTACACATATGGGCCACATTAAATAGAAAGGGTGCAAGAAATATTTGTTAATGCTATCGAGGCAATGTTAGTTGGGACGGTAAACTGCTAGCTTAGGGGATACACAGACTAAAAAGTTAAGAGCGGCCGCACACAAAGGCAAAAGTGATTCTTGCCCTGCTTCTATTAGAATGAGCAGAAGCCTGAAAAGCAAAGTGATGGAGATTTCTGGGAGCTGGGAGTCATAGTGGAACAATTGAATACATGGGCTGTTTTAGGGTAACTAAGAGTAGAAACAGGTGCATGTATACTTGCATGTAAACCAATGCTAGGAGTATAGTTAATAAATTTTATGTGCTTGAAGTACTAATCAAGACATCAAAGGCAGATATTCGGATATCAGAGCCGTGGTGTCACATAAATTTAAGCAGTGCAGAGTGTGAATTCGGGGAGTACAATGTGCACAGAAAGAACAGACAGAGTAGGAAAGGAGGACGGGTTATGTTGTTAGTTAAGAAACATATAAAACGCTAAGGAAGTGCGTCTAATTGATGTTCGTGGACAATGCAGTCTGAGGCTGTTTGGTATGAAATAAACCCTGGCAAATGAAAAATGAGAGTAGAGGTGTGTTATAGGCTTAATGAATCTGATTAGTATAATGAGCAATTGTGCAGAGAAATAGAGTGGGCCAGTAAATCAGAATGTCCTATAATGGGGGATTTTAACTTTACAGATATTAAATGGGACTTGTGGGTTGGTCACCGGCACACTAACAAGACTTTTGTGGATGTGCTGGATGACTCCTTTCTACAGCAACATGTTCGAGAGGCAACCAGAGGGAGCAATACTCTTGATCTGATTATCAGCTGTGATTATTAATGCATTAAGCATTTGCAGATAAAGGAATCATTGCGCGAGAGTGATCACAATGTATTGATGTGGGAATTAACTATCATCAAGGCAAAAGGTAAGGGCTTTTGCTTTTGTAAAGATGGCTAAAATGGTCGCAGACAGTTTTTAAATTCTGTACAGCGAGATCAACTATTGATATTACCAATGTTGAATTCTAAATGGGAACACTCCAGGGACTTAGTTTTATAGGCTACTAGGCTTTTCATTCCAACTAAGAAATACTGTTCAAGATCTACGCCTAAATGGATGTCAGATGAATTAATGAGGCTCGTGGCAGAGAAGAAGAATGTATGGGATGCATATAAATTATCAGGTGACATAGAAGCCAATGGCAGGTATAAACTAGTCTGTAATAAAGTAACAAAGGAAGTTAGGCAGGGGAAGGCAAATAACGAGAATTCTTTGGCAAATGATGCAAAGAGTTCTTTACTTATGTAAACTCTATAAGGAAAGGGGTGAATCAGGTTGGACCACTTAACATACATGGGTCGACTTTTGATGATCTACTCAGGTAACTAACAAACTGAATGAGTATTTTACATATACATTCACACATAAGGTGTCATTCAATGACGAGAGTGCTATATGTTTATCAAACGTTAACAGGGAGCTAAGTGATTTTGTAATAACTGAGAGCAAAATGGAGGAGAAATTGTTGACGTTTAGCGTAAGAAAGGCACCTGGGGTGGACGGGATCTATCTAGTTATATTAAAGGAGGCAGCAAAGGAAGTAAGCAAACCCTTAACCATATGAGAGCTTCCTTGGACTCGGGGGAAGTCCCCATGGCCTGAATTTGTGCAAATCTTTCACCAATTCACAAAGGAGGTTCAAAAGGTGAGATAAGTAAGTATATACCTGTTAGTTTAACTAGTGTTCCGGAGAAAATAATGGAATCACTGGTTAAAGAAGCATTGCAGAATCATCTAGACAACAATGCAGTAATAGTTAAGACAGAGCATGGGTTTGTTAAAGGGAGCTGTTCTCTGACCAATTTGATTGGGTACTATGATGTTGACACAAAGGAACTGAATGCCAAAAATAATTTTGATATCATATACTTGTATTTCAGGAAAACCTTTGATATTATTGCACATGGAAGACTGCTGTACAAATTGGAGAGCTATGGCATTAACGGTAAGTTGCTACAATGGATTAAGGGATGGTTGAGTGGAAGACGACAGACAGTGGTAATCAATGGGCACTGCTCTTCCTGGAGAAATGTTTTTAGTGGAGTTTCCCACGGTTCGGGGTTGGGCCCATTGTTGTTTTGTATGTTTATCAATGATATTGATGAAGGTATATCAGATTCAATGTTCAAGTTTGCAGATTACACAAAGGTTATCAGGGTTGTTAACGACAGTAAACACAGTATGCTACTCCAACTGGATCTAGATAACTTCAGAAAATGGGCTGAGAAGTGGCAACTGAAGTTTAACATTGACAAATTCAAAGTACGGCATATAAGTAATGATTACCGAAGAGAAACGTACCAGCTGTGTGGTACTATAGTCAGGGAAGTGGAAAGTGAAAAAGACCTGGGGATAATTGTGCACTCAAATATGCAGTTCGCTGAGCACAGCAGACGGGCTGCCAAGGCTGGTCATGAAGTCTTGTCAATGATATATAGCAATTTTGCTAGCAGGGACAGGGAGGTGATTATCCCGTTCTACAAAGCCATGGTCAGGCGACATTTAGAATACTGTATACAGGTCTGGAGGCCTCATTTTAGGAAGGATGTAGAATTGATAGAACGAGTACAAAGAAGGGCAACACGATTGTGAAGGGAAACAAAGGGGTGCTCTTACCAAGAAAGGCTTAATTTCTGGAAATTGCAGGGCCTGGAGAGAAGGCACCTGCAAGATGATCTGATTGAGTTTTATAAGGCTTTGAATGGGTTGAGCAAGCTGAATGCTAATGGGATTCTCCTCTTGCTCAGAATAAGAACCTGAGGGGGCACAGTTTCAAACTGAGGAAAGATAGTGGTAGTATAATGAGACATATGGCAGAGAATAAAAGTGCATGGGTTACATATAAATTAATGGGTGACATGGAAGCCTGTGATAGATTATTAATGCTAATGCTAATAGATGTGCGGAAATTTGCCTTTAGCCAGCGAGTAGTTGATTGGTGAACCATCTTTTATTGTGGACACCAATGGCCTAAATAAGTTTAAGGATAAACTGGAGAATATTTGGAACGAATGGGGGGGGGGGTGAAACGGGAGCGTTTTCTTTTTGACTGATGCTGCATAAGCTTGCTTTCTTGCCTAGCATGCCCCTACAAATGCTAATGCTAATTTTATTTCATTTTTACATTATTTTATTTATTAATGATTGCGTTTTGTGTTATGTTCTCGTGATTTTCACATTATTTATATTCGTGATTCATGCTATTAGAAATCTGTTCAAGGTCCTTTCTGTGGAAACGGGATATGCGATCACAGACGACCTAAGTCTTACTATTTCACTACATTTCTTCTACCCATTGTGCTGTTCTTCAGCCTTATTTCTCGTGGGCCAATAGTTATAAGAACTCTCTACGGGAACTATCTTTTCCTATCTTAACTAATTTCACTTTCACAGTGGCACTTTCATTTTCACAGTGGCACTTTCACTTTCACAATAGCACAGTGGTATCGTCACTGTCCTCCGCACACCGGGTGGAAACGGCGTAGTTTCCAATCCCGTCGATGACGCAAGGAACTTTAATGGGCTTTTTTCACTCCGTGGCTGAGTTAGTCGGTCTCAGGCGTAGATAGCAAGGTTTTTCTCCCCAGTAACTGGGGTTTTTTCGTCCAGCAAAACAGGCAAATCGACCATAGAACATACGCAATTTATAGACACAAATACGTGTTAATATATTTAATTACGGGCAACCCTAAAATAATAATTTAAATTTTTTTCTACTTCTATTCTGATTACGCGATGTAGCACACTGTTGGTCACCATCCTTCCCAAACCGGCTAGAAAGGGCTGAGTTTCTAATCCTGTCGATGATGCGACCAACTTTTATGGGATTTTTTTTTTTCACTTCGTTGCTGAGTTAGTCGGTCTTATCCCGTAGATAACAAGGTATTTCGTACAGCAAAGGAGGAAAATCGACGCAAGTTACAGACACAATAGAAATGTGTAGTTGAAAGTAAAGTTTTCAAGCGAGCCTAATATAATGGTTTAATTTTTTTTTTTTTTTTTTTTTTTAAGCTACTTCTGTTCTATGCTGAGTAGGGTATATCACTTGATCTAGATTTCCTTTCACGGCGTTTTTTGAGTAGTGAAAAGATAATGCTGGTACTACGTTCAATTTCACCTTCCTGACGTACTATTCTCTTCAGAGTGAAAAAAAAAAAAAAAAAAAAAAAAAAACCTCCCGTTACAGGGAAATGCATTTTCAAGTTTGGCAGATTTGTAGGTGAAGATCTTTGTTGTTAGTTTCCTTTCAAAAAGGTTTGCTACATTGGTAATTATTTTTTTGCTTGCGAATTAATGGTTTTACCTTTCTAAAAATATGTGTTTCCAAAAAAAAAAAAAAACTGTTAAACTGGAACGTGCAAAAAAAATTTAAAATAAATGCCGAAAAACCTTAAGTTTGTAAAAGAACGCAGCCAGCACTAGTTCTGTTTCTGTCACCAGTATTCATTTGCAGCAACTCTGTAGAAACTGAGATTTTTTCCTTCAGAAAAATCGACCGTAGAACACATGCAATTAACAGACATAAGAAACACAGCACGGCAGATAAATTTAATTATTCGGGTGGCCAAAAAATAATAGGGAAGGTAAGTACTCTTGATGTAGCTTATTGTAGATCTGTTTTGAAATTCCTGGTTCGCCCCTTTCTGATTTGTTTCATTGTCTATGGATGGACACTCCTTTTTGAATTTGAGCAGTTTGTGCAGCTTGTCAATCGTCCTTATGAACTGGTAGATTAATTCTATGTTTTCCAAAGATACAACATAGAAAACATATCGGAAAACATGGCACTCTTTGGTATAAGCCCTCTGTTTTCTACGTTTTCAGGTGCTTGATAGGCCAGAACTACTGCTACTGATATTATCATTATAACAGTATCATAATCCTGTACAGATATTATGCTATTGCTATAATTTCGAGTTTAAGGGTGTTCAGGATAGCGACTTTCTGGAGTACCTTTTAAGGGTTCTCTGGGAGACATTTCGCTGCTAGGCTGTAATTTTGGTCTTTGGAATCATACTGGTGGCTAACCGATGATGGTGATGATCGCTACCTGATGCATATGTCACATCTCTTTGATCTCTTGTCTTAGGTCCATATTCATCCGAAAGTTGTGGGAAATGTTTTGGTAAATATATTATGTCCTACTATTGAATTCTCATGTTGTTGTTGATGATCTGTCCTGCCATGAAATTCTAATTGGAGTGATTTGGTGAATTGCTGATCAGAGTAGAGTATGCTAATATTGGTAAATGATTTTGTGATAACTGGGACAAAGGGGAAGAGAAATTGTTGAAGCTAAATATAAGAAAGGCGCCTGACGTGGACGGGATCCTACAGTTATATGAAAGGAGGCAACAACGGAAGTCAGCAAACCCTTAGCTATAATTATGAGAGCTTCCTTGGACTTACAGAAATTCCCCATGGGCTGAAGATGTGCAAATGTGACCCCAATTCACAAAGGGGATCAAAGGTAACACAAGTATTTACAGAATAGTTAGTTTAGCACCTGTTCCGGGGAAATTAATGGAGGCCCTGGTAAAAAAAGCACCAAAGGATCATCTAGACAAGACTGAAGTTAAAATTTATACAGCATGGGTTTGTTAACGGAAGACTGGCCAATTTTATTGATGCACAATGAGGTCACAAAGGAACTAGATGCAAAAAATAATTTTGATATCATATACTTGGATTTCAGAAAAGCTTTTGATACTGTTGCACATGAAAAACTACTGCACAACTTGGAGCAGAATGGCATTAAGGGCAAGTTACTGCTCTGGATAAAAGGATGGTCGAATAGGAGAAAACAGTGTGTGGTAATCAGTGGATATTTCTCTTCATGGACCGATATTATTAGTGATGTCCCCCAATGGTCCATGTTGGGTCCATTGTTGTTTTCTGTATTTATCAATGATATTGATGAAAGTATATCAGGCTAAATATCCAAGTTTGCAGACGATACGAAGGTTCGCAGTGTTGTTAATAACACTAATGACAGTATGCTACTACAACAGGATGTAGAATAGTTGAGCAGATGGGCTGGGAGATTGAAACTGAAGTTTAACATTGACAAATGTAAAATGCTGCATATGGGTAGCAACAATCCCAGAGTAACGTATCGACTCTGTGGTATTACCCTCAGGGTCGTAGAGAATGAAAAAGACCTGGGAGTAATTGTGCAGTCAGATATAAGGTTTTCTGAAAATTATATACAGGAAATTTTCCAGCAGGGATAAGGAGGCGATTACCACTTGTATAAGACAATGGTCAGGCCACGTCTGGCGTACTGTATACAGATCTAGAGTCCTCATTTTAGGGAGGATATTGAGCTGCCTTGAACGAGTGCAGAGAAGGGCAACAAGATTAATGTATGTAAAAAAAAAAGGGTTGCTCTTTTAAAGAAAGACTTATGTTCTGCGAAATTTCAGTGTCCGGAGACGAGGCACCTGATTGAGGTATTATTTCTTCAAAAATTAATTGATTGATTATGACAAAATCACAAACGAATTCTTCAAGAAGATGATAGTTCTTCCACCTTTTTTTGAAGATCTAGACGCCACTGCAGATTAGTAAACTGCGATAGAAGGAAAATGCCAAAAGCTTTTTCAACATGGCAACCATAGCGGCTTAGGTTTACCGACAGCCATAACACAAAAGGCACTGAATGGTTTCAAAAAGCAAGCAAATCTCTGAATTTCTCGTCGAGAAGTACGCAGGAGACCTCACCTCATTCACAAGAAATATAGATATCGCTGTGGCACTTGATAACGATCGTCCGTCTCTGCGAAGGGTTCCCTTTCTCAACTACACGTACGGACTCATAGGAAGAAGCGTCAGATAACTGACGGTAATATATCAGGAAGCCTAGAAATAAAGAAACTGACACTAAAACAATGAAAGTCCTTTTCGAGTTGGGATTTTGAATGCCATACTTATTTCCAAACTCCATCTAGATTCCTAATTGTAAGCCAAAATTTGAGACCACTAAATTTGTTGCCGCCTCTTAATGCCGTACTACCAAAAGCCCTGCAGAATAAACATCATTTGTTCAAAGAATGTGTACCGTATTACTAGTACGAACTCCCGGCCGTCGTAGCGACCCCTACTCACAAACTAAACTAGAACCGGGATATAAAAATGGAGAAGGCCTCCGCAGAAGAGACCAGACATAATCCTCATCGACAAGAAGGAAATGGCTACTTATATGATAGACATATTGGTGCCCAACACCAGCAACCTCCATAAAACCTACGAGGAAATGATCAGGAAGGACAAGGACCTAAAACAGGGTAGTCAAATAAATGTGGCATATGGAACAAATAATGGTCATGTCAATCACCGTTTTAACCACTGTCATCGTGCTAAAGAGTCTCCATAAGAACCTATCAGCAATAAGCCTCTCAAAGAACACTTACATGTACCTCCAGGAAGCCGCGATTCTGAACATCTGTAGAATGGTCAGAGTTTCGTGACCATTCGTAATAAAAAAAAAAAAAACAATAGTAACCAGACACAACAACCATTCCCGTCTTTCAGAGAAAAATTTTCATAAGGAGAAAAAATCATAATAATAATAAATTCTGTTAAATATTTTCAGCTAATGTTAACGTTGTTATTTTCGAGCAGGTTAAATAACAACAATGTTATACAGATTCAAAAGTTTTATAATAAATTTTAATTCGTCTGCTTGAGTACAATCACATGTTAGTTAAATTGGAGGTCTGTCACTACTCACTGGAGGTCACTTAAGTGCCTAGTGATATTATGGCAGCTGAGGGTCATAATAAAATGGATGATCCTGAGTCTCCAAACGTACCTTCAACCATGGTTTTTCGAGATTATCTTGGTGATAGCTCTGATAGCACCACATTTGAACATCACATTTTTGCTAACGAGAAACAGCGGACAGATATTGATTTGGAAAATGCATCAATGGATATTCGTGTACCTCTTACAGTAGAAGATGGGCCTCTGATAAGTGATGACGACGAGGAAAATGCTGGGTAAGATGCTTTTCAGGGGGAAAAATAGCTTGTATAAAGTATTTAAAGATTTTTTTTTTTTTTTTTATGCTATCGCCACTCTCTTGTTTGACTAATTCAAAACAAAATTATAATATATTTCTCCGAATAAACAGTGTAAAAGTATAAATAGCTCGAGAATAACCACTTTCCCATATAACCACTTTTCCAATACTCATTATTATGGTATTATTAAGTTAGGACTTAAACCTGATTATACGTATAAAATATTTCTAGACGACAAGTAATAACGTGTTTGATTTAATGCAAAATCCACATTTGGCATTCACATATAATAATGTGTGCCCATCACGAGTCCATTTATTTGTACTGTAGCATCGAGACAACTCGTCGTGATAGGTGGAAATAACGACAGATCAGTATAAAAGTATTTGCTTAATAATAATTTTATTTTTTCCCGTTCATATTTTTTATAAAAGTATGTAAATAAAGTTCATTATTTGCATAGTACTCTTAAAATTTTAAAACTTTTATAATACATTAAGGCTATGTAACATTTGAGGCACAGTTAGGCCAACCACAAATTATAATTTTTCTGTGATGCTAATAAAACCATATAAATAATTTTAACCCCTTGGCAATTTCATCAGGTGTTAACTGACTGAACAATGCCTTGGCTTTGCACTATTAAAATTGCATATAACTGAGTTGTTTCTTATTTTAATATCACCATAGCCCAGTTGCATGGTCTTTATCCTCAGAAACATTGTTTTTTTTTCCATGAACACTCTCCATAGAATATAAATAAATCTTCTATACTGCATACATATAAGGTAAGGGAGGTACAAACTATAAGATAACACCCAAAATAGCCATGTGCCAGGGGTTTAAAAAACCAAAACTAATTAATCTGTATTAACAGAGAAGTCTCTGATTGAGAAGCTCAGCTCCTGGCTGCATTGGGATTATGTGTTTGTATGCACACAGAGACTATTTATGATTTGAAATATATTAATAGAAAAATTAACAACATACAATGGAATTACGCTATGAGAAATCATAAATCAACATTTCAGTTAGGCAACCAAGCAGATGCCTAGGTTCCAGATGCTGCAATTTACAAAACCTAAGTCTTTCTTGGTAAGCATATCCTTTTATGGCTCTCTCCACAAATCTTGGTGTTCTTCTCTGCCCTTTTCAACAGATTTGTGTCCTTCCTAAAATGAACTTTTGAAACCTGTGTAGGAATTTTAATGAACAAGAATTTTACCACTAGGGAAATTATCCTATAAGGTAGTGGCTAGAACCCTATATCAGGGCAACATATGTTCCAGACCTTAGCTTAGACTTTTTTTAGGATTAAAGGAAAAATTCTCTCACCCTCCCCTTCCTTATAATATCTTGGATATTGCTTACAGGTTTAGAAGCCTCATTTTAAGATGGTTGTAGGCCTAAACAGTTAAAGGGGAGCAACACAATGTCAGGGGCACAAAAAGGCACTTCTGCAAAAAAGACTTGAGTCTAAATTATAGAATTTGGAAACGTTCTCAGAAAAGAAAACACCATATTCATAATAATAGCATTATTATTAATTTTTAACTTTAATAACAAGCACTTGTATAGAGCACTATTTTACTCTAAACAAATAAATTCAAAGGAATTTTAAAATAAAATATCATTGTGGTGCTAATTTTAATCTTTTTGTAGTAAAATTGATTTAAAAGTTACATAACAATGAATAGAGATAGCATTAGTAGAGGCGTACGATGCAAGAAAGCAAGCTTATGCCGCAGCATCAGCCAAAAAAAAAAAAAAAAAACACTCCCATTTCATCCCTCCGTTCGTTCCAATACCTGTCCAGTTCAACTTTAAATTTATTTAGGCTATCAACTTCCACAACAAAAGACGGAAGTCTGTTCCACCAATCAACTACCCACCGGCTAAAGTCAAACTTCTGCACATCTATCCTACAGCTGTCTTTCCTCAATTTGAATTTATGCCCTCTCAGGTGATTATTCTGAGCAAGAGGAAGAATCCTATCAGCATTAAGCATGCTCAAACCATTCAAGGCTTTATACACCTCAATCAGATCACCTTGCAGGTGCCTAATCTCGACACACTGTAATCCAAAACTTAAGCCTTTCTTTGTAAGAGCAACCCTTTTTCCATTCACTAATCTTGTTGCCCTTCTCTGTGCTTGTTCCATCAGCTCTACATCCTTCTTAAAATGAGGCCTCCAGACCTGTATACAGTACTCAAGGTGTGGTCTAACCATTGCCTTATACAAGGGGATAATCACCTTATCCCTGCTAGAAAAATTCCTGTATATCATTGACAAGACACCACGAGCTACTCTTGCAGACCATCTGCATTGCTCAGAAAACTTCATATCTGCCTGCACAATTACCCCCATGTCCTTTTCATTCTAGCACTGTCAGTGTAGTACCACAGTTTATACGTTACTCTAGAGTTATTATGCAAATGTAAATAACTACATATGCTTCCCATATGTAGTTATTTACATTTGCTAATGTTAAACTTCATTTGCCACCTCTCAGTCCATCTTCTCAACTTTTCTAGATCCTGTTACGAATCTAAGGGGGCATAAATTCAAATTAAGAAAAGACAGATGTAGAATAGATGTGCGGAAATTTTCCTTTAGCCAGCGGGTGGTTAATTGCTGGAACAAACTTCCATCTGTCGTTGTGGAAGTTGATAGGTTGAATAAATTTGAGGAGGAACTGGACAGGCATTTGGAGGGAATGGTGTGATTTTTTTTTTTTTTTTTTTTGGCTGATGCTGCATAAGCTCACATTTGCTTTCTTGCATCACATGCCACTACTACTACTACTACTACTGTTGCAGCAGCATACTGTCATTAGTGTCCTTACCAACCCTGCCAACTTTCGTATTGTCTTTTCTTTGTTATTTATGATGCTATTAATGAAATGTTATTTAGATAACATTTCTTTGTTATTTACAATGTAAGTAGAATGCATTAGTAAGCTGGAGGCAAACAAGGCGCCTCCGTAGCCAGGTGGGAAGGAGCAGCAGTGCGTAGCACACGCTTCTTGATTAGACCGGGGTTCGAGCCCGTCACCACCAAATACGGAGGATGCGGAAAGGTCAGGGAATGACCACCGCATATCCCGGAGCAATATGGCCTTAGTTGCTAATGCTCCTAAAAACCAAATAACAACAACAGCTGGAGGCAAACTGACAATGAACTGCCATAAACAAGGCATGACCTGTAACTTCACAGTAAAAACAACTTTCATAAAGTTGTAATACTATTACAATGTCTCAAATCAGGGGCAACAGATGTGTTCCAGACCTTAGCTTAGAAATGAAGCTTAAAGAAAAAAATTTCTCTTCCTTATAATAATAGGACAACTGACTTAAGGTTTTTTTTTTTTCTGTGAAATGTGAATTGCATTACAACCTGGGCAAGAGGAAGCATCCACAACATACCAAAACATCTTGCTTCCCAAATGACAATTAATGAATTTGAGTGACATTATTATTATTAGCTATATGGTGCAAGGAAGCCTGAGCGGCTTATGCTGCACCAGCCAAAAAAAAAAATTTTTTTTGAATTAACCTGAGAGAGAGAGAAAGAATCACCAAGAAAAAGGAGAATGATGATATTGAGCAGAGGAACCTTGGGTGTGCCAAACCCACACTCACCAGATGTGAGCCCCTGGGGGTTCCTCACTTTGTATGGTAATCATACAAATTTCGCAGTATAATTAAAAATACTATGAAATTTTGTGTTTAGAAAAATTTTTATTGACATTTGGTACTTAAGGAACAATGACCCTAATTCTGGATTCAATACAGCTAAAACAAAGATATTCAGTTTTTTACACGACACAGGCACAGATACACATATGGAACTTACAACCATAAAATATATAAATGAATTTCTCTGAAGATAAAGTTGTAGATGAACTTTTGATTCAGTATTCTCTAACTTGAGACAAATATCTGAAAGAAATGGAGAAATTGTTAATTTAGTCAATTTGGTAAATATTAATTCAAATAAATTATATTGTGGGTTAGTAGTAGTAGTGGCATGTGATGCAAGAAAGCAAATGTGAGCTTATGCAGCATCAGCCAAAAAAAATAAATAAAAAATTGCACCATTCCCTCTAAATGCCTGTCCAGTTCCTCCTTAAATTTATTTAACTTGTCAACTTCCACAACGACAGATGGAAGTTTGTTACAGCAATTAACCACCCACTGGCTAAGGGCAAATTTCCGCACATCTATTCTACATCTGTCTTTTCTTAATTTGAATTTATGCCCCCTTAGGTTCGTAATCTGAACAAATGGAAGGATCCCATCAGAATTCAGCGTGCTCAACCCATTCAAGGCCTTAATACCTCAATCAGATCACCGCGCAGGTGCCTAGTTTCCAGCCACTGCAATTTGCAGAACTTAAGCCTCTCTTGGTAAGAGGATCCCTTCATTCCCCTCACCAATCTTGTTGCCCTTCTCTGTACACGCTCAAGCAAATTGACATCCTTTCTAAAATGAGGCCTCCAGACCTGTACGCAGTACTCAAGGCATGGCCTTATAGAGGGGGACAATCACCTCCTTTTCCCTGCTAGCAAAATTCCTATATATCATTGACAAAACCTCATGACCTGCCCTCACAGCCTGTCTACATTGCTCAGAAAACTTCATATCTGACTGCACAATTACTCTCAGGTCTTTTTCATTTTCTACCACCTTAAGTGTAGTACCACACAGTTGGTATGTTTCTCTGGGGTTACTTCTACCCATATGCAGTACTTTGCATTTGTCAAGGTTAAACTTCAGTTGCCACTTCTTAGCCCATCTGCCCAAATTATCTAGATCCTGTTGCAGTAGCACGCTGCCATTAGTGTCATTAACAACCCTGCCAACCTTTGTATCATCTGCAAACCTCGACATTAAGCCTGATATACCTTTATCAATATCATTGATAAATATACAAAACAACAGTGGGCCTAACACTGAACCCTGCGGGACTCCACTAATAACATTAGTCTACGAAGAGCAGCACTCATTGATTACCACCCTCTGTCTTCTCCCACTTAATCATCCTTTTATCCATTGTAGCAATTTACCCCAGCCTTTATTCAGTTCAAATCCTTTTATACAGCCATTGGAGATGTTTTTTGCTTTTGTAGTATACTTACAAATGCCGCACTAGTGAAAGAAAGCAAAATGCTTTACACTTTGGAATAGCAACCTCAAAATAACTTATGTAGCTTATGAGGTCAAATTAAAAACAGTAGAGGAAGAAAGACAACATCTTGGAATCATGATACAGGCAGGTGTGAAGTTCTGTGAGGTCTCTATACTTGGACAGTATTTCGAGTGCTGTCTTACAGTTGCCTTATACAGTGGGATTATGGCCTAATCAAAAAAAAGACATTGATGGGCAACTCACATGGCAAGATCTTCAAAAGAGCAACAACATGAGGAAAGACTTCAGATATGTGGTCCATAGAGCTTGGCAACCAGGCACTTTAGAGGGGATCAGATTGAAGTCTGTAAGGCTTCAAGAGGGGTTAATAAAATGAATGAAGCTCATTTTTCACTGTTATAAAGGACTCCAGAACTAGGGGATGCAAATTTAAATTATGGGAGAAGAGTTTTAGACTGGATTGTAGGAAGCTTTCTTTTATCCGGTGAGTTGTTACTGGAACAAGTTGTTTCCATGGGTAGTTCATGCTGACAGCTTGAAAAATTGAACCTTTAACTACTAAAACATCTTTCTTCATCTTCCAACTAACAATTGCATGATCACTACTTGCCAGTGGTTCCTGTACTTTAAGCTCTTATGTTATCTAATTTGTGAGTAATGATGAGGTCAAGAATATTCTTACCCCTGGTATTTATTTTAACATGCTGGTAAAAATAATAATCATCTAGTTTATTTAAAAATTTTGTTACCCATGGCAAGTATTCTCTCACACCTATTCCATTCACTTAGGAGGAGATTAAAGTTGACCATAATAAGACATTCACACATGCTTGCGAATTCCATCTGTGTGTAGAAACTCTCATCATACACTTCACAATCTTCTTGTCCGTAGATTACTCGCACTCTTGTTATGTCTTTGTTTCCAACTGATGCCACACAGATTCTATGCTGGCAGACAATTTCTGACTCAGCTAAAGCTCTTTTTGCACCCAGACTGCTTTTGATGATAAGTACAATGTGTACAGAAAGGATAGGAAGGGAGGAAGAGTTATGCTGCTAGTTAAGAAACACAAAATCTAAGGCATTGCATCCAGTTGACATTGGTGGACAGTGCAATGTTGAATCAGTTTGGTGTGACATAAGTACGGGAACTCCCCGACTTACATAATACTTGACTTATGGAAATTTGGCTTTACATAAGTTTTTGCCGGCCGGTGCAAACTTTTAAAAATCGTGGAAACGTATTTTGCATCCCATAGGAATAAATGGAGGTATCGTGAAAATATCGTAATGTCAAACCAATAACACTTTTTTTTTTTTTTTTGGTAATTCGTTGTAAGTCCTTGAAAGTTGAAATTTTTGCTATGTTACTAGGCTATTTATCTCTCTAAAAGGTCATATTTATAATGGAAATTGCACTACCCTGTTATAAGAATCAATTTTGAATGCCTTTGGGATATTTTTCTAAAACACATTTTTGTAGGTCACGACCATAAAACAACAAAAACAATTTGCACTTTCCGGTTTATTGGTCTTTTCTGTTAGTGCATCTTAATTATAAATGGGTAGTAAACTCTATCTTATTGCATTTGCGATAATACCGATAACTGGAGTTGTGTGAGTTTTTACGCTATTATGGTGAAATGTGTTCCCTTCACTGAAATCTTCAATCATATAAAAAACAAATTTTCAGAAATTTGTCTTCATTCCAATTTACTTATTGCAATAATGAAGGGAATGCAACCAACGGAAAGTGCAAGTGGTGGTAGTCCCAGGAAATGGAACAAAATTGATTTAGAAATGAAGATGAAAATGATTAAGTACAAAGCAGGACAAGGTTTGTCATCTATTGCAAGGGAATTAGGTATCGCTGCTTAAAGAGTGAATACTATTTTAAAGGACAGTGCACGTATAAGAGAACATTAAAAGATCAACACACTTAAGATCAACAGTGATCGCAAAACGGCGTTCAGGTGCTATATCAAAGATAGAACAGCTATTAATAATGTGGATGGAAAATCAGATTCAGAAGCAAGTGCCCCTATGTCCAATGGCCATTCAAGAAAAGCAAGAAGTATTTATGAAGATATTAAGGATAAGTACAGTGAACCCCAACCCAAGTTTGTGGCAAGCAATGGGTGGTTTAATAGGTTCAAGCATTGTGCTGGTTTCCAAAATGTTAAAGTGTGCAGTGAAGTCGCCAGTGCCGATTCTGCAGCTGCAAAGAAATTTTGTGATGTGTTAGAAAAAATTATTGATGAAGGCGGTTTTAACATAGCAAATTTTTAACATTGACGAGACTAGTCTGTATTGGAAAATGATGCCGGATCGAACATACATTGCCAAAGAGGAAAATACAATGCCAGGTTTCAAGGCGTCAAAAGATAGGGCCATGCTCTTGCTTGGGGCTAATGCAGTGGGAGATTATTGATTAAAGCCACTGCTTGTGTACCATTCTTTAAATCCTTGTGCATTTAAGGGCATCAATAAAGCCACCTTACCTGTGCATTTCTGATTGAACACAAGAGCATGGATAACTCTTTGCGGGCGCCTCCATAGCTGGGTGGGCAGGAACAGCAGTGCGTAGCACACGCTTCTTGATTAGACCGAGGTTCGAGACCGCGACCACCAAATACTTAGGATGCAGAAAGGTCAGGGAACGACCACTGCATATCCCCGGAGCAATATGGCCTCAGTTGCTAATGCTCCTAAAAAAAAAACAACCAAATAACGCTGAGTCTTCAAATAGGCCTCTGGGGTTCGGAATATTCATAACTGCACAATCCTACACCAACCGTTATTAAATAAAATAACGCAACCCCTACGGAAGTCGGGGAGTTCCTGAACTGGGAAAGTAAAATTGAGATTAGGAGTGTGTTATAGGCCTAATGACTTTGATAAGTACAATGAACAACTGTACAGAGAAATAGTGGGCCAGTAAATCAGAATGTCTTATAATAGGGGATTTTAACTTCTGAGATATTGACTGGAACTTGTGGGTTGGTCACTCACACACTTTCAAGGCTTTTTGGATTTATCGGATGATTGTTTTCTACAGCAGCATGTTCGAGAGGCAACCAGAGGGAGTAATACTCTTGGTCTTATTATCAGTGGTGATTCTTCATGCATTAAGAATCTGCAGAGAAAGGAACCACTAGGTGGCAGTGATCACAGTGTGTTCATGTGGGATTTACTCAAAGATGTAACTACCATCAGGAGTAAAGGGAAGGGTTTTTGCTTTCGAAAAGATGACTACAGTGGTCTCAGACAGTTGTTAAATTAAATTCATTGGGACCAGGAGATGTTACCAACAGCAAATTACAAATAGGAAGCATTCAAGGAATTAATCCTGGAAGCTACTAGGCTTTTCTTACCAACTTAGAAATGCTGTTTAAGGTTTTAGGCCTAAATGGATGTCAGATAAACTAATGAGACTCGTGGCAGAGAAGAAAAATGCTCGGGATGCATATAAATTATCAGGCGACAATAAACCTATGGTAGATATCAGCTTGTATGTAATTGAATCACAAAGGAGGTTAGGCAAGCAAAGACAGATTACAGGAAACCTTTAGCAAAGGATGCAAAGAAAACATAAAAGACTTCTTTAATTGTATAAACTCTAGAAGGAAGGGGGATGAATCATATTGGTCCACCTGATATCGATGGTTACTGTTGATGATCCTGCTCAGATAGCTGACAAACTGAATGTGTATTTTGCATCTACATTCACACATGAGGAATTCCATAGGGAAGTGGAGGACAGAAGCTTATTAAACTAAAAGGGAGCTAAATGATTTTGTAATAACTGAGAGCAAAGTGGAGAAGAGATTGTTGATGTTAAACATAAGAAAGGCACTTGGAGTGGATGGGATCCATCCAGTTATATTAAAGGAGGCAGCAGAGGAAGTAAGCAAACTCTTAGACGTAATTATGAAAGCATCCTTGGATTAGGGGAGGGCCCCACGGATTGGAGATGTGCAAATGTATCCGCAATTCACAAAGGGGGATCTAAGGGTGACACAAGTAATTACAGACCTGTTAGTTTAACTTCTATTCCAGGCAAAACAGTGAAGTCACTGGTTAAAAAAGCATTGCAGGATCATTTAAACAGTACCACAGTTATAGTTCAGACATAGTATGGGTTTGTGAAGGAGAATTGTCTGACCAATTTGATTGGATACTATGATGTGGTCAAAGGAACGGGATGCAAAAAATAATTTTGATATTATATACTTGGATTTCAGGAAAAAATTTGATACTGTTGCATATGTAAGACTGCTGTACAAATTGGAGCAGTATGGTGTTAAGTGCAAGTTGCTGCTATGGATAATGGACCAACTTGAGTCAGAGAAAACAGAGTGTAATCAATGGACACTTCTCTTTGTGCACTAATGTTATTTGAGCCCCCCAGGTTTCAGTGTTGGGCCCATTGTTGTTTTCTGTATTTATCAGTGATATTGATAAAAGTATATCTGGCTTAATGTCCAAATTTGCAGATGATATGAAGGTTGGCAGGGGGTTGTTAATGAGAGTATTTTACTGCAATGGGATCCAGAAAATTTGGGCAGTTGGGCTGAGAAATAGCAACTGAAGTTTAACATTGACAAATGCAAAGTACTGCATATGGATAGCAGTAACCACAGAATAATGTACCAACAGTTTGGTACTACACTCAGGGTAGTGGAGAATGAAAAAGACCTGGGGGTAATTGTGTTTTCAGTTTTGAAGTTTCTGAGCAGTGCAGACAGGCTGTCTACACTTCTGTCATGGCTATCTTGTCAGTGATATATAGGAATTTTTCTATCGGGGATAAGGAGGTGATTATCCCCTTGTATAAGGCAGTGGTCAGGCCACAGCTTGAGTACTGCATGCAGGTCTGGAGTCCTCAGTTTAGAAAGGATGTAGAGCTGCTGGAACAACTACAGAGAAGGGCAATGAGATTGCCGAGGAGAACAAAGGGTTGCTCTTACTAAGAAATGCTTAAGTTCTGCAAATTTCAGCGTCTGGAGACTAGGCACCTTGCGAGGTGTATAAGGGCTTGAATGGTTTCACCAAGCTCAATACTGATAAGATTCTTCCTCTTGATCAGATTATGCTCCTGAGTGGCCATAAATTCAAATTGAGGAAAGACAGTTGTAGAATAGATGTGTGGAAATTTACCTTTAGGCCAGTGGGTGGTTGATTGCTGGTACAAACTTCCATCGGTTAGTAACACAATATTTGTTACTAACAGACTGTCAGATTTTAAGGAGGGGTAAAGAACCGGGCAAGCTTTTCTTTTAGAGCAAATGAATGGGTGAAACAGGAATTGTTTTTTTTTTTTTTTGGCTGATGCTGTATAAGCTTGCTTTCTTGCATCATATGCCTCTACTAATGCTAAATCATCAGGTCATGTTCTTTTAATATCGTTAGTGTCCACATGAATAATTATGCTTTCTCTTTACCCCTCCTTAAAATCTGACAGTCTGTTAGTAACAAATATCGCTCTCAGAAAACACACCCTTGTTCTGGTTCACTTATCTTTATTACTAAAAATGTTACCCATTTCCCTGATGATGGAATTTCCAATAAAACTCATCTCCTTTATCCAGTGCAGTATGTACCTGACTGTTTTGTTCCAGGATCTGAATTGGGTGTGCATCATTTGGCAGGCTATGAGATCTTGACGAACTTCCAGTTTGTCAGGAATCCGTCTCTGATAAACGTCCAGTTATATTTGTTTTAGGGCAAGCACCCATTTCTTCAGTGACTCAAATTCTAGTAATGCACCAATTTTTAATTTGAAATTCATACACTCCTTACATTCTTCCTCTTGCTCAGATTATGCTCCTGAGGGGACATAAATTCAAATTGAAGACAGTTGTAGAATAGATGTGCAGAAATTTTCCTTTAGGCCAGTGGGTTGATTGCTGGAACAAACTTCCATCAGTCATTGTAGAAGTTGATAGCTTAAATAAATTGAACAACTGGACAAGCTTTTCTTTTAGAGCAAATGAATGGGTGAAATGGGAAGTTTAAAATATGTGTAAAGAAAAGAATTGTCATTGAGCTTGATATGTCTACTAAACCAACCTTTGAATACTTCCACAGGCTATACAAGTGAGGAACTTGTGACTCACACTGGAAATGCCAGCAGGCATTTTTATCTGGTCATGATGTCCTTGGAATTTGTATTGAAAGTGTATCTTGTAACAACTATTATATAGGTAAAATTTGAACAAAGCATTAGTGATCAATCTGTTAACAAAACTAGTGAAATTAAACTTAAGCCACTGAAGTTACTAGAAAGAATTTAACTTAGCAGAAATACTTTAGAAAAGTTGAGGATTAAATTTACAAAATATTATAGAAATTAATTTTAAAAAATTACTGAAATAAAATATATAGAATTACTGAAATAAAATTTAAAATTACAGAAATTTAATTTCTGTAATTTTTAAATCCAGTCATATAGGGCAGTATACCCAACCAGTTAAGCAAACTGGATTATATGTTGTCTTCTATCAGCCATCTAAGAAATGGATAAACAGGAAAATTGTGCCCCTTTTTATTAATAATACATTTTATAATGGCTAAGCCATTGAGAAAAACTCTATCCCCTATTTAAAAAAAAAAAAAAAATGTATATATAGAGATCTGCTGTCTTTACCAAAGTGAGGAGACGACTTCAGAAGACCTACTTCTGTAAGTGATAAACCATCATCACTCAGAACTACATCTTAGTTTCATCTTTGGAAGGCATATCTGTAAAGCTCTCTCCTTGTGCCATGCTTGAGACTTCCAAAGTTACAGGTTAGGACTTGCTTAATGTCTTAGGTGAGGAAATAAAACTTCAACTCCACTAAGAATTAATTGGAACAAAAGAAATTTTCTCCAAGCACGATAGAACACTTGCCCTGCTAGGAAGTCCTCTGTAATAGTATAGCAGTTTTGCCACATAACTTACTTGTATGGAGAGGTCTGGGTTCAAATCTTGTCGTAAACTGAAGGAATTCTTAAAGGGCTGTAGTTAACTGATCAGGTGGAAAGAGTTGGGTTCCCCCCCCCCTTATGAATTATTCTGAGTTTTTCTATGGCACTATTACAGATCAGTTTGTAGCTGTTATAGGCTTCAGCACTTTTTTATTGCTGTGTAACTTTATCATGCTGTCTTTTTCTGCTTAAGTAATCTGGCAACTTCATTATTCATTCAATTGGAATCCTCTTCATGGAGTGTTTTTTTTTTTTTTTTAATGGTAAATATGCATTCAGGGCTTCTGTGATTAATGTTTTAGATGCATACCATAATTCAATTGTATTCACTCTGTTGATATCTACCCAGTTAATAGAGGCATGTAGCACCTTAAGCTGTTGTAATATCCTTTCCTTTGCCTTTAACTACTGCTACCTCTCTCTTCATCATCCACTGTAGAACTCTGTGATCACTTCCTGCTACTGGTTCCTGTACTGTCAGCCCTATTATGTCATCTGGTTCATGGGTGATGATCAGGTCTAGAATATTCTTTTCCCTAGTACATTTCTTGACGTGCTGATACAGATAATAATCTAGTTGATTTAAATTTTTTTTTTCCCCATGTCGAGTTTCCTTCCCATTTTCTCCAATTAATTAGAGGCAAATTAAAATCACCCATAATAAGACATTCATGCATACTTGCCCATTCCATTGGCATGTAGAGACTTATTGTAATCTTCACAATCACCTAGCCTGTAGATTACTCCCACTCTCATTATACCTTTGCTTCCAAATACTGGCATGCAAAATGTCTGAATCTGAGAAAGCTTTCATCACACTCAGGCTGCTTTTGATAAGAAGCATGACTCCACCACCCCTTCTATCTGCCCTATCCTTCTTAAATACATTCTCCATACTGTACTGAAACTCATCATCCCCTATTTCTGTACTTATATACGTACGTATATACAGGGTTGTTAATATTAAAGTATCCCTATGTAGAGGGCTCTGGAGTGAGTTCTAAGGCTCGTACTGAAGAGAAATTTGGACAATGGGTACAATAAAGAATGCGCTCGCCATTTATTGGGAAAAAAAATTAGTTACAAAATTGTCACTGTATGGGGTGTAACTAACTTAGTTATGATTATGCAAATAACGTAAGTTATTTGCATAATTGTGAGTTATTGCCACAGCACTACTACTCAACAATGTTGCTATTAGTGAAGCTGTACTACCAGAACAGCAACAATGCAGCTGTGGCTATTAGAGAATTCCAGCATCAAAAGTGCATAAGGCTTGGACCTATGACTGTTTGTGCTGTCTGCAAAATGATTGTGAAATTTGAAGGAACAGGACATCTTGGGATTCAACCAGGCAGAGGTTGAAAATGAGTGAACATCCTCTCGGGTTGAAGATGCGGCAGTGGCTGTTGTGGATTTATCAAGTCAGTCTCCATGTGGTAGCGCAAGCATGCTAGCTGTTTCTCGTGATGTGGACATGCCGTATTCCACCGTAAGGCTAGTAATGTGTCAGGTGTTGCATGTACTATTCTTACAAGATGCACATGCTAAAGCACGGTGATGTAGATATTCGTTTCACATACGCACTTCAGTTTCTGGTGCGAATGACAGTGGATTTCACTTGGTCATGGAACATCCTTTGGAGTCATGAAGCCCACTTCTGCTTAAATGGACAAGTGAATATGCACAGCTGTCACATTTGGGCAACAGAAAACCTTTGAGTTATCCAAGAGATCCCATTGCATTATCCAAAAGTGAATCGGTGTGGATTTACAGTCACATTCATGATTGGGCCATATTTTTTTGAACAAATAACATCAACTGGATCCCGCACCTGTTCTGTCACTGGACAGTGATATTATGAAATGTTGGCAAATTTTTCAATACCAGAGCTGCAACAACGTGGGGGCCTTCAGGATACCATATTCATGCAAGATGGTACACCACCCACACTCACCGTTGTGTCCAAAGATTGGTAAGGCAACACTTTACAGACAAACAGGTTATCAGTCGTTGTTTCCAGACATCTTGGCCAACCCGATCACCAGACATCCCCCCATGCGACTTCTGGTTATGGGGTTTTTTGAAGAACCAGGTGTATTGGAAAGGATGTCAAACTCTGGCAGATCTGAAGGACAGCATTAGACGTCGTGTGCTGGCTATTTCAGTTGACTTGTTACGTTCTGCTGTAGAAAATGCTGTTCTTCAAATGGAAACTGTTGTTGATCAAAATGGAAGAGACATTGAACAATTGTAGTGCTGTTCAAGTGATTTGTATTGCCACAGTGCCATATAGTGACAAATTTTGTAACTAATTTTGTTTTTCCAGTAAATGGCAAGTGCATTCTTCATTGTACCTGTTGTCCAAATTTCTCTTCAGTACGAGCCTTAGAAATCACTCCAGAGCCTTCTACATAGGGATACTTTAATTTTAACAACCCTGTATTCTGTTTCCTACGAAATATTTCCCACTCAGTTTTTTTATAGTCCATTTTTCTTTCCCTCTTAAGAAACCAACAGTAAACTCCCATTGCAGTAGTATTTAGTGACCGTGGTACTGCATTTCCATTGTAAATATGCCCTGATGAAAGTGTTTCCCTTGCTCATCACTAAATTGTGAGGAAAAGATGGGAATGAAGAAAATGAATTTTCAAAGAGCTGATATGTGCATAATGCTTGTCTACTCTAAAATTTACTATATAAATTAATCCTTCAATACTTGTGTGAGGACCAGGCGGAAGACCTTTTTTTTACATGGCTGTACATTCTTGGTCAAAATATTTCCAGAAACACTGTTCACAGTACCTTTCCTGGAAACCGCACAGGACTTATTTGTTTATTCTATTTATGAATGGAATTTCAAGGAGGAATTAATCCACTTAGGAAGATGGTGCAGCTCATTCTTTCCCTGGGTCTATATAAGACAAGCTAATATATGAGACCTAATGACTAATGAGTACAATGAACAATTATACAGAGAAATAGAGTGGGCCAGTAAATCAGAATGTCTTATAATGGGGGATTTTAACTTCCCAGATATTGACTGGAACTTGTGGGTTGGTCACTCACACACTAGTCAGACTTTTGTGGATTTATTGGATGATTGTTTTCTGCAGCAGCATGTTCGAGAGGCAACCAGAGAGAGTAATACTCTTGATCTGGTTATCAGCAGTGATCATTCGTGTATTAAGAATTTGCAGATAAAGGAACCACTAGGTGGCAGTGATCACAGTGTATTGATGTGGGATTTACTTAAAGATATAATTACCATCAGGGGTAAAGGAAAGGGTTTTTGCGTCCGTAAAGGTGAGTATAGTGGTCTCAGAAAGTTTTTTAAATTCTGTACAGTGGGATCAACTGACAATGTTACCAACAGTAAATTCTAAGTGGGAAGCATTCAAGGAATTAATCGTGGATGCTACTAAAAGTGTCATACCCATTAAGAAATATTGTTCCAAGTTTAGGCCTAAATGGTTATCTGATGAACTAATGAGACTCGTAACAGGGAAGAAAAATGCATGGGATACATATAAATTATCAAGCGACTCAGAAGCCTATGGCAGGTATAAGTTAGTCTGTAATCAGGTCACAAAGGAGGTTAGGCAGGCGAAGGCAGATTACGAGAAATCCTTGGCAAAAGATATTAAGAAAAACAGCAAGGATTTCTTTACTTATATAAACTCTAAAAGGAAGGGGATGAATCTGATTGGTCCACTTGACATCGATGGTTCGACTGTTGATGCTCCTGCTCAGATAGCAAACAAACTGAATGAGTATTTTGCATCTACATTCACACATGTGGAATTATTAAGGTTTGAAAATGGCAGACGGTTATCAAATTGTAGCAGGATACTTAATGATTTTGTAATAACTGAGAGCAAAGTGGAGGAGAAATTGTTGAAGTTAAACATAAGAAAAGCACCTGGGGTGGATGGGATCTATCCAGTTATATTAAAGGGGGCGGCAAAGGAACTAAGCAAACCCTTAGCTATAATTATGAGAGCATCCTTGGACTCGGGGAGGTTCCCACGGACTGGAGATGTGCAAATGTATCCCCAATTCACAAAGGGGGATCGAAGGGTGACACGAGTAATTACAGACCAGTTAGTTTAACTTCTGTTCTGGATAAAATAATGGAGTCACTGGTTAAAGATGCATTGCAGGATCATCTAGACAAGACTGCAGCAATAATTCAGACACAGCTTGGGTTTGTTAAGGGAATGTCTTGACTGACAAATTTGATAGGATATTATGATGTTGTTACAAAGGAACTGGATGTAAAAAAAAATAATTTTGATATCATATATTTGGATTTCAGGAAAGCTTTTAACACTGTTGCGCATGAAAGACTATTGTACAAATTGGAGCAGAATGGTATTAAGGCTAAGTTGCTACAATGGATAAAAGGATGATTAAGTGGGAGAAAACAGAGGGTTGTAATCAATGGGTGCTGCTCTTCGTGGACTAATGTTATTAGTGGAGTCCCACAGGGTTCGGTGTTGGGTCCACTGTTGTTTTGTATATTTATCAATGATGTTGATGAAGGCATATCAGGCTTACTGTCGAAGTTTGCAGATGATACAAAGGTTGGCAGGGTTATTAATGACAATAATGGCAGTGTGCTACTGCAACAGGATCTAGATAATTTGGGCAGATGGGCTAAGAAGTGGCAACTGAAGTTTAACCTTGACAAATGCAAAGTACTGCATATGGGTAGAAGTAACCCCCAGAGAAACGTACTAACTGTGTGGTACTACACTTAAGGTGGTCGAAAATGAAAAAGACCTGGGAGTAATTGTGCAGGCAGATATGAAATTTTCTGAACAATGCAGACAGGCTGCCAGGGCAGGTCGTGGGGTTTTGTCAATGATATATAGGAATTTTGCTAGTAGGGAAAAGGAGGTGATCATCCCTCTGTATAAGGCAATGGTCAGGCCACACCTTGAGTACTGCGTACAGGTCTGGAGGCCTCATTTTAGGAAGGATGTAGATTTACTTGAGCGTGTACAGAGAAGGGCAACAAGATTGGTGAGGGGAATGAAGGGGCATCCTCTTACCAAAAGAGGCTTAAGTTCTGAAAATTGCAGTGGCTGGAGACTAGGCACCTGGCGGTGATCTGATTGAACTGTATAAGGCCTTGAATGGGTTGAGCACACTGAATTCTGATGGGATCCTTCCACTTGTTCAGATTACAAACCTAAGGGGGCATAAATTCAAATTAAGAAAAGACAGATGTAGAATAGATGTGCGGAAATTTGCCTTTAGCCAGCGGGTGGTTAATTGCTGGAACAAACTTCCATCTGCCGTTGTGGAAGTTGATAGATTGAATAAATTTAAGGAGTAACTGGACAGGCATTTGGAGGGAATGGTGCATTTTTTTTTTTTTTTTTTTTTTTTTTTGGCTGATTCTGCATAAGCTCATACACATGATTTCTTGTATCACATGTCACTTCTACTACCTACCTGTGTAGAATGCACAATAGCCGGTGGTGGTGATGACCAGCCATTGAGTTGCTACCTCATTGTGGTTTTGCTTGTTGAATTAAAGTGACATGCCGCTAAGAAATTGTCAACGAATTTTCAATAAGAAAATTAAGAAAAATAAACATTTTGTTTTTTACTATGATATTACTGTATTCTTCTTTGTTCTATTATTTATATCTATAAACATAACTTTTGTTTGTATAACCTTTACTTCATTGTTTCTCTTTCTAATTAATTTTTAATTTATACTTTTTATTAGTTGATTATGTGAATTTTGTTGTCAGTAATTATAATCGTAGTACTTTTGTTATTATTATTAGCCATATGGTACAAGGAAGCCTGAGGCTTATGCTGCACCAGCCAAAAAAAAAAAAAATTACCCAGAGAGAGAGAGAGAGAGAGAGAGAGAGAGAGAGAGAGAGAGAGAGAGAGAGAGAGAGAGAGAAGTAGAAAGGAATCACCAAGAAAGAGAAGAATGATGACATCCAACTCAGGACCCTAGGTTTGCCAAACCCATACTCACCAGATGTGAGCCCCCGGGGTTAATAATTATCATTATATGAAAAAAAAAAGTACAACAAAATGTAAATATTTGAGGGGTGTCAAATTGTGATTGGCACCTGAGTGCCACATTCCCTAGGAGCCCCCTGTGATCACCACAGTCATTCGAAGAAAAGTCATTACTTTATTGAACTCAGGACTTTGTACATAATTTTATATGTATGTTTCTTTGAGGACAACAACATGAAGTAGAGAAACTGATGGGAATGCATTTCCATTGTGTAGCAAAACTGCTTTTAAAGTTAATTTTGAGGCATCAGTAAAAAATATTCCATTCATTAGGATTGTGTACAATGCTCAGTTCTTTCAGAAGACCAATTACATCTTTACAGAAACACATACCATCTTCCATAATGAAATATTTTCAATGTACTGTAATTTTATTCCTACCTCATAACTTCCACTGTTATAACCTAGCACCAAGGAGTTTTGCCTGCTCTTTAGGTAAATTTAAATCATAAACTCCTCTTTCTGAATTAAGTGCAGTGAATCCTTTTTTTTTTTTTTGTTTAGTAGTCTAAATCTGCTGAAGTGGTCAGTCCAGCAAAAGTCTGCAACACAAGAATCCTCACTGTATTTATCACTGCTTCCTTTATCCCACAATTTTGGGGAATTTGGTATTGGCAGGTCTTCATTATGTGGAACAGGCTTTATTGCAAATGATATGGTATGTTGATATGTTAGGATGTTTGATGCTGTGCTTGCTGTTTCTGGCCATTTGTGATATTTTTGTCATGCAGATATTTTGTGATATTTGATATTTTTGTGTTCTTGCCTCACCATAAGAATATCAAAAGGCATTCTTTTAATATTGGTCCTACATGTGCAGGTCATACTGCATGTGTGGGTCCAAGTTTTGTCCTGATCACTAATCCTTCAACCAAAGTACAAAGAATATGCACATTTAGTAATACTATAGATTTTCTTCCTCAAAGTTTG
Organism: Mastigoproctus giganteus; assembly: GCF_048544385.1. Taxonomy (NCBI): domain Eukaryota; kingdom Metazoa; phylum Arthropoda; class Arachnida; order Uropygi; family Thelyphonidae; genus Mastigoproctus; species Mastigoproctus giganteus. The sequence goes on along the minus strand of NC_143582.1, from coordinate 48,525,905 downwards.
TGTTGTAAATGATCCACATATGTAGCAGAAATTATTGGGTAATTCAAACAATTCTTTTGCTTGTGCTTAAACATTAATGCATAAACAATAGATATACAGATAAACTGTACATATAATTAGATGCCAAGATGCCCTATACCTAGGATTTGATGTGCCATTCTCTAAAGAGCAAGGTCAAGTGACAAATACATCGTGTGCCAGCTGTCTGTTTTGCAACTCTTGAAGACTTGCTCTGAGAAAGATTTCTACATTATTATTTCTGCACTGAAATGAAATTGTGCAACTTTAATGAGAAACTAATACTAGGAGTTATGGAAATGTCACTTGTGTGAATTATCATTGCCTGTAAAAAGATTTTATTTCCGCTATTACAAACTTCAAAATGTTCCTGCAAGGTATGAAGGATCTTTGTGGGCTAAAACAAACTTTTTTTTAATGTGTGGGAAGAATGGAAAATTTTTCAGTCATTTTTTACCCTATGTGTTATAAAAAGGTTAAAAAAATTTTATTTATAAATTGACTTTGCTTATTCCTGATGCACAGAGATGGCCACAATCAACGTTGTTGAAGTTGACATTTCCCTTCTCACATGTTTGGTGATTTATTATGCTGTACAGAGCAACATCAAAAGTGGAACGAGTCATAATGAAAAGAAGAAAAGACAAGTAGCAGTGACAACATATTTTGACTATATAGGCTTTGTATTACAGTAGTGCAAAAGTAGTGGTTGGTGACCCTTGTTGGTTGGTCATTTTTGATTCAGATTTGCCATGTGAGGTCATCCTGAAAGGAAATTTAATTTTAATGAGCCCCTCAGTGGTTGGGAAAAGATAGGTACTGTAAAGTACAATGTCTGTAATGCATGGTCTTTGTTTATTACGTTACTGGAGCTTCTGAAGCCACACTTGTTTTCCTTTTTTTTTTTAATCTTTTTGCATTAATATTTTAGATGTATTAGAATATTCAGTTCTGTTGTTTATTGTTACTTGAACAATTGAAATATGGAAATTGAGTTAATACAATTTAAATTTTAGGTATATTCAACACACAATATCAGCTGATCAGATATGTATGCAGATCAATCCAGGCAACAGTCCTATGCCTAGCAACCTTTCCCATGCTACTCTTACTATTGAAAGTAGAAATCAAGAGACTAATCAAAAAGAAATTAAAAGGTTTCGGTGTGATTATGAAGGATGTTCTAGGACATATAGCACTGCAGGGAATCTTAAGACCCACCAGAAAACACATACAGGTAATATGTGGATAAATCACTTGTAATAAGTTAGGCAAATTAAAAGAAAAATACTCCGTTATCAGATGTTTTTATTTTATATATTGTATATGAAATTACCATTGTAATAGGCTTGGGTTTTCACTTCAATAAATGATAGGAACATCTATCAATCCAATGTACACTTAAATATGCTAATATTAATGGTGTCATTATGTATATTTTTTGTGTAATATGGAAACTCAGGTACTGTGAGTGATCATGATATAGTGGTGATATACAGGATACTTTTAATTAAATATAATTTATTGCATCGTTTTAAGGCTTGCAGATGGAAAATGGCTAATCACAGATCTGAAGTTTAAATTGGAGAGTAGTCAGCCAATATAGAAGGAATGTTGAACAAAAAATAGTTCCATAAAGAGAAACAGGAGAGTGTAAAAAATAATTATGTAGATTATATTCAGATGATATGTTTGTGGAAGAACACATGATAGGACAGAAATTCAAACGGTGAGAGTTATATCAAAGGATCATGCTTCATGGATTAAGTTTTATTACCAAATCAGCTGTTTCTTGCAGAAATACTGCTACTGGAAAAGCTGTGGGTCTCTCTCTCTCTCTCTCTCTCTCTCTCTCTCTCTCTCTCTCTCTCTCTCTCTCTCTCTCTCTCTCTCTCTCTCTCTCTCTCTCTCTCTCTCTCTCTCTCTCAAAATAGGTTATGCAACATGATCCTAAAGTTGAGGGGATGAGTAGTTGGTTTTATATTATGGGAGAGGGAGGAAACTTGTAGTTGTTTGTTGATTAGATGGCTGTTTCAGTGAATAGGAGTGTAGGTCATAATTTGTATTCATCTGCTAGAAACAGAGCAAGTTGCTACTCAATTGAAACTTTCATAGCCATTTGTCCAGCAGTCCTACAAAATTTGCTACATTGGTACCTGTATAGACTACCCATGGTGCAGCAGCTGATTCCAGGTGATGCTGAGGAACACTGGGATTTTGCTCTTCAATTTCTGGCTAGGAAGGAGGCAGACAGTCACAGGTGATTAGCCTTGGAACGTTTTGTGGACTGACAAGATGCACTTCTAGCTAAATGGTAATATCAACATCCACATGTTGTCAGCAGAGATTTCCAGTCTTCTGTGAAGAGGTGCAACCTTATGGTCTTGTAATGTGTGCTATGATTACTGTACAATACTATGAATATTTCATCTGTTGTATTATTCCCAACTTCAAGGCAACAGACATGCTTGGACATAGTTTATCATGCAGGATGGGTCATAAATAAAATTTGTGCTTATTCTCTAAATAGTCAAGGCCAGAAGAGTTTACAAATTCATTATGACTGCATATAAGTTGAATTACTAGGGCAGCCAGATTTTTGTTGTCACAGTCACAATGGGCTGTGCATTTTTTGTGGCAGCATACAGGCTCAAACCCAAAACTCGCAACCTCCTTGCTTGTGGTCATATGCTAACTACTGGACTGTGGCATTGCTGCATTTTACTTGTCCAGTGATGTGACTGTTTTATGCCATGTTTCCTAAAGACTAATTTTTCCATTTGCTTGGCCATCTTGATCACCTGATTCCAATTTATTTAGTTTTTGTTGTGGAATCATTTGAAGAATAAAGTGTTATCTGGGACAACCTATTCATCTATTTGCTTTGAGAAATAAAGGCAAATTTTAACTTTTTCAGAGAGAAGTGCTTGGATTATGATTCTAGTTTACTTGACCCACAAAGCCACTTTAAGAACAACTGATAAGAAGGCATTTTTGGGAACATTCTGAAGGAATTGACAATATGCTTCTGTGACTTTTACCATATTGTTGAAGTCATTGGATATCATGTTGAACAGTGTGATGAGCATAAATATTTGATGTGTTCACAATCTGAATATACCACTGCATAGCTTTTCACTTGTACATAATGCACAACACCATTTTTCTCCTCATGGTATTTGATGGAACTGAGAAGATGCATATCTTGTCTGTTCCTTTCTGTATTGCCTGAATGTTAATCATTTAAACTTCATCTCTGATGACCAGCCTTTGAGAACATATTAAATTTGTGTAAATTAACATTAATTCAAATTAATTTATTCAACTGTTATGTAAAACTATTTGAATATGAAATAACTAGAAAATTGTGTACGATATTAAAATGAAATCTAGTTAATCATCATCATCATCATCATCCATTTTCAATCCACTGCAGGATGAAGGCCTCTCCAGCAACTTTCCAGTTCCTTCTGTTTTTGAGCACTGGCCATCCATTTACTACTCAAAAACTCATGAATTTCATCTATCCATCTCCGCCTTTGTCTTCCAGGTTTTCTTCTAGCTCCTCTTGGGTACCATTCTGTTATTTTCTTAGTCCATCTGTCATCATGTCTTCGAGCTATGTGTCCTGCCCAAGACCATTTTAGTTCTTTAGTTTTGATAAGAATGTCCTTTACCTGAGTTTGCTGCCTAATCCATGTGTTTCTCTTCTTATCTAACAGTCTGATTCCCAATATAATTCGTTCCATTCTTCGCTGTGTAGTTCTTAGCTTCTCTTCCATTCTTTTGGTGAGTGCCCAAGTTTCACTTCCATAAGTCATGGTGGGGAGTATACATTGATTCATTATTTTACGTTTCAGACAAACTGGGATATTGCTCTTCAGTATGTGACTATATTTCCTGAATGCTATCCATCCAAAATTTATTCTTCTCTTGACTGCCAGCCATTTATCATTATTACAGCTAATAACTTGTCCCAGATAAGTATATGACTCCACCTTTTCAATTACTGCTCCTTCAATCATTATTTCCCTTTCCGTGGCATACTTGTTCATCATTACTTTTGTTTTAGCCATATTCATCTTTATTCCAAAATCCTTACTAACCTGTGCATAACTGATTAAGATTTTCCTCTAATTCTTTGGGATCGTGGCTTATGACCACAATGTCATCTGCAAATCGTAAATGGTTTAGGTACTCTCCGTTCACATTGACTCCTTTCTGCGACCAGTCTAATCTTCTGAAAGCTTCCTCAAGGGCAGCAGTAAACAGCTTCGGAGATATTGTGTCTCCTTGTCGAACTCCTTTCTCAATTTTAAATTTGCTACCGTCTTTGTCTAGTCTAATAAAGGATGTAGCATTCTCATATATTTTCATCAAAATCATAATATATGGAGAATCTATGCCTTGTATTTCCAGTGCCCGAAACATTGCCTTATGCTGTATGGAGTCAAATGCCTTTTCATAATCCACAAATGCCAGGCATAATGGTGTTTTATATTCATTTGCTTTCTCCATTAGCTGTGATATTACGTGAAGGTGATCCATAGTTGAGAATCCTGTCCTAAAGCCAGCTTGCTCTTTCGGTTGATTCTCATCAAGTATTCTTTCTAATCTGTTAGTAATGACCCTTGTGAACAACTTGTAGATGTGGGATAACAAGCTAATTGGTCTATAACTTCCAATTTCTGATTTATCTCCTTTCTTATGCAGCAAAACTATGATTGCATTATTCCACTGCTTAGGCATCACACCTTTTCTAATGCACTTTGTGAAGAGCCTTGCCAGTTTTTGTGTTATGTCTCTTCCTCCCAATTTTAACAACTCTACAGTAACTTCATCTTCCCCCGGGGCTTTCCGATTCTTCATTTTCTTCAATGCATGTTCTACCTCATCAGGAAGAATATTGGGTATTCGTATGTGTTGCTACTTTGCAATCCATCTTCCCCACTGCTGGTATCATTCCCTCGCTCCTTGTATAATTCTCTATAATAGTCTTCTGCTATTTGAATTATGCCTTTTCTGCTGTTTATAAGTACACCATCGCTATTCTTCAGTTTCAGTATCATTTGTCTTTCTGTATTACTACTCATGGCTGCTGATTTAAATCCTTCGTTTTCCCTTAATGCTTGTTCTACTTTTCTTGTGTTAAATCTTCTTATGTCCTCTCTGAGTCTCTTTCTAATGGCTTTGCATAACTCAGTATACTCAATTTTCTCCCTGTCAGTGTTTTTCTTGCTCTTCATTTGTCGTCTTTGGTTCATCATGACAAGTGTTTCTTGACTAATTTTTTCTTCTTTGGATTTCTGTTTCCCTATAGGTTTCTTGGGCTTTATCACTTTCAGAAAGTTGTAATATTCCTCATCGATATCTTGGTCCTGAGCAGTCTGCAGAAGCTCAAACTTGTTCTTAAGTTCCAGTACATACTGCTTTTTCTCCTCCTCTGTTATTTCAAAGACCTTTGTATTATTTACTCGAGTCAGTTTTTTCCTTTCCTTTCCTACATCTATATCAAGTGTACATCTTACCATTCTGTGATCACTTCCAACATTTACCTTATTCAGGATGGTAACATCATTCACAATATATCTTCTGTTAGTGAGGATGAAGTCGATTTCATTAGTTGTTAATCCATTTGGACTCTTCCATGTCCACTTTCTGTTCACCCTTTTCTTGAAAAAAGTGTTCATTACTGACAGTCCTTGAGATTCTGCAAATTCCACAAGTCTTTCACCTCTTTTATTTCTTTCACCAATTCCAAAATTTCCTATAGTTCCTCTTTCTGCACTGTTTTGCCTTTTTCCAACCTTAGCATTGAAGTCCCCCATAATAATAGTATAGTGGGTTTTCTGCTCATCTAGAAGACTCTCAATTTCAGTGTACATTTCTTCAACCTCTTCATCATCATGGCTCGATGTTGGTGCATAAATCATTATAATCTTTAGCTTGTACCTCTTAGAAATCTTGAATATTAGTCTTGACACCCTTGGTGATGTACTTTTGAATTCCAAAATGTTGTTTTTAAAATCTTTATGGACCAGAAACCCAACTCCACCTTTACTCCTTTCACTGTTTCCATTGGTGTACAGCAGATTTCCACTTGATAAACTTATAAGTGATTCATTTCTTCTTCTTGTTTCAGCCAAACCGATGATATTCCAATTCACATTTTCTAATTCCTTTTCCAGCTCTAATCATACAGATTCCTTAATCAGACTAGTGTTTGATGGAGAAGATGTTGAATTTTTTTTTTTTCCTTAACTTGAATTTGTCATCCTTGTAAGCAGATGTTACTTTGTAAATAGATATATTTTAAAATGTGTGGTAGTAAGTGTACTGGCAGAAGTTTCAAACACATTTTAAAAGATTTTATAACATTTTAATCTACTGATATTACGAAAACCTTTTTAACATATTAAAATGAATTTCTTGCATAATTAGCCTTGTATTAAAGGCTGCTCCTCATCAAAATAATTCAGTTGCAGGTTTTTGCCCTTTGTAAAATGAAAAAAACATGTACTCTAGGTTGTCATGGTATTGCAATAAAAACTGCAGCACTATTTATATGCAATGTAATACTTCCACCCAAGCAAATTTTAGTATGAGGGAAGCTTTGTCGTAATATTTGTGCTTGTGTGCATTCATATAGATTGAGAAATTTGTCTTTAACAGATGTATGGTTTGTCTCTATTAACCTGCATAAATTGTGGTAGTGGGGCTGGATTTCACTGTTGTCTGGGGCTGAAATACTGAATGACAAGATCAAGTGCCTCGTACTGCTGACCTTTTTTTTTTTGGTTTGTTAATAATTCATTCCTCTTCATCACTGGACAACCCTGTCAATGTCACCTGCTCTCACTTCATCAGCAATCTCTTCTGGTGTCAAGATCTGGTAGCCCAGATCAACATCACTTTTCTCTAGCCCGTCAGTTACATCCTCCACTGTAACATTTCTCTCTCTCCCACACTGCTTAGCATTTGGTGGAAGTCAGCAGGCTCAAACCCTCCAAAATCAATGTCAGGGTCACTGTCAAAAAGCAACTTCTTCCAGCTATGAGCCAGCGTGGTGTTTTTTATGTCATTCCAAGAGTCAGCAAAGTTGTAAATTGCTGACTTGATGTTATAATTTTTTTATGTTTTGCAGAGTATGCTGGCCTCCTGTGTCTTCAGTTTAGTCTTCTTCCTCCGCAATGATTACCAAAACTTCATTCAGGTACTGTCACTGGTAGAGTCTCTTGCATGAAACTATGACTTCTTGATCCATGGGTTGTATCAGAGAGGTTGTATTAGGAGGGAGAAACATAGTGTGGATCTTGCCATCACTGCTGACTACTTCCTCAGTAACTGGGTGAGCAGGAGCATTATCTAATAAAAGAAGATCCTTTAAATTATTGGGAACCACCTTTAAGGCCTCTTGCTGATATTGATGTACTTCAACGACAAAATGCTTGAGAAACCAGTCAGAAAATATGCTGGCGTTGAACCCTGCCTTCTTTGAATGATACAGCAGGCCCCCGTTATAACGCGGTTCGCTTTACGCTGATTCGCTATAACGCTGTTCTTATATTATAACCCGTATCTGACTATAACGCTGTCACAGATCGCTATAACACTTTTTTACAGATTACATTTTTGACATATTTAACGAAATCGTTTCATTTGATGGAGTCGATAACTTGAAAATGAATAGCAAAACACATCAAAACGTTTCCCATGCCGACTTGAGAAATTTTCCAACGCTCAGTGAAATTTTCTCGCACGCTAATTTAATTTCAGTACAGTGACTTGTTACGTAGTTCCGAGATCAACATTTTAAAAAATGATCAAGTATATTGCTTGTAATATTTGCGTTATATGCATTTATCCGAAGTCTAGTCATCACTCAGTACAGTATTAGACATCGTGCGAAACGGACAGTTTACTTGAACATTGTATCATAATTAATGCAACCAACGCAGTTATATTTTCGAAGAGTTAATAATGGCCGATAAGAATGAAAAAGCAACGTCTGGGCGCAGTACGAAGACTGTAAATGTAAGAAAAATACTACTGAATTTGAAAATTAAATTAGACGTTTTGAAGCGAATCGATTCTGATGAAAGGCAAGCGGATGTGTGCCATAATTTAGGACTTGCAACTTTCACTGTAAGAACAATTATAAAAAAATAAAGAATTAATTTTTGCAGAGGGAAAGACAGCTGTTCCACTGCAAGCAACTAGGACTAGGCCAGCTATTAGGATTGAAATGGAAAGACTTTAATTTTATTGAAGATTCCAATGCAGAATTCAGTTAAGTTAAATATATAAAAAAAAAAAGAGAGAAAGAGATTAGCCAATATGATGATCTGAAGAAAACTCGCCTAAAAAAAAAAAAAATGTGGAACCATTTAAAACTGGTAAGGGCTGGTAGAATGGATTTAAAATCCAGGAAGAATCCAGCGAGTGCAGATCAAGGAGCCGAAACTTTCAAAAAGAACTTGTTAAAATTATTGAAGAAGGATATTATGTGTTATACTTCTCGTCAAGTTTTTAACATAGATGAAGCAGGACTTTTGTGGAAACGAATGCCTAAAAGAAGTTTCATATTGAAAGAAGAAAAAACATGCCAAGTTTCAAAGCGGCGAAGGATCAGTTGACTTTATTGTTGGGTGGTAACGCTGCGGGCCATTTAAAATTAATACCCCTTTTAGTTTATTTGGAAGAGGGCCAAAGTTCCACTCAGAATCCACACATTTTTCATGATTAAATTCATCCATTAAATTAAATCAATTAAATTCAGTATTTTAATTGGAATTTTAAGTTTACTTTTGATACGCAAGTATTTTTCACATAGTAGTTACCATACGTATGTAATGCAGAATATTTTATATGTGCAAATATTTGAATATTAAATATTTTGACCGATATTTGTGCATCTTTTCATTACCGTTTATTATTGATTAGGAAATATCCTATGGCACCGACCGCAGCTCACAAATACATATGTTACCTTATGGGAAAGTGCCGCTCGCTTAGCGCGGATTCACTTAGCGCTCTGTTTTTCCGGAACGAATGATCAGCGTTAAGTGGAGGTCACCTGTATTAGATTACAGGCAACTGCATCATGTAATCTTTCAAAATGCATGGGCATGCTAATTTGCCCATGACAGCCAGCTTCAGGCAATGGAGGCCATCAGCACTTGCACAGTATAAAGCTGAAAAATGCTCCTTGCTCATTTTCTTTCTAGGAGTTTTGTCTTCATTTCTGAAGGCCTGAGTATTTTTTGGTAGGGACTGCCAGAATAACCCAGTCTCGTCTCCATTATACACCTGGGATAAGAGCAGGCCCTCATTCTTTATCAGTTCATTGAGGTGGAGTCTGAAAGGCTCAACTGGAATGTGTTGTAGCAGACCCATCTTCACCGTGCTCTTTCCTGTTACACATGCCATGGCAATTTCTAAAATGCCACAGCCACCCATCACTAGCTTTAAAATTGTTAATGCCCATATGTTTAGCAAATTTCTCAGCTGCTGTGCTTAAGGTAACACCAGTAACATTCACTTCACATGATTGCTTCTGCACATACCATTTGTAAACAGCTTCTTCTAGATATTTATCTTCCTTACTTTCATGTGCTTTCTGTCACTCATGGAACCCATACCTTCAATATTCCAGCAAAGCTTTAATATTGAAGGTATGGGTTCCATGAGTGACAGAACTTCAATTTAATGCAAAGCTTTGGAGCTTTCCTTTTGGCCTTGCAAATATCAGAAACAGTTTGCTTTTTAACTCCATACTGTAATAAACACTGGCCACCAAGGTACTACTCTCAAGCTTTTTAATCAGCTCAAGCTTTTGACCGACACTGAAATGTATATTCTTTCTTTTAACACTTGTTTATTTTGAAGCCATTGCTAGTTACAAAAATGATTTGAAATAATACTAACAATGGATAAATGTCGATACAAAGTGCACTGGTCTCACACTCACAGCCAGGCGCAACAAAAAGAATACTGCTAGGTTAGGCCTAAAAACTGATAGCAGGTGTACTTCTTCTGGCATTATAACCCATGGTGGGTCTTAGCCTTCTCAATGATGTTCCACCAGTGGAGTGGAACATCATTGAGAAGTCAAACTTCTCCAACTTCTTATTCTTGTGATCTTTAAGTCCTCTTCCACATCATCCATCCATCTTTTCTGTGGTCTTTCTCTTACCCTCCTACCGGTAGGTTTCCATTTCATTATCCTCTTAGTTGTTTTGCTGTCATCCATTCTCATAACATATCCCAACCAGGCAAGTCTCTGGCTCTTCACAAATCTGACGATGTCTGCACCCTGAATAAGATTGCAAAGTTCATGGTTCATTCTGATCCTCCATCAATGTCTTGTACGGGCCCAAAGACTTTTGTATATTCTTAATTTTAAACATCTATTGAATACCCTAGACTTCATTAGTTTTTCATGTGCATAGCAGCATCTGTTTCCACTCAGAATACGGACTTAATTTCATTAGTAATAGAGTTGGAGTGGTTTATCTGCAAACCTAGATAGCAAAATTTTGAACATGCTCAAACGAGAAACTGCTGGTTCTTAAATTTTCCATGTTATCAGCCGTTTTCCGGACTTCCATATATTTTGTCTTAGCTTCATTTATTCTAAGCTCTCTTCTTTGTACTTCACTATCCAGCCTGGCCACTGTTTCCTCCGGTGCTTCTTTAGTCCTACTGATAATAGCGACATCATCAGCATATGCACAGACCTGCACTATCTTTGTGCCTGTGTCCAGTCACTTCTAATTTTCTGACAGCCGCCTCTAAAACCAAGTTAAATAACACAGTAGAGAGTGTACCGCTCTGTCTCACACCAGCATTAATGTCAAAGGGAGTCGTCAACTCATTGTCAATTCTCACCACTGCTTTAGAGCCAGCCAGGGTTGCTTTCATGAGCCTAACAATCTTTGCGGGGTATGCCCAGGAGATCATTTATCATTTCCTCTCTGTTGAATGAATCAAAAGCTTGTTTGAAATCTACATATATCTGTTAAATAAGTGTATATTATACTCAAATGCTTTTTCCTGTATTTTTCCCTTTTCCCTCAAGACGAAAATATGGTCAGTTGTTGAGTGATTGGGTCTGAAACCCCACCGATGTTCTCCAATGAGTTTCTCTGAATATGCTGCCAGTCTGTTATAATTAACTCCTGACAAAATCTTGTAAGTAATGCTTAGCAATGTAATGCCTCTATAATTAGAGCAAAGCAGTTTATCATCCTTCTTGTGAATCAGCTGTATGATTCCAAGTGTCCATTCATCTGGCATTTTTTTCCTCAGATCATATTATTAGTATCAGATTATGTATTCTTCTCCATAGTGTCACTCCACTGTTCTTGAGCAACTCTATAGTTATTCCATCAGCTCCTGATGCTTTAAAGTTCTTTAAGCACTTAACTTTTCGAATTTCTTTGATACTAGGGTCTTCAATTCATGGTTTTACTGTATAGTACAATAGCTGTTTTGTTTCAATCTTACCTCTTGTCAAAATGCTCTCAAAATACTCTTTCCACAGTTTCAGAAACTCCTTTCCCTCAGTCAGCAAGTTCCCTTCACTATGCATGCATGCAGTAACTTTTGATCGGAATTCCTGTGTACTTTCTTTAATCTTCTTATGAAACTTTCTACTTTCCTTCTTGTTGTAGTGTTCCACCATTTCATCGACTTGCCTTCTCAAAGCCTCTCTCTTTCTTTCTACATATCCTAACTGTGGCAATCCGTTTTTCCTTGTAGTGTTCATTATTTGCTCCACTATTCTGCTGTAAACATTTCACCCTGGCTTGTCTCTCCAGTTCTACTGCTACTTGACACTCATCCTCATACCATTTCTCGGCCTTGAGGTCTCACCCAAGGTTATGTGTGTTGCACCCAGAATTGCAGCCTTTATGCGAGTCCATTCATCTTCAGTCTTGCCACTGTTTCCTGTTCCTGCAGTCTTCGGGCCAACTCTGCTTGGTACTTTTCAACAAGTCTATTTTTCAATTTCTCTACATTCTACTGCTTAGTTTTCTCAGCCTTTCTTCTTTCTGCTAGAGCTATTTTATGCTTCAGTCTGGCTCCCACTAGAAAATGATCAGAATCGGAGCTGGTGCTCCGAAAAGAACGGACATTTTCAATTCCAGTAGACCACCTCTTAGCAGGTGTACTAAAAGAGGATATTGAGCATTTGATACATAGGTAATAGGCTGTTCTTGACTCTTATTAATTTGTGTGTTGAAAAAAAGAGTGGCACGTTTCCTTTTAAAGTGGATGAATAATTAGTAGACATTTAATTACTATCTAGAGAGAGAGAGGTACTAAAAGGAAAGATAGATTTAAACAATTTCAAATGATGTATGCCACTGAACAAAAAGATTTTGATGTGCTTGCATGTGCATAAGTGCACGTTGACTATCCTTGGTTAAATGTATAATTAGACTGGAACAGTGGCAAATTTGGACAGGTTTATTTTAAGAAATGGTTAGAAATGCTCAGAAAAGCCATGAGCTCTTTTCAGAATTTAGCATTAGATAGAAGGTGCATACGATGTAAGAAAGCAAGCTTATGCAGCATCAGCCAAAAAAACAAAACCACTCTTTTTTTTTTTTTTTTTTTTTTTGGCTGATGCCTCCCATTTGTTCCAAATGTCTGTCCAGCTCAGCCTTAAGTTTAGCTTCCACAACAAAAGATGGAAGCCTGTTCCACCATTCAACTACCCGATGGCCAAAGGCAAATTTCCGCACATCTATTTTACAACCATCTTTCCTCAATTTGAAACTGTGCCCTCTCAGGTTCTTAGTCTGAGCAAGAGGAAGAATCCCATTAGCATTCAGCTTGCTCAACCCATTCAAGGCCTTGTATACCTCAATCAGATCACCTCGCAGGTGCCTACTCTCCAGGCGCTGCAATATAGTAGTAGTAGTGGCATGTGATGCAAGAAAGCAAGTGTATGAGCTTATGCAGCATCAGCCAAAAAAAAAAAATTACACCATTCCCTCCAAATGCCTGTCCAGTTCCGCCTTAAATTTATTTAACCTATCAACTTCCACAACGACAGATGGAAGTTTGTTCCAGCAATTAACCACCCGCTGGCTAAAGGCAAATTTCCGCACATCTATTCTACATCTGTCTTTTCTTAATTTGATTTTATGCCCCCTTAGGTTCGTAATCTGAACAAGTGGAAGGATCCCATCAGAATTCAGCGTGCTCAACCCAACCCATTCAAAATGCAGTGGCACCGCACAGGTGCCTAGTCTCCAGCCACTGCAGTTTGCAGAACTTAAGCCTCTTTTGGTAAGAGGATCCCTTCATTCCTCCTCACCAATCTTGTTGCCCTTCTCTGTACACGCTCAAGCAAATCAACATCCTTCCTAAAATGAGGCCTCCAAACCTGTACACAGTACTCAAGGCGTGGCCTTATAGAGGGGGACAATCACCTCCTTTTCCCTGCTAGCAAAATTCCTATATATCATTGACAAAACCCCATGACCTGCCCTGGCAGCCTGTCTACATTGCTCAGAAAACTTCATATCTGACTGCACAATTACTCCCAGGTCTTTCATTTTCTACCACCTTAAATGTAGTACCACACAGTTGGTACTTTTCTCTTGGGTTACTTCTACCCAGTGGTATTTTTTTGTAAAAAAAAAAATAGGTGCCGGTACTCATTCTTTGTTATCAGGAAAAATTCCGTGCTGACACGGCTGGCACGCAGTGGGTGTCAGCCATGCCAGCTGTTTCCGTCTGTTAATGAGATCACATGACACTGGGCGGAGTCAGCACCCATCAATCACGGCTGTATTGCTAGCAGTCAGAACGCTGTACCCGATACTGAATCTCTACCAAATTGAAAATTAAAAGTATATGAAAAGTAAACTAAAAACTTATTTCCTGATATTATTAGTTCAGTAGTAATGTTTTTGGAATAAGAACGACAAATTAATTTTATTAACACACAGTTTATTAAGCATAAATTTATTATACAAGTATATAAAAATAAGTCAAAGGTGAGTCTTATTTAATAAATAAAAAAATAATAAGTAAAATGTAAAAATAAGTGCCAAGTAAAAATAATTTCATAATGAAGTTTTATAAAATATTCCAAATTTTTATTAAGTTCTCATCCCACCCAATATGCCGAGTTCTTTTCTTACTGTTTGTGTCTGTTGCTAGATGATGTTTCCGAAGCAGCCATGAATTGACATATTTTGCTGGATTGAAGCGTGTCAGCGGTGGGCCTACAATTTTAAGAAACAGTAGTGAATAAACTGTTTTTGTCATCATCGAAGCTCTGGTTGGGCTGACAATCAGATTCATTTGTGAAAATCCTCTTTCATATTCACTTGATGAAACTGGTATCGTACTCAGAGCATTCATTAAATTCTTCAATTCTTCCGAAATCGTCTTTTCAGTTAGGTATTCCCGAAACCCACGAATTTTATCTCTTTCATTTAACTGAAACCTAATTGATAATTTTCTAATTTCATTCTCACTAAATGTCACTTGAGAGTTAGTATCTTCGGGCCAATGTTTCCTATCAAGTACTCGGACCGACGCTACAAAATCAGCACTTTTACTATCAAGCAGCCTGCTTTCTACTGAGTGTTTCAAAGTCCTATAGAAAGCCCCTGGATCGATTGGAGAATAATTTCTGTAGTCTGTCCCATGAAGTGAAACTCCTTGAAATCGTATATTTTTGGCAGCTTTGGCGGCATTTCTGTAATACTGTCCCGGAACTGTTTGTCTTTCAAGAAAAAGTTGTACAACAATTTCTATTTTTTTTATTTGCCCTGTACAAATCTATATCGCGCTTCTGCAAGTCTAAGCTCAAGTCTGATAATTCTTGAAGAGCATCACACATTAAACCTAAGTCTAATATAAAGTTTGTAGTCGTAATTTTCTTCTGCAATCCTTCATATGTACATCTTTCTTTTTGGTCCTGCATTGAGTCATTCTTTGCTTTTTGAAAATGATTAACTAATGCCTCATAGTTATTCCAAACAACTGAAACAGACCGGAAGCTCGATGCCACCCATCGTGTGCTTAAAATTCTGCCAATTTTTAATAGTTCAATATCCAGTGATTTGGCACACACCTTCAGTTCTCTGGCATTTTTTGGCTACGCGTTATACATGACAAAGTTTATCAATAAATGCTTTAAATCTATCGATACCTGCAACGGATTTCACAGTATCACCAACTGATAGTTCTAATCGGTGATTAGTGCAATGCCACACTATTAAAGAATGGAATTTTTGTTTCATTAGTTTTGTAATGCCACTTTTACTACCCATCATAACAGCTGCACCATCACATGTGACACAAACTAAGTGAGTTTTTAAATAGTTTTCCGTCATATTGTATGACTGAAGACAATCGAGCAGAAAATGAAATATCTCTTTTGCAGTAACACTTTCAAGTTCAATCAAGTCCAGAAACAAATTTATGGGTGATCTCATTCCACAGTCAAATATACAAGTTCGAACGTAAATGATCAAAGTGGATTTCCTACTCACCGTGGTCAATTCGTCAATTATCAGTGAAATTTTACTGTTTGACTTAACAGTTTTATTAACCAAATTTTTTTTCTCATTTCATCACTAATGTGGTTCAAGATGTTAATGCAAGCGTTTGTTGAATGAAGAATACGACCCATGTCAATCCCATTTAATTCCTGTAGGTCAATCTCTGATTCAAAATTATGAAAAGACTGATTTTCTTTGGCCACCTTATATGCAGTGCGAAAAATTTTTGCTATTATTAATTTTTCGTGCGATAAACTCTTTAAACACAGATTTTCAAGGGGTCCTTTCTCAGCTTCCACAAGCAGTTTTTTAGCAGCTTTATGTCCCGCTCTTTCCTTGTGATCGAAAATTTTCTTTCTTAAAGACAATAGCTGTTGCTGTCTGCTTTCTCCAAAATATGTAACTTCATTATTTGCCCATTCCTTAGAAATCTTCATGCCCATCTTCTTTTCCACTCTAACAGTTCCAATTTGTTTACATAATGCACAGCCAAGTCTCTTATTTTGATAAATTTTTAGCCAAAAAAGGAAAGGGTTTCTAAAACCCTTTCCTTTACCTCTGATGGTAGTTACCTCTTTGAGTAACTCCCACTTCAGCACACTGTGATCACTGCCACCTAGTGGTTCCTTTATGTGAAGATTCTTAATGCATGAAGAATCACTACTGATAATCAGATCAAGAGTATTACTCTCTCTAGTTGCCTCCTGAACATGCTGATGTAGAAATCATCAGCATGTTCAGAAATCATTTTTTTCATCAACAGTCCAGCAACTTGGCCAATCATTTATGTCAGTCATCCCTTGCTGTTGGAGGCGGATATCATCAGGAACAAAAGCAGGGTTTGACACAGTTTCTATAATCAGGTCTTCACTCACATTTTCACTTCTTTTTAATTTCCTAACTATGGAGGGTGAGAAGAAACTAGTAATTCTTTTCATTTTGTACTTTACGGTTCAAGATAACTTTTTTTTTTTTTTTTTTTTTTTTTTAGTACTAATTCACTTACAATCTCGTTACTGCACGGGCAAATAAATAAAACTGTTGCGTCTGAATTGAAATCGCACAAATACAAAGTTGAGTTGAACAAACTTTTACATTGAAACAAAAGCCACAGAAACATTAGTGGCGAACTAATAGGAGTCCCTACAAAATGGCATTTCCAAAGGGGGGGGGTCAAGAAAGAGGTACAGAGTTTCCCGAAGTGGGTGGTACTTCTTAGATGAACAGAACACCTGCGAAAGTTAGATAATCCCCAATAAATCTACAGTCGGAACCTCTATATAACTAAGTTGATTGTTCCTTGCAAAAATTTGTTAAACAAAAATTTTGTTCTAAAGAAATATGACCTTTCCCACAATGAAAAATAATTCAACATTCAGAAATACAGTAAAAGATGGTAAACATATTTTCTAAAATTTCAAAACAATTTGTTAATACGTAACAAATTAAGATACGATATATTTTTTTTTCATACGACATGATGCACACAATATTAGTACACTGTATTTACTGTACAAAGGGTACTAGGAAAGTTTTGCAATATGACGCAACAATGAATCACAGGAAGCTGCTTGTTGCTGCATGTTGAGACATGTTCATACGTGCATAGCAGCCGTCGCGCCAAGTCGATGAGCTCAGTTATTCATTAGTAGTGAGAGTGTAAAGTGCTTGCGATGGCATCGTGGTCACGAAATGAGATAAGGACAGTTTTGCGGTATAATTTCGTGTGTGGTTTAACCATAGACCAGTGCTTAGAAGAAATGACTCTTGCACTAGATGATGATTGTCCACATCGTACAACGATATTCAGGTGGTATAGAGAATTCCAAAGGGGAAATTTCACTCTGGAGGATTCTGAGAGGCCGGGAAGGCCACGAACGTCAGTTACAGAGGAAAACGTTACTGCTGTGAGGAAAATGCTTGACGAAAACAGGCGAGTGACATACCAACAGATAGAGGATACTTTGGGCCTAAATGCACCAGCAATTCGTTCGATTCTGCAAGATCATTTGCACGTGAAGAAACTTTGTTCTCTCTGGGTGCCGCATCAACTGACTGAAGAGCAGATGACACGACGTGTGACTTGGTGCCGGGAGATGTTAAAAAAGTTTGATAAGGGACAATCTCGGTATGTGAACAACATCGTGACAGGTGACGAGACTTGGCTGTACTATTACGATCTGCCGACCAAGGCTCAAAACAAAGTTTGGGTCTTTGATGATGACGACACACCCGTAATTGTCAGAAAATCCCGATCTGTAAAGAAGAAAATGATAGCTGTATTTTTCAAATCGAGTGGAATTGTGGAACGTGTCGTTTTGGACACTCAGAAGACAGTCACAGCTAAGTGGTATACTGAACAATGCCTGACTAAAGTCATTGGATCTATGAAGAACCTGCGGCCAAAGTCAAGAATGGACACCTGGTACCTCCATCACGAAAATGCTCCAGCTCACCGCGCCAAAGCCTGCACCGAATATTTGACCACGACAGGACTGAAACTTCTCGAGCACCCTCCCTACAGTCCAGACCTTGCTCCCTGCGACTTTGCACTGTTCCCGCATGTGAAAATGAAGCTAAAAGGGAGGCGGTTTTCCAGTGATGAGGACCTTCTACGGGCTTGGGACAACGAGTGTGCTTTACTCCCTAGTGAAACTTGGCAGAACTGGTTTAAAGATTGGTTTCGGAGGATGGAGAGGTGTATTGAATGTAGAGGAAATTACTTTGAAAAAATTAAATAAACAAAGCTGTATTGCAAAACTTTCCTAGTACCCTTTGTACGTCGATCATTTAAATTTTTTTTTTGCATTTGTTTTAACATACCTTTTGTATTCTCAGGAACATCTTCACACTGCAGGCCATGACGAAGTTTCAAAAGCTGCCAACATTTCACGTTTAAAAGATTTAATACTTTCACTATCCTCATTTTTCTTTTCTTGTCATCGATATTGTCATTAGCTCTTTGAAGTAGTTCTTAAATTTGAATTTTTTTTTTTTTTTTTCGTGAAACTGTCCAAAATGTGGAAGTCACTGAGCTACTGTAACGATGTAAATAGAGATATGAAAAATTTACAGAAACATTTACGGAAAAAAAATCGCACTTCTGTGAAACAACAGTTGATTATTTGCAAAGAAAACCACTCTCTCCAAATTTCCGAAGAGGGCGCTTACAGTAGATGGTTGACCAGACCCCATTGTTTCTATCGGGAATACCCCTTGACCAGTGCAAGTTCTCGGTATGTGGGACAGGTGGTCGGATAGGATTTATGAGTATCACTAAGTGGAATAATCCCTTTAGCTCTCTTAATTCGTGCAGCAGCACTAATTGCCTGAAGGCCAGAAGTGTGAACAGTGTGTACCGAGTCTCCCTAATCTGTTCGTTATATGAAATTTTTTTTCGCTCAACCGAAACTATTTTAAGTTCGTTAAACAGACGTTCGACTGGGTAATCTAAAATTCCAGAAATGGTTATAAAGTTTTATATAGAAAATATCTTAACAATAGACAGTGAAAAATGCAAATTTAGTTAAATAACTTTAAGCATATGTATTTGAATAATGGTTAAACATGTAAAAAAGAAATTACTGAATATTTCAAATTTCGAAATGTAGTGCATACAAATATCACACGCTGTTTAAAAAAAAAAAAAAAAAAAAAAAAAAAGGCACCGGTACGCCGTTCCGTTGCGTACCGTCACAAAAAAAAGCCCTGCTTCTACCCATATGCAGTACTTTGCATTTGTCAAGGTTAAACTTCAGTTGCCACTTCTTAGCCCATCTGCCCAAATTATCTAGATCCTGTTGCAGTAGCACACTGCCATTACTGTCATTAACAACCCTGCCAACCTTTGTATCATCTGAAAACTTCGACACTAAGCCTGATATACCTTCATCAATATCATTGATAAATATACAAAACAACAGTGGACCCAACACCGAACCCTGTGGGACTCCACTAATAACATTAGTCCACAAAGAGCAGCACCCATTGATTACCACCCTCTGTCTTCTCCCACTTAACCATCCCTTTATCCATTGTAGCGACTTACCCTTAATGCCATATCTCTCCAATTTGTACAGCAGTCTTCCATGTGCAGCAGTATCAAAGGTTTTCCTGAAATACAAGTATATGATATCAAAATTATTTTTGGAATTCAGTTCCTTTGTGACCACATCATAGTATCCAATCAAATTGATCAGACAATACCTCCTTTTAACAAACCCATGTGGTGTCTTAACTGTTACTGTAGTCTTGTCTACCTGATTCTGCAATGCTTCTTTAATTTGTGATTCCATTATTTTCCCCTGAACACAAATTAAACTAACAGGTCTGTCACCTTTTGAACCCCCCTTTGTGAATTGGTGATACATTTGCACAATTCTTGTCCATGGGGACTTCCCCTGAGTCCAAGGAAGCTCTCATAATTATGGCTAAGGGTTTCCTTTGCTGCCTCCTTTAATATAACTGGATAGATCCCGTCAACCCCAGTTGCCTTCCTTATGTTTAACTTCAACAATTTCTTCTCCACTTTACTCTTAGTTATTACAAAATCACTTAGCTCCCAATATCCTGAAAAAGGCCTCTGAGGTTGGGAAAATTCATATTTTAGTATTAAATCAGCTCACACCAACCATAAGAATAAGCATTTACTGTAACTAGAATATTTATTTACATATTAAAATAAAATAAATATTTACAAAAAACTGCTATTATATTAAATATACATGTAAAAACATTAAAACTGTGATAAAATCCTTGAGATAAAATACACTAAAATAAACCGGATTAAAAGCGATAAAAACGATAAAAATCTCTGGAGCTTTCGGAAGCTTGCGCTCCCTTCCTCAGCAGTAACAAAACTTCCTGCAGCACGTCCATATATAACAGGCTCACGGTACCTATACTCGTGGTGCAGTCGGCGCATGGTCTGAACTGGAAGCGGAAATAGCTCGGGAACGTGTTAAGCAAAACCGTTCATCCGTACTTAGGATAATAGTTTCAAACAGAGGATGCATACGCATACCTCTGTCCCTATTCATAATATTGTGGTCGGATGAACAGATTCGTAGGCTCTCGAGCCATTTACGGTTCCAGAACCCATGCGCTCGATCCATGATAACCGCATCCTCTGGGGAAATTTGATGCTGCTTCTCCCAAAAATGTTCGGCCACAGCAGATTTATTGTAATCAGCGGTTTTTATAGCATTTGCATGCTCCCCCAGACGATCCTTGAGCCGTCGTTTTGTCTCGCCCACATAACATTCCCCACAATCCGGGCATTCTATCCTGTATACTACTCCACTACTCAGGTCCTTTGCTATTGGGTCTTTTACCTGAGACAACACAGTGTGCAACCTCCGCCCGGGAAGCTGCACACAGCGTGTTTTATAGCCCCGCAAAATTCTAGCGAGATGCTCAGTAACGCCCGGATAGTAAGGAATGTATGCGGTAGCGACAGGAACAAACGGTTCCTGACGGTTAGACTCTATTCCTCTACTAAATCTGTCTATGATCCTCTGGGGGTATCCGCATTTTCTAAGGTCTGCTGTGACCCGTCTAATTTCACATTCTTTGTCCTCAGAGGTGGTGCAGTGTGACCCTGCTCTATCTAGTAGAGCTTTCACTACACTATTCTTATGCTGCCCAGCTTGTGCTGAACTATAATGGGTGTACTGGCCTCTGCACATAGGTTTTTTAAACACAGAAGTTTTTAGCCTAGCGCCTACCCTAGAGACCAGTACATCCAAGAAAGGAAGGGTACCTCCTGTTTCCACCTCTGAGGTAAATTGTATAAATTGGGAGAAGCTATTAAGCCAATGGAGTGCATCATCCTCTCTCCCCTTCTGGACCACGGTAAAGGTATCATCAACATACCTTTTCCATTTCTTTATGGGAAACTGACATCCACTAAAAACCCTCTCCTCTAACTCCTCCATGGCCAGATTGGCCACGATGGCGCTAATAGGAGATCCCATGGCTGTACCGTGAACCTGTTTGTACATAACACCTTGGTACACCATAGTGGTGCTGGCCAGACAAAGTTCCACACCCGAACAAATATCCTCTACGTTTAAAAGCGATCTACTACCCAAAGAGACATCATTACTCAAAGATCTTCTAACACAATATATTCCATGTTTAATTGGAATGCATGTGAATAGTGACACCACATCAAAAGAAATCATGCTCTCGTTTTCATTTACAGTCAAATCTTTCACAAAATTCACAAATTCTTTACTGTCTTTTATGACATAGTTGGACTGGCCCACTATAGGCGAAATCAATTTAGCCAAATACCCTGACAAAGCATATGTGGGGCTTATTTATAGGAAGCCCCACATATGCTTTGTCAGGGTATTTGGCTAAATTGATTTCGCCTATAGTGGGCCAGTCCAACTATGTCATAAAAGACAGTAAAGAATTTGTGAATTTTGTGAAAGATTTGACTGTAAATGAAAACGAGAGCATGATTTCTTTTGATGTGGTGTCACTATTCACATGCATTCCAATTAAACATGGAATATATTGTGTTAGAAGATCTTTGAGTAATGATGTCTCTTTGGGTAGTAGATCGCTTTTAAACGTAGAGGATATTTGTTCGGGTGTGGAACTTTGTCTGGCCAGCACCACTATGGTGTACCAAGGTGTTATGTACAAACAGGTTCACGGTACAGCCATGGGATCTCCTATTAGCGCCATCGTGGCCAATCTGGCCATGGAGGAGTTAGAGGAGAGGGTTTTTAGTGGATGTCAGTTTCCCATAAAGAAATGGAAAAGGTATGTTGATGATACCTTTACCGTGGTCCAGGAGGGGAGAGAGGATGATGCACTCCATTGGCTTAATAGCTTCTCCCAATTTATACAATTTACCTCAGAGGTGGAAACAGGAGGTACCCTTCCTTTCTTGGATGTACTGGTCTCTAGGGTAGGCGCTAGGCTAAAAACTTCTGTGTTTAAAAAACCTATGTGCAGAGGCCAGTACACCCATTATAGTTCAGCACAAGCTGGGCAGCATAAGAATAGTGTAGTGAAAGCTCTACTAGATAGAGCAGGGTCACACTGCACCACCTCTGAGGACAAAGAATGTGAAATTAGACGGGTCACAGCAGACCTTAGAAAATGCGGATACCCCCAGAGGATCATAGACAGATTTAGTAGAGGAATAGAGTCTAACCGTCAGGAACCGTTTGTTCCTGTCGCTACCGCATACATTCCTTACTATCCGGGCGTTACTGAGCATCTCGCTAGAATTTTGCGGGGCTATAAAACACGCTGTGTGCAGCTTCCCGGGCGGAGGTTGCACACTGTGTTGTCTCAGGTAAAAGACCCAATAGCAAAGGACCTGAGTAGTGGAGTAGTATACAGGATAGAATGCCCGGATTGTGGGGAATGTTATGTGGGCGAGACAAAACGACGGCTCAAGGATCGTCTGGGGGAGCATGCAAATGCTATAAAAACCGCTGATTACAATAAATCTGCTGTGGCCGAACATTTTTGGGAGAAGCAGCATCAAATTTCCCCAGAGGATGCGGTTATCATGGATCGAGCGCATGGGTTCTGGAACCGTAAATGGCTCGAGAGCCTACGAATCTGTTCATCCGACCACAATATTATGAATAGGGACAGAGGTATGCGTATGCATCCTCTGTTTGAAACTATTATCCTAAGTACGGATGAACGGTTTTGCTTAACACGTTCCCGAGCTATTTCCGCTTCCAGTTCAGACCATGCGCCGACTGCACCACGAGTATAGGTACCGTGAGCCTGTTATATATGGACGTGCTGCAGGAAGTTTTGTTACTGCTGAGGAAGGGAGCGCAAGCTTCCGAAAGCTCCAGAGATTTTTATCGTTTTTATCGCTTTTAATCCGGTTTATTTTAGTGTATTTTATCTCAAGGATTTTATCACAGTTTTAATGTTTTTACATGTATATTTAATATAATAGCAGTTTTTTGTAAATATTTATTTTATTTTAATATGTAAATAAATATTCTAGTTACAGTAAATGCTTATTCTTATGGTTGGTGTGAGCTGATTTAATACTAAAATATCACTTAGCTCCCTATTAGCATTAGTAGAGGCATACGATGCAAGAAAGCAAGCTTATGCAGTATTAGCCAAAAAAATAAATAAACAAAAAAAAAAAAAAAAAAAAACTCACTCCCATTTGACCCCTCCATTCATTCCAAATACCTGTCCGGCTCAGCCTTAAATTTATTTAGGCTATCAACTTCCACAACAAAAGATGGAAGCCTGTTCCACCAATAAACTACATCTATCCTACAACTGTCTTTCCTCAATTTGAATTTATTCTTTTCAGGTGATTATTCTGAGCAAGAGGGAGAATCCTATCAGCATTGAACATGCTCAAACCATTCACGGCTTTATACACCTCAGTCAGATCTCATCACAGGTTCCTAGTCTCCAGACACTGTAATCTGCAAAAATTAAGCCTTCCTTCATAAGAGCAACCCTTCATTGCATTCACTAATCTTGTTGCCCTTCTCTGCACTCGTTCCAACAGCTCTACATCTTTCTTAAAATGAGGCCTCCAGACCTGTATACAGTACTCAAGGTGTGGTCTGACCATTGCCTTATATAAGGGATAATCAACTCCTTATCCCTGCTAGAAAAATTCCTGCATATCATTGACAAGCCACTATGAGCTACTCTTCCAGACCATCTGCACTGCTCAGAAAACTTTATATCTGCCTGCACAGTTACTCCCAGGTCCTTTCAATTCTCTAGCACTGTCTGTGTAGCACCACACAGCCGATACGCCACTCTGGGGCCACTGCCTCCCATATGTAGTACTTTACATTTGTCAATGTTAAACTTCATTTGCCACCTCTCAGCCCATCTGCTGAACTTTTCTAGATCCTGTTGCAGCGCCGTACTGTCATTAGTGTCATTAACAAGCCTGCCAACCTTCGTATCATCTGCAAATTTGGAATTTAAGGCTGATATATATATATATATATATATATATATATATATATATATATATACCATCACCAATATCATTTATAAATACAGAAAATGACAATGGACCCAACACTGAACCCTGAGGGACTCCACTAATAACATTAGTCCATGAAGAGCAGTGTCCATTGATT
This sequence comes from Mastigoproctus giganteus, assembly GCF_048544385.1. NCBI lineage: Eukaryota > Metazoa > Arthropoda > Arachnida > Uropygi > Thelyphonidae > Mastigoproctus > Mastigoproctus giganteus. Next base: position 48,501,238 of record NC_143582.1, on the reverse strand, counting down.
ACCACTCTAACTTTTCCTACTCAACCATTCCTTTATCCATAGCAGCAATTTGCCTCTAATGCCACACTGCTCCAATTTGTGCAGCAATCCATGTGCAACAGTATCAAAAGTCTTTCTAAGATCCAAATATATGATATCCAAGTTATTCCCTGCATCCAGTTCCTTTGTGACCACATCATAGTATCCAATCAAATTGGTCAGACAAGACTTCCTCTTAACAAACCCATGCTGTGTCCGAGCTATAACTGAAGTCTTGTCTAGATGATCCTGCAGTGCTTCTTTAACCAGTGCCTCCATTAATTTCCCTGGAACAGAAGTTAAACTAACAGGTCTATAATTACTTGTGTTGCCCTTTGATCCTCCTTTGTGAATTGTAGTCACATTTGCACATCTCCAGTCCATGGGTACCTCCCCTGAGTCCAGGGAAGCTCTCATAATTATGGCTAACGGTTTGTTTACTTCCTTTGCTGCCTCCTTTAATATAACTGGATAGATCCCATCCACCCCTGGTGCCTTTTTTATATTTATCCATAACAATATTTCCTCCACTTTTCTCTCAGTTATTACAAAATCATCTAGATCACTTCCAGAGTTTAATTCACCTCTGGCATTGCCCTCTCTGAATAACCCCTCGTGTGTGAATGTAGATGCAAAATACTCATTTATTTTGTTAGTCACCTTAGCAGGATCATCAACAGTTGAACCATCAATATCCAGTGGACCAATCTGATTCATATCTTTCCTCCTAGAGATTACATAAGTAAAGAACTCTGCTGTTTTTCTTTACATCCTTTGCCAAAGAGTTCTCATCTGCCTTTGCCTGCCTAATCTCCTTTGTGACTTGGTTACAGACCAGCTTTTATCTATCATAGGCTTCTATTTCACCCATTAATTTATATGCATTCCATGCATTTTTCTTCTCTGCCACATGTCTCATTAGTTCATCTGACATCCATTTAGGCCTAAACCTTGGACAATATTTCTTAGTTGGTATGTAAAGCCTAGTAGCTTCCAAGATTAATTCTTTGAATGCCTCCCATTTTGAATTTGCTGTTAGTAACATCATCAGTTGGTCGCACCGTATAGAATTTAAATACTGTTTCAGACCTCCGTAGTCGCCTTTACGAAAGCAAAAACCCTTTCCGTTACCTCTGATGGTAGTTACCTCTTTGAGTAACTCCCACTTCAGCACACTGTGATCACTGCCACCTAGTGGTTCCTTTATGTGCAGATTCTTAATGCATGAAGAATCACTACTGATAATCAGATCAAGAGTATTACTCTCTCTAGTTGCCTCCTGAACATGCTGATGTAGAAAACAATCATCCATTGAATCCACAAAAACCTTGCTAGTTTGTGAATGACCAACCCACAAATTCCAGTCAATATCTGGGAACATCAAATCCCCCATTATAAGACACTCTGATTTACTGGCCCATGCTATTTCTCTGTACAGTTTTCTTATACTCATCAGAGTCATTTGGCCTATAACACTTTCCTACTCTCAATTTTGATCCTCCAGTGCCTATGTCACAATAAACCGACTCTACTCAGCACTGTCCAGCGATGTCGACTGGCTGCACTTCCTTGGATTTTATGTGTCTTAACTAATAGAATAACTCCTCTCCCTTCCTATCCTGTCTATCCTTCCTGTATACATTGTACTCTCCAAATTCCAGTTCTGGATTCCTTATATCTGTGACACCACGTCTCTGATATCCCAACAATATCTGCCTTTGATGTTTTGACCAACACCTCAAATTCATCAAATTTATTTACCAAACTCCTAGCATTTGTGTATTCACAAGTATACAAGCACCTGTTCCTATTCTTAGCTACTCTAACACAACCCATGTGTTTACTTGTACTGCAATGACTCCCAGCAATCTCTGAAATACCCTGCATCTTGTTTTCCAGGCTGCTACTCATTTCAATAGCAGTACAAAAATTACTTTCACCTCTGCCAGTAGCTACTGTTAATGTATTAGTCCGTGTATTCATCCAAGCTAGCAGTTTTCCGACCCACCTAACACTGCCTCTATAGCATCAGCAAATATTCTTGCACCCTTTCTATTTAAGTGTATCCCATCCCTGTAGAAGCACTTTCTCCTGTTAACAAGCACAGACCAGGCTGAGAAAAATTCTACCTCTTGAGCCTTGCATAATCTCTCCAGGGCCGAATTGATCGACAAGGTTCTCATCATATTCTCCCTCTTGTCTTGTCTGGGCATAATTTCAGACACTTTCAAATTCAACCCTAATTCAGGGCTTTTTTTTAACAGTGACCTGTACTTGTTAAGTAATTCTGCCGGTCTCCTACTCTTATTATCATTAGTGCCAACGTGTACGACATCACCTTTTGTGCCCTTAAAAGATTATCTCTGCTCTACAACGTCATCAACATTTGCTCCTGGAAGACATACCATGGTCCTGGTCCACCTGTCATTTGATAAACTTCTGGCACTCCGCTCATTGAATAACTCGTGTGATTGTAGATGCAGAATACTCATTCAGTTTGTCAGCTACCTGAGCATGATCATCAATAGTCATCCCTTGCCATTGCTATGATAAGTGGCCCAATCTGATTCATCCCTTTCCTTCTAGAGTTTACATAAGAACTCTTTGCTGTTTTTCTTTGCAACCTTTTCTAAAGATTTCTCGTAATCTGCCTTCGCCTGCCTAACTTCCTTTGTGACTTGATTACAGACTAGTTTATACCTGCCATAGGTTTCTGTGCCACCTGATACTTTATATGCATCCCATAAATTCTTCTCTGCCACGAGCCTCATTAATTCATCTGACATCCATACCAAATTGAAAAGTAAAACAAGCAATCACTAGTGAGTACTACTGACTCATATCCAAATCTAGTTAATGATCCAAAATAAATTTTTAAAGAAGATAAATTAATGAACTCAAAAAAAAAAAAAAAAAAAAAAAACCTTCTGAATTGAACTTCTGGCAAAAGCAATCCTAAAGAGGCCAAGCAAGCTGATAATTCTTGACATTTTATCCTCACTCATGCAAAAAGTCTTATGTTTCCTTCTGGCTTGAATAAAGCAATTTGATTGTTTCTTTTAAATACAGCAACTCCCCGACTTATGTAGTGGTTGCGTTCTGCAGAATGCTAAGTATCGGATTTTCCCCAATGCTTGTGCAGCACTCGCAACTGTGTGTGTGCACTTAATTGATTGAATCAAAAAGTAAATGTTCAACGAACATGTAAATAGAATTATTTATTGTATTTATTCAATTTTTTATCTCATGCGCAGGAAAAATTACAAAAGCTTGCAATTTAAAAAAATTTCAAAATTTAAAAAAAAAGACAGGAGACAGGCTTAACATCAGTAAGTTTTACCTCTTGAGCATCGTTGCCAGAATCGATGTCTTCAGCTGATAAGTACGCCGCTGTGGAGGTTGAGGGCTGTGGAGACTTAGAAGTGGTCAGCCGCTCAACCTTACGAAAGAACATATTAATGGATGACTGGATGGTTGCCGTTTTCTTTTCATCGTATATTTCTTTGTAGCAAGCAAGCATATCATTCACCCCTCTGTTAACTTTTAAGAATCGATCGCTGTCAGGATTGGGGCCTCCGTAGTCATATGGGCAGGAGCAGCAATGCATAGCACACACTTCTAGGTTAGACCGGGGTTCGAGCCTGTGACCACCAAATACGGAGAATGTGGAAAGGTCAGGGAATGATCACCGAATATCCCCGGAGCAATATGGCCTTAGTTGCTAATGCTCCTAAAAACCAAATAACAAACAAACAACAAGCTGTCAGGATCCATCTTCTCAAACCTCGCCATTGCTGATGCAATTTCACGAAATGACATTGCCATCTCTCTCTCTCTCTGGTTGTCTTGGCTCCTCATTTGGTTCGTCTTGAGCTTTGTCAGCATTTTCTTCTTTCACTATCGCTGCTTGCAAGTCAATAAGTTTGTTGTTAGATAATTCCTTCTCTTCTTCCTCCATTAACTCCTCCACGTCTTTGGCAACTACCTTCAACTGAAAGGCTCTGCAACCTTTACAATGTTATCTGTAACCTCTTCATATGATTCGTCTTTTTCAAATCCTTCGAAGCCTTTTACATGCCGTGGGCAATTTTCTTCCATGCACCATTTAAACAACTTTTAGTAATTTCTGCCCAGGCCTTATTAATGTTTAAGATGGCGTGGCAAATATTGTAAGATTTCCAAAAGTGTCTTAAAGTAAAATTTTTCTCATCTTCTACTGCAGACAGTGCCTGAGCGCAAATGTTGTGCGTAAATATGCTTTTTAATTCGAATAACACCTTGATCCATAGGGTGGATGAGTGAAGTCATGTTTGGCGTAGAAATATGACTCACTTTCGAATTGAAATCATCAAGATGTGTAGGATGTCCAGGAGCATTATCTAACATAAGCAAAATCTTGAAAGGAATGCTGTTGTTTTTACAATAGTTTTCAACCTCGGGAATGAAGCAGCATTTAAACCAATCCTCAAAGAAAGATATTGTTATCCGTGGTCTCTGGTTTGATTGGAAATGCACGGGCAGGGTTGCTTTATTGATGCCCTTAAATGCACAAGGATTTCCAGAATGGTACACAAGCAGTGGTTTTAATCTGTAATCTACCACTGCATTATCCCCAAGCAAAAGTGTGGCCCTATCTTTTGATGTCTTGGAACCTGGCATTGTATTTTCCTTCCCCCCCATCCCCAGGGATTTTTTCCCAATACTGGGCAGTCTCATCAATGTTAAAAATTTGCTGCATTGAATAGCCTCTTTCATAAATAATTTTTTCCAACACATCACAAAATTTCTCTGCAACTGCAGAATTGGCTCTGGCCATTTCACCGCATACTTTAACGTTGTGGAAACCAGCGCGATGCTTGAACCTATTAAACCTTCCATTGCTTGCCCCAAACTTGGGTTGGGGTTCTCCATACTTATCCTTAATATCTCTATAAATACTTGTTGCTTTTGATTGAATGGTCATTAGAATCAGTGGCTTTTGCTTCTGAATCTGATTTTCCATCCACATTATTAACTGCTGTTCCATCTTTGATATAGCACCTGAACGCTGTTTTGTGATCACTGTTCATCTTAAATGCATTGATCCTTTGACATGTTCTTTTATACATGCACTGTCCTTTAAAATAGTATTCACAGTTGAAGCAGCGAGACCTAATTCCCTTGCAGTAGATGACAAACTTTGTCCTGCTTTGTACTTAATAATTTTCATCTTCATTTCTAAATCAATTTTGTTTCATTTCCTGTCGTCACCACCACTTGCACTTTTTGATGGTTGCTTTCCCTTCATCATTTCAGTGAAGAGGAACACATTTCACCATAATAGAATAAAAACCCACACAATTGCAGTTATCGGTATTATTGCAAATGCAATATGCCCATTTATAATTAGATGCACTAACAGAAAAGTCCAATAAACCGGAAAGTGCAAATTGTTTTTATTGTTTTTTGCTCATGACCTCTAGAAATGTGCTTTAGAAAAATATCACAAAGGTGTTCAAAACTGATTCTTATAACAGGAACATATGATAACGATGAAAGGGTAGTGCAATTTCCATTATAAATATAACCTTTTAGAGAGATAAACAGCTTAGTAATATAGTGAAAATTTCAACTTCCAAGGACTTGGAACTACAAAAAAAAAAGACAAAAACTGTGCTATTGGGTTCACATTACGACATTATCATGATATCTGCATTTATTCCTACAGGATGCAAAATATGTTTCCACGATTTTTTTAAGTTTGCACTGGCTGGCAAAAACTTACGTAAAGTCAAATTACCATGTCGAGTATTACGTAAGTCGGGGAGTTCCTGTATTGGCAACATTTGAAAATCTGAACATAGCTCTTTAATCCAGTGTACCTCACATTCATGTACAGGTCATTACCCCTAGATATGTTGAAGAATGTTATGTGTAAATTTATTTTGAAATTTTATTACCATAGCAGACTAATCCAAAATATGATTCTGACTTAATCATAGGCATTTCTATCACATGATCATGGAGGGCAAAACAAGAAAAGATTCTGTTCTTTTGTTTGGTGAGGAAGCACTTCATGGCTATAATGTGATTACATGGTGCACAAGTTTAATTGAAAAATGATATTACTTTTTAATATTATAATATAAAATAAAACAATTTGATATTATTTAAATGAAAAATGATGCTGAGGTAGCTCAAATTTCATCATTTGGTAGTGCACCATTTTCAGATTCGAAATTTTTTGTAGACAGGTTTTCAGTACTTGGTTTTAAAGATGAAGAAATAGATGAAGCAGTAGATATTTTGCAGCATCAGAGAAGCTACTGGAGGCTAATATGAAAGAAGAAAGAATTGATGTACAGTGGTCCTTGATTGCAGAACAAACAAGTGCTCAAGGAAGCTTGAAAACAAATATCTCAAATCATGTTGGCATTTTAGCAATTCCTCATAGAAATACTGAGTCATTGACATTGTATAAAAAACATTATGGGAATCTTGTTTTCTCGAAACATTACTGGACATGCAGGACAGACAACTTGTGTGATCGAGACACTCTAATATTCGTAAAATCAGACAAGTGCTAACTTATTGTGATTTTCTCTTGTAGAAAATCTGTGTCCTCATTTTCAATTTAAATCAATGTTTTGAATTTAAACCAAATAAAATAATAAATATAATAAATAGGATATTAAGAAATATTAAAATTTTGAAATATTATAATTTAAGTCGGGAAATCTCTTACCTGAGATATTTTTCAGCAATAACTTCATCCATATAAGATATAATCAGAATAGATGGAAATTATTTCAAAGACCTGCTTAAAGATGGAAGAACCTTGCAACAAGACAAAGGAATAAAAGCAAGCTTTGACCCTAAATCCATGCATGGTGAATAATTGGAAGTATAATTGGAGTTAATTACCCAAAGCTTGATGGGAGCTTTTTGTTTATACCATCTTCAAAGGGGAAGCAAGCAAACACGTGTTGAAGGTGTGTATATAAAGCCCATGCACGTTCCATTGCCGTATTTCCAAAGTGTGGGGGGGGGTTGAGTAGGCGAAAGGAATAGAAGAAGGATAGAGGGAAAATTCCCGCCCCATTGTATTTCACCTACTTACCTACTTTAAGCTCTTCTAAATCAAGGGATTAAGAACAGCTTAAAGGTCTTTTTAGAGAAAGAATATGAAAGTTTCCACTTGGAAATCCAGGGCATAGCTACCCATCCCCCCAGAAATGCTGAATGTAAGAGAATATTCAACCAGGTTAGAAAAAACAAAAACTCAGTTCATATCTTCTCTTTTTGGTGAATCTTTGAAAATGATGCTCCTGACAGCCATGTCTAGGCAGCAGGACCATTGTTATGAACAAAAATTTTGACACAATTTCTTAAGAGAGTAAATTCTACAATATCTTTCTTGAAGCAATCAGAATCAGTTGATGTCTAATAGAATGTCCAAACAGAAATCTGCAGACAGAAAAATGCTAGGTAAGCTAATGTTTAAAATCATATTGCACTGGTAAACAATTCTATGGCTGCATTTTAATATAAAATGTATATTTTTTTGTCAGTGAAATTTAATTTCTACTGCAGTATGGGCTTTAAAAACCCTTCTGGTTTTTTTTTTGTGTAGAAATCTTGCTTTTTTGCAGAAAACAGTCTGTTTTGGCCCAAAAATCTCCCATTTTCCTCCTGCTTACAAATGCCTGATCTCCAGCTTTTTGTAAAGTCAAATGTTATCAGCTGTGACATGTGAGGGGCATTCAAAAAATTACCTACCTAAGGTACTTTCCATAGTTATATTTCAATGAATCATACTAATTTTGATCCCACTATGTTTTTATGTTGTGCTGCTGTAACAGAAGGAAGGAAGACACCTGTATTAAATTATGGATTTTGTTCAGTCATCAAGTTTCTTACTAAAGAAGGAAATGGTCCAAAGGTCATTCATGAAAGGATGGTGGCTATGTGTGGCAACAGTGCATCTTAAGAGTACAAAACAGTTCAAGTCAAAACAATTCAAGTGGGGTTAGAGAGTCCATCGAAGATGATCCATGTCCAGGAAGGCCTGAGACAGCGACCACTCCAGAAATGTGCCAAGCTGTGAAAACCCTTGTGCTGAATGACAGACATTTGAAAGTGTCCCATATCTTTAGGGAATATGACATATTTGAGGGAACAGTTATAACCATCCTTGAACATTTGGAGATGAGTACAGTCAGTGCAAGGTGGGTCCCCAGATTTCTGACTCTGCAGAAGCAATTCAGAGTATGTTGTTGTGAGGAGAATTTAGAGCTTTATGGAAGGGATACTGAAACTTTCATTTCCAGAATTGTTACTGATGATGAAACATGGGTTTATCACTGGAATGCTAAGGCCAAGCAAGAATCAATGCAGTGGAAGCACAAGGAGTCATCCCCACCCAAAATATTTCAGACAACCTTCAGCTGGCAAGATTATGGCCACCATTTTTTTGAATTCTGAGGAAATTTTGTACATTTACTACTTGGAACACAAGCACAGTCACTGGGGAGTCATATGCATCCCTACTGTGCAACCTAAGTGAAGTAATAAAGGAAAAACACTGTGGAAAACTTTCCAGAGGTGTGCTGCTTATTCACAATGACACACCAGTGCAGAGGTAATTTGATGTTGCTGCTGCTTTGAGAGACCGTGACTTAACAAAACTTACCCATCCAGCTTACAGTCTGGATCTGGCCCAAGTGACTATTTCCTGTTTCAACACCTCGAGAAAAAACATATGTGGACATTGCTTTGCTGATGATAATGAACTGATGTCTGTTCTTTCTGCATTTTTTGATGGACAGGACAAAGAATTTTATTTGTCTGGTATTTCCTCATTGCCAAAAAAATGGAACAATTGTATTGAAGTTTGGGCGAGTTACATTGAAAAATAAAAACAGATTTTTGGCTCTCTCATTTCCTTCATAGGTAGGTAGATAATTTACTGAATGCCCTTGTACATGCATGGTGTCCATAAGTTCAGTAAATTGCAGGTGTGTTGTTCTTTGGACCAACAGTGGAAACAATGTATATAAAAAAACATGGGCCGGAAAATATTTCATTAAATAAACAAGTGCCATTAGAAAATTTTCTCAACAGCTTTTAGCACTTCATTTCAAACATAACGTGTGCAGTTAGTAGAGTAGTGGCAAATGATGCATGGAAGCAAGTTTATACAGCATCAGCAAAAAAAAACCAAAACCCACATTATCTGTCTATTTCCTGTTAATTTATATAGATCTTCCTTAAATTTGTTCAACCTCCTACCTCTACAACACTAGATGAAAGTTTGTTCCCACAATCCCCTGTTCACAGCTGTAAGCAGATTTCTGTACGTCTATTCTGTAATCATCCTTCCTCAGTTTAAATTTATGTCCCATCATGTGAATTATCTTAACAAGAGGGAGGAGGCCATCACCATTTAGCTTACTCAGTCCGTTCAAAGCCTTAAGCACTTCAATCAGATCTCTTTGCAGGTGCCTGGTTTCACAGTTTGCACAGCTGTAAGACAAACACTTTAATAACAAAAAGAGTGTTCAAGAAATTTTATTTACATAAAAGTTGAATAAAAGTATAGTTTTGCAAGACAGGGTCCTTATGCCAATTCATTGACGAGGCAACAATTACTGTTAGTGTTACAGTAGAAGCACAGACTTACAAATCAATTATGACACTGTAGAACAGTACTTCACTGTATAAACAACATACTAGAAATGGCTTGCTTACAATGACTGCTGTTACATGCTGAACTTGCTGTCATATAAAAATGCCTTTGTTTTTGTGTTGAATGGGGAAGGTAGTAGTGATAAAAGTGAATTATTCATTCACATTTATGCTTGCAAGTTCAGTCTATTCAGCTGTTGAGAAGAAAATTCTCAACTTGCTCTACTTTATTAATGAAGCTTAGCTCCCCCCCCCACCCATTGTGTTGGTCCATAGAATACACTTTCATTCACTGTGTTCCTATTATGCTGAGATTTTGGCATTGGAATTGTATCTTTTCATTTTTTTTCTTTCACTTCTCTGAATGATGATGTAATATTTTATTTTTATATCCATTTATTACCAACTATATAAGTTGCCTAATGTTGCACAGGTTGCAGTAATAAGATCTTGAAACCCTAACAAGTTTGAATGGAACAGTCTGGCAACTTTGAATATTTTTTTTTTTTTTTTTTGTTTGTCATATGATTTGTGATACCTCTTTCACTTAAAACATTGAAATTTAATATAAGTTAATTTTATGCATATAAAAAAAAAAAAACTGTACTGACAATGGTCAAGTCAAATGTACTCAATTGCAAACTGGCAATTTAGATAGTGCTTGACCAGCATCCATAATACTTAATCATGTAAAGAAATACAAAAGCTTCTACTTTTTAACTTTTGACATCTGCCAATCAAAGCTTTAATCTGGATGTCAGATTAGAATTTTAGAGCCATTCTATAGCAGAAGTGTTTACACATTTATGTATGGAATCCAAACTGCAAATAAACATTCTCACTGTGCTTTATTAGTAGCATATCTACTTTGGTGATTCCTTTTATGTAAGCTATTTCCCCCATAGTTATTTTCTAAGCAGTCAAGCTATAAAATACTAATTAGAAAATTTTAAACTCATTAATTACTGCATTTAAGAAAAATAGCACTTAGGTATTGACTTGTGGCTTAAAAGTTGGACATAGTTTCAGGTCTGTCTCTAAGTGCCATGATCTTTGAACTATAGAAGCTGATGCATACATGTAAACAGGCTCTTTCAACATATACAGTAGCCTTTCAATGACACAGAATTATAGGAGATGAAAAGCACTTAGTTGTTTTTACTATTCTTTTCTATTAAAAATAGGTTATTGTATAAACAACTGCAAAAACACGGTAGGTCTTATCGATGCATTGTTTTACCACTAAAATTTTAACTGAAAAGAAAAAAAAAAGCTTAACTACAGCATTCTTATACTATATTAAATGTCAACATGAATTTATATGTTCACTTTATTTAAAATATTCAGTTAGAAAGGTTTGGAGAGAGATTATTGTAATGTTGCAGTTGGAAGACTTTCAATAAATTTACAGGTAGATTTACTGCCCTTTAAGTTTTTTTTTTTTTTTTTTTTTAAGTAGGAAGAGAAATATCTTCTCTGCAATATCATCATCATTGTTGTTTTTTGTTTCAGCTTCTTGTGTTTCTTTCTGGGAAACTGTTTCTGCATCAGTTAAACACAATTCACCATTTTCAATATTGCAATCAATATTTTTGAAATCATCAAATGGAACTGCTTAATTTATACCCAAAACAGAAATGACAGGATTCCAGCTCTCCACCTTCCTCAAGTTTTTATGACAAAACTTGTTATTAAAAATCCAGCTAAAATAAACAGTTTGCAATTGTGTTGTCAGCAACAGCATACTATGCTTTCCCAGAGCATCATAATCCTCTGTCTTTTGGTTGCACTTTTGTATGAGTTTTTTCTTAAAATAAAGTCTTTTTTTTTTTTTTTTTTTCTGACTAATTCTTTGGTCCCAAGAGCAGAAATATTGATGTGGTGTTTGGGCAGGAATTTAACTATTTGATAGACATCGTGGCTTCAAAGATTTTCCAGTTACCAGAGAGGGGTAGTTTCTCTGTTCCATTCACATTTCCACCCCAAAAGGAGATTTAAATGTTCTTTACTACACTTACCACCATGTGAGAGCCACTTTTCAAAATCATAATTTTATCTAGCAAATGCTTGTGACCAAAAATCCATCTTGTCTGTGTTGAATATGTCATTAGGGCTTTTAGAATTTTGGATAAATTTTTGCACTGTTCATTTCAGATCTCACCACTAATATTTGAGCTTTTTTCATAAATCTTTATGAAAATTATATCCTGTCATTTTTGGAAATTTAGTAGCTATCCAGTATTCACCTTTAATCCTTCATGATTAAGATTTTACAACCTTTGTTCATTATTTTTCACAAATAAGTGTTTTAGTTCCAAGAAAAGACTTTTCTTGGAACTAAAAGAGCCCACTTGAATACATATTGATCTGTATCTAGATAACTTGAGCTTCTCATTTGTTTCTTACTGCTAACATACTGGCTATGTTTTTATGATTGCTTTGAAATTGCACCCTTATTTGGTAGATAAATTGAGAGTGTATTAGGAGGAATCCTAAATTCAGTAATAGTTAATAGACTTCTTGTCCTTTTCCACACTGTGAATAACTTTAATTTTATCTGAAATTAACAATGTCTTTAGTTTTATCTTTGATGCCATCCTGAACAGTGCTGAAAAAGTGTGTGTATATCTAATCTGAAATCATAATCAGAACCAAAACAAGTGAAATCAAAAATGCATCAGCATTGCTTATTACCTCAGTTCATAAATTCACATGAATTGGTATAGTATTATAAATTTGATCTCATATAAACCCAAACTGCTGAAACAATATATTCTAAACAAGCAATAGTTTGAATTAATGAATTCACACCTCAGCTTCTTTAGAATGAAGTCATTGTCTTTCAGCTCACAGAAATGTTGTGTTAACCTAGTTTTTCTGGTCCAATCACAGAAATTTTGCATTATTGAGAACATTTAATTAATGCTCAACTGCATTAAATGCAGTTTGAGCTAACAAGAATTTGAAAGCATTATTTAAAGCATGGAGGTTTTTATTAGGACATGGAGGGGGGGGATGTCAGAGTTTGAGATATTGGGAAATTTGACGGACCCAATTTATTGAGAGTCTGCCATATACATAAAGATTTCAAGAAGTTTTTGTAAGTGCAGGTTTAATGCCTCAAAAATATTTCCATTTATCTTTTTTTTTTGTAATTAGTTAGAATGTAATTGCTGCTATACAGAAGTATGTCTGTGGATTAATAAGAGGAGGATTCATGTGGCTGGAATTCAAATAAATTAATTTTAAAAGGCATGAACAGTCTCTCTCTCTTTCTCATGAAGTATGTTTTAATATTAATTCTGTGCCTCGTAGGTAATATTGTATCCATCATATTAGGACAATGTGTATTAATTACCAATTTAGATCCTTACAAACAATAGTTTTCGATGCTCAAGTTGGAGCCAAAAAGGAATTTTTATAGTGTTATCAAACTATAAAAATTCCTTCTCCAACTTTTGCACTCTAAGAGTGCAAAAAAAAAAAAAAAAATTTTAAATTGTCATCATTTAGTTAAATTTTACTTCTGTCATGCAGTGGAAGCAAAAAAAAAAAAAAAAAAGGTTATTATTTTGATATAAGTTATCCTACAGAAAGAGAGAGAAAAAAAGGCTTTTCAGTTCTTTTATTTCTTTATAATAAGACAGTTTTGAAAATTTTTAATCATTAATCTAAGCATATTTTTCAGGTGAATATACTTTTATATGTACACAGGAAGGTTGTGGAAAATCATTTCTTACATCATATAGTTTGAAGATTCATATAAGAGTTCACACTAAAGAGAAACCATTTGAATGCGATGTAAATGGATGTGCAAAAGCCTTTAATACTCTTTATAGGTAAGTTAACATTGATTGGATGTTCAGTATAATTGAAACAGCATTAGAATATTATTTAGTTCTGTGAATCATTTAAATTACTAAGTTGAAGATTTTGTAATGCATATTTTTCTTTTTTAGTTGGTAAACCACTGCTGCTTAGTGTATGATTATAATATTGATAAATAGTGTAGCTGACCGTCTTGTATGTTGGTGCTATTCTTTGATACTATAGTAGTATTGTACAGTCGGTCCTCGTATAACACGTGTTTACATTACACGAATTCGATCATACACGATTTATAAATAGGGAAACGTTATCTTATATAACACGAACCGAATTCGCTTATGCACGATTCGCCTTTGTGTTTACAAGAAATGGCAGTCGAACGCGGAATCACCCCAACCGAACGCAACACGATAGGAATGAAGAAGATTCTGAAAATGTATTTACGTGTTTTATATCAGTGAAGGGGAAACACATTTCACCATAATAACGTAAAAACCCACACAATTCCAGCTATCGATAATTTGCAATTGCAATTAGATGGAGTTTACGACCAGTTTATAACAGATTCCACTTGCAGAAACGCAACTGGAAATTGTTTTTATTGTTTTATGGTAGTAACCCCTAGAAATGTGCTTTAGTAAAATGTGAGGTGTTAATAGTGTATCTCGGCCTTTATGGTTTTGTTTATTCAGTTGCTACACGCGCGCAGCTTTGTTTATGTGTATTAAGCGTGCCTCCTCGTTTTGTAATTGTGCTTTAAAAATGAGTAAAATACTTAAAAGGTGTGAAAAGGAAGCGTCCTGGCGAAGACACTGCAGATTCAGAGAGAAAAAGAAAACAATATCGATAAACAGAGGCGGACTGGATCAAAAATTCTTACCCGGGAAAATTTATAGTGACCTCATACTACGGTTTATGGCCAAAATCACACTGGCCTCCGGCCCACCGGTATTTCCCGGATAAGGCTTATGGCCAGTCCGCCTCTGTCGATAGAGAAAAAATATGAAATTGTGAAACGCTTTGAGCGAAATGAAAGACTATGTGGTATTGCACGTGCTACAGACCTAAATGAGGCAACGCCGAGAATTACAAAGAATGCAGAGAAAATAAAAACAACTTTCATAGCGGGAACAACTCAAAGTATAATTAAAATCCATTAGATTAAGACAAGAATTGGAAGAGATGGAACGGCTGTCTTTTCTGTTTTTCGATTTTCTATCTGTTTGGATACAATTCCAGCAAAAAACAATTCAAACAAAAAACAAGTTTGCTTACGATAGAAGCAAAAGCATTAGCAATATTTTATTACGTAATAGTCGTAATAAAATACGTAAGCATTTTATTACGACTATTTTATTTAATATAATAATTGTTTTACGAATAAAATACGTATTTTATTCGTAAAAAATACTTTTTTAGCATTAAAAATACTAAAAATACTTTATTATAATATAATAAATAATAAAAAAATATTTTTTATTATTTATTATATTATAATAAAAAATATATTATATTATTTTTATTACGTATTTTAATCGTTATAAAATACGTAAGTATTTTATAACGATTAAAATTACCCGATTATTTATTGTATTTGGTAAAGTTTTGGTTCCAAATGTGTGTTCAATCTTGGGTGGTCGGCACCTAACCCCACTTTTCCCATAGGGCCTGTTGTTTATATTGCACGATTTTGCATTGCACGAGGGTTTCTAGTAACACAACTATCGTGCTATAGGAGGACAGACTGTATCCTGTGAGTTACCAATTATAAATGAATAAATTTTGATGGCTTTTATTTCCACTTGTGCTTTTAATTACACATGAGTTGTTTCAAAGGAATTGAGAATCTCAAATTTATTATGAGTAAACTAAATGAAATACAAAAACTAAAAAATCAAAATTTCGTTTTTTGTAAATGTAACTAAAAAATTTTTTTTCTTAACCTACGAGCATATGAAATTCCTGAACTTGATAGTATAAACCAGTGCTGTGATGCTAAGTCAGTTCTATGTTGATCTCAATATTTTTAAAAGAATAAGAGAAGTTTACGTCAATGTGATACGTAGAACACTTCCATATGATACTCTCCAGATATTAAAACGAATAGTAAAAATTAAATTAAAAAATCAAAAATATTACATTACAGTACATTTTCAATTTTTTAATTTAATTTTTACTATTCGTTTTAATTTATGGAGAGTATCATATGGAAGTGTTCTACATATCATATTGAAGTAAACTTCTTATTCTTTTACAGAAATTCCTGAACACATCATGGGAGCATTTTCAACGTAAATTCAAAACCAAGTAGAGGTGTCATGCTGAGTGGTTTATGGATGTAGTCAGGCATCCATGGAGCCCACATTGAACATTTATAGGTTAGGAAAAAACTTGTTTTAGTTATCATTTTAAGAAGTGTAATTTTGGTTTTTGTATTTTGTTTAGTTTACTTATAATAAATAAATTAATATAATAAACTCATCAAACTTAAACACAATCAAGTTGTGTTGGATGGCAACTTCAGATCCACTGAAATCCATGAGTTGAATCAAGAAACAGGCAATTATATATATGAGGTAACAAAAAGATGACTCAGAATGTCAAACATGTTAGCAAACAAAATCACCACTACAAGTGCAGAAAAATTTGACTGGTATATGAAAATTCCCTTTTAGTAAAATATTTAGAATAAATTATAAACCTAATGTTGTAGAGAGCTTACATAAATTTAAGAAAAATTTAAGTTATATTTAAGAAAAAGTTGGAAAGATAGATTAAATCAGGTGATATATATATTTATTTTTAAGGATGATTGAATGGAACAGGCCTATGGTCTCAGGATTCATATTAAATATACAATAATGCAGTATACAATATTAGATATTAGAGCTAGAAACGGAATTAGAAAATGTGAATTGGAATATCATCGGTTTGGCTGAAACAAGAAGAAGAAATGAATTACTTATAAGTTTATCAAGTGGAAATCTGCTGTACACCAATGGAAACAGTGAAAGGAGTGAAGGTGGAGTTGGGTTTTTGGTCCATAAAGATTTTAAAAACAACATTTTGGAATTCAAAAGTACATCACCAAGGGTGTCAAGACTAATACTCAAGATTTCTAAGAGGTACAAGCTAAAGATTATAATGATTTATGCACCAACATCGAGCCATGATGATGAAGAGGTTGAAGAAATGTACACTGAAATTGAGAGTCTTCTAGATGAGCAGAAAACCCACTACACTATTATTATGGGGGACTTCAATGCTAAGGTTGGAAAAAGGCAAAACAGCGCAGAAAGAGGAACTATAGGAAATTTTGGAATTGGTGAAAGAAATAAAAGAGGTGAAAGACTTGTGGAATTTGCAGAATCTCAAGGAATGTCAGTAATGAACACTTTTTTCAAGAAAAGGGTGAACAAAAAGTGGACATGGAAGAGTCCAAATGGATTAACAACTAATGAAATCGACTTCATCCTCACTAATAGAAGATATATTGTGAATGATGTTACCGTCCTGAATAAGGTAAATGTTGGAAGTGATCACAGAATGGTAAGATGTACACTTGATATAGATGTAGGAAAGGAAAGGAAAAAACTGACTCGAGTAAATAATACAAAGGTCTTTGAAATAACAGAGGAGGAGAAAAAGCAGTATGTACTGGAACTTAAGAACAAGTTTGAGCTTCTGCAGACTGCTCAGGACCAAGATATCGACGAGGAATATTACAACTTTCTGAAAGTGATCAAGCCCAAGAAACCTATAGGGAAACAGAAATCCAAAGAAGAAAAAATTAGTCAAGAAACACTTGTCATGATGAACCAAAGACGACAAATGAAGAGCAAGAAAAACACTGACAGGGAGAAAATTGAGTATACTGAGTTATGCAAAGCCATTAGAAAGAGACTCAGAGAGGACATAAGAAGATTTAACACAAGAAAAGTAGAACAAGCATTAAGGGAAAACAAAGGATTTAAATCAGCAGCCATGAGCAGTAATACAGAAAGACAAATGATACTGAAACTGAAGAATAGCGATGGTGTACTTATAAACAGCAGAGAAGGCATAATTCAAATAGCAGAAGACTACTATAGAGAATTATACAAGGAGCGAGGGACTGATAACAGCAGTGGGGAAGATGGATTGCAAAGTAGCAACACATACGACATACCCGATATTCTTCCTGATGAGGTAGAACATGCATTGAAGAAAATGAAGAATCGGAAAGCCCCGGGGGAAGATGAAGTCACTGTAGAGTTGTTAAAATTGGGAGGAAGAGACATAACACAAAAACTGGCAAGGCTCTTCACAAAGTGCATTAGAAAAGGTGTGATGCCTAAGCAGTGGAATAATGCAATCATAGTTTTGCTGCATAAGAAAGGAGATAAATCAGAAATTGGAAATTATAGACCAATTAGCTTGTTATCCCATATCTACAAGTTGTTCACAAGGGTCATTACTAACAGATTAGAAAGAATACTTGATGAGAATCAACCGAAAGAGCAAGCTGGCTTTAGGACAGGATTCTCAACTATGGATCACCTTCACGTAATATCACAGCTGATGGAGAAAGCAAATGAATATAAAACACCATTATGCCTGGCATTTGTGGATTATGAAAAGGCATTTGACTCCATACAGCATAAGGCAATGTTTCGGGCACTGGAAAGACAAGGCATAGATACTCCATATATTATGATTTTGAAGAAAATATATGAGAGTGCTACATCCTTTATTAGACTAGACAAAGACAGTAGCAAATTTAAAATCGAGAAAGGAGTTCGACAAGGAGACACAATATCTCCGAAGCTGTTTACTGCTGCCCTTGAGGAAGCTTTCAGAAGATTAGACTGGTCGCAGAAAGGAGTCAATGTGAACGGAGAGTACCTAAACCATTTACGATTTGCAGATGACATTGTGGTCATAAGCCACGATCCCAAAGAATTAGAGGAAAATCTTAATCAGTTATGCACAGTTAGTAATGATTTTGGACTAAAGATGAATATGGCTAAAACAAAAGTAATGATGAACAAGTATGCCATGGAAAGGGAAATAATGATTGAAGGAGCAGTAATTGAAAAGGTGGAGTCATATACTTATCTGGGACAAGTTATTAGCTGTAATATTGATAAATGGCTGGAAGTCAAGAGAAGAATAAATTTTGGATGGATAGCATTCAGGAAATATAGTCACATACTGAAGAGCAATATCCGAGTTTGTCTGAAACGTAAAATAATGAATCAATGTATACTCCCCACCATGACTTATGGAAGTGAAACTTGGGCACTCACCAAAAGAATGGAAGAGAAGCTAAGAACTACACAGCGAAGAATGGAACGAATTATATTGGGAATCAGACTGTTAGATAAGAAGAGAAACACATGGATTAGGCAGCAAACTCAAGTAAAGGACATTCTTATCAAAACTAAAGAACTAAAATGGTCTTGGGCAGGACACATAGCTCGAAGACATGATGACAGATGGACTAAGAAAATAACAGAATGGTACCCAAGAGGAGCTAGAAGAAAACCTGGAAGACAAAGGCGGAGATGGATAGATGAAATTCATGAGTTTTTGAGTAGTAAATGGATGGCCAGTGCTCAAAACAGAAGGAACTGGAAAGTTGCTGGAGAGGCCTTCATCCTGCAGTGGATTGAAAATGGCTGATGATGATGATGATGAATGCAGTATCACTGAGAAAACAGATAAAATAAAACAGGTTGAAGTAAAAATTCTTTAATAATAAACTTGGGGACAAGTTAAAATAAAATAAGATAAAAGTAACAAATCACAATATCTTTCGGACAGAGAACGCCCTTCTTCAGTTGTGAACGTTATTAAAAAGTATAGAATGTCAAGTGCTCAGCTATGGTTGTCATGCAAGGTGAAAACCATGTTGATACAGGTGCAAGCAACAATTAGTTGTTGGAAGTGGAGGCTTGCAATTGTAGCTGCAACACTTAGCTATACTGCTTGCACCTACATTTGTCATTTTGGAGGATGGATGTGATCTCCTCTATTCCGGTTAAAGGAATCGCTACAACACAAGATGTGGAGGGTGCCTCCGTAGCCAGGTGGGCAGGAGCAGCAGTGTGCAGCACATGTTTCTTGATTAGACTCGGGGTTTGAGCCCGTAACCACCAAATACAGAGGATGCCGAAAGGTCAAGGAATGACTACTGCATATCCCCGGAGCAATATGGCCTCAGTTGCTAATGCTCCTAAAAACCAAATAACAACAACAAGATGTGGAGTGATTCCAACCAGACACAATGATGGTAGTGGCAGAATCAGTCGATAATCTCGACGTCGTGCCATGGGTCGATGTCATCCTGGGTAGACCAGAAGTGCTTAGTGATTGCTGTGTTCCACATCCGTGGAATGAATTGCTTTCTCATGCTCAGAGACTCAGTTTGAGTCTTCTGCCAGTTTCACCAGTGTAGCAGCCAGTGCAGTCATGCCAGGAAATGCGGTACACTAAGCCGCTCTGTAGGAGGGGGGAATCGGTGTCTTAACCCTTGAAATGAGGGACCACAATCTTCTGCCTGGAAACTGTAAGCACTTTACCCATGAGCCTGTAAGACCCTAGAAGGCTGCTGCGACAGTTCGGATAGTAAGGGATAAAGGCGGTCGAGGTGGGGTCATCACTGCATGTGACCCTATGGTTGGCAATGTGGTCACGAGCTTGTAGGTAACACCTATCTAAGGCACTGGCAGGTTGTTGATACTTTCAACAACTAATTGTTGCCTGCACCTGTAACAAGTGCCCCTGTATACATAAAGGCCAAGGGAATATACCAAACAAGACTCGACTATGGAAGCACGCCCTAAACAGTATAACCAACTAAAAGTTCAGTTCACACAGCTCAACGCGCAAAGGTCTAGGGCGGTTGCCGCCCAGTTGGTAAAAAAGGCCAACGAAGAAAATGTCGACATTATGCTCGTGCAAGAGCCGTATACACACAGCAAAAAGGTCAGGGGATACCCCATGCAATACAAGATTGTGCATACTGATGCTGAAACCCCGTGGGCAGCCATCCTAGTTAGAAATCCGGATTACACAGTGACTAAACTATCAAACTACTGCCTCCCCTGGGCTGCGTGTGCCCACATAGTCACCGCACTAGGGGAATTTTATGCTGTCTCAATATACAGTCGACCGGGGGAAGATATCCTCCCAACAATTAACTACCTACAGACCATGCACACAGAATTTCTGAACGCCAAAATAATTGTAGGCGCAGACGTAAACTGCCGCTCATCGGCATGGTATAGCGAAACCCCAGGACGGAGAGGCGTTGTGAACGGGCAGCATCTGGAAGAGTACCTCACAAACAGTTGCTATAATATACTTAACCAGCCAAACAACCTCCCAACCTTCTCCAGTACTATGTGGGAGACAACAATTGATGTCACCCTTGCCACAAGATCCGTCACTGATCACATCACAGCCTGGACAGTAACGGAAAACTGGACAACATCGGACCACAGAGCAATAACCTTCCAACTAAACCGAACAATAGCCAGAAGCACAACACCTAGACAAATACAGCACAGATACGCCATAGGAAAAGCAGACTGGCCCAAATTCCAACAAACCATACGGGTGGCCGCCCACACATTCAATACAGAAGAGACAACCCCAGACCAACACCAGGCAAAACTGGTGAGACTTATCACAGAAGCGGCAGACAAATCTATCAAAAGAAAGAAACCATCTCCGGGGGCGATACCCTGGTGGAACCTTGAGCTTCAGCAACTAAGGCAGGTAGCAAACACCTGTCGGAAAAAATTCCAGCGGGCTAGACGTGATTGGCCTACTGCAGAAGTAGAGGCGCTCCGGGAACGATACCGTACTGCAAGGAATCAATATACAGCAAAAATCAGAGAAAGAAAACAGCGTACATGGGAGCACCTAGTTTCCACGACAGGAAATGACAACCCCTGGGGAGTGGTCTATCGGGTAACTACAAATAGGCTTCCCAGAGGCGAGGTACTCCCAGCAATGAGGAAACCGCAAGGGGGGTTCACAAAGACGTGGCACGAAACTGTCAACAATATTTTGGATGCTATGTTTCTGGAGCACACTGATCCCGCTACACCAGAACAAGCACTGCTCTGCCAACAGAACAGGATATACACAACCCAGCAAATTGAGGAACCTTTCACCAAGATTGAGTTGGAAATCGTGGCGTCCAAGCTGAGAAACAAAACGTCCCCAAGGGAAGATCTCCTAGAGCCAGAGATTATCAAGAAAGCAGTGGACACTATCCCGGAGGAAATACTGAAACTATACAATAAATGCCTCAAAGAAGGCTACTTCCCGTGCAGTTGGAGGGTGGCGACGCTCCGGTTAATCTTGAAGAATCCCACGAAGAGGCAGGACCTCCCAGGGTCCTATCGCCCGATAGCGCTCCTGACAGTTTTCAGCAAGCTTCTTGAACATCTCCTGCGAAACAGGATAGAAAAGCACTATAGAAACGCAGGCCTAGAGTCACCCAAACAATTTGGATTTCGAAAAGGATACTCCACCACCGATGCCCTACGCAGCATCATCAACGCTGCAACAGAAACAGACCGCAAATACTTTCTTGCCATTGCGGTTGACTTTGCCGGGGCGTTTGACACCCTCTGGTGGCCAAGCATTCTCAGCAGGCTCCGGGAGGCCAAACTCCCAAGTAATCTATACAATTGCATCAGCAGTTACCTATGTGACAGGTCAGTAAAAGTCACTGCTCCTTACTGTACAATAACCAGACGCATCTACAGAGGATGCCCATAGGGCTCCGTCCTGGGCCCACTGCTCTGGAACGTGGTCCTGGACGGATTCCTCAACCTCAACCTCGGAAATGCAACCTCCCATGCGTATGCGGATGACCTTGTCCTGACACTGGCAGAAAACTCCAGGGCACAGCTGGAAAACACAGCAAACCGGGCGCTCGCCACTCTACAACAATAGGCTGACGAAAATAACCTGAAGATATCATCCACTAAGACAAGCTCCATCCTACTTCGGGAAACCCTGGACACCAGGAGACCCCCCAAATAAAAGTACAAGGAACCACCGTCAAGCTGACCACAGAAATGAAATTTCTTGGGGTTATCCTTGATAGAAACCTGTCCTTCACTCCCCATCTTAACTATCTCGGAAATAAAATCAGAAATTACTCGTCACTATTTGCAAGAATCACCCGCAAGGACTGGGGCATAAAGAAGAAAACCCTTGCTCTTTTTCACAAAACTGTGTTCCTGCCAGTCATCCTCTATGCCTCCGGTGTCTGGTACAAGAAAGCAATCACTGCAACTAATAAAAGAAAACTAGAAACCATACAGAGGTACATCTTACTGACTATCTCACGAGCTTGCAAAACAGTGAGTACACACGCGCTTCAGGTGCTCACAGGTGCCCTCCCCTTGGACCTGGAAGTGATACACAGTGGACTCCTCTACAGCCTTTCCAGAGGCATACCGGATACCTGCCTAAATTTCACATTAAATGTAGGCAGCGTACCGAAAATAGAGAAAAGAAGACTAACTGTACATCTTCAGCAAACCTGGCAAACACGGTGGCAAAACTCGACAAAAGGGCAAATAATGCGAAAATTCCTCCCAACTGTCTCGGCCGTATACCCAAAATACCCAAGCTGGCTCTCCCCAGGATTGCTGGCCACGTACCTCCTAACTGGCCACGTACCTCCTAACTGGCCACGGCGCCATCAGATTCAAACTAATGACCTTTGGACTGAGCAACACTGCCCTCTGTCATTGTGGCTTAGTGGAAACGTGGGAGCATTTAATGTACCACTGCAAGCTTTATGAAGACCTCCGATGCCGACTAATTACAGAATTACATTATGTACCAGAGAATCAAGAGGAACGCTTATTGGAGGAGGAGCACAGCTACAAAGCACTGGCAAACTTTGCACAAGATCTTTTTCACAGAAGGCATACTCTTCCGCCCCCACAGCCACAATAGCGTTTCTCAGGCCCACAGTATATGACTTTGCAAACAACCATATAAGGTGCACGGACAGTCACCATCAAGACAATCCACAAAGGGATTGCATCCCAGGAAGAAACAGCATAAAAAAAAAAAAAAAAACACCCGGACTCGACAAATTCGGATCCAACAAATGGACCCAGGATCCAATAACTAATGACCATGACTCCAGATAGAGACATAAGTACAGACTGGACTAAATATCCACAACTATGGACCGGACTAAGGCACCTGTCCTGCTGCCAAGTGACAACCACAGACAGGAACCTACACACGGATGGGACAACAAGGACCTGACTCAAGCAGACATGCAGCCGCAAGGCCATATGGCGACCTGTGCCGGCTCCCTTGCCGGGCACACTTTCCTCCCTTCCCTGGCAGAGGGGGAGGCGACAGCCTTCTTGTCGCCTCCCCCCTGCCATCCCACATCTTTCTCTCTGGTGGGGCATGGGCATGCCCCACTGGCACATGCTGGGGTCGTCTACTCTATTGACCCCAGTCTTTCCTAGCCTTCAGTCTCCTCCCCTCTCTATCTCTATCTCAGCGCAAGACCCACACCAAAATTCTAGCTTCTCTAAATTATTTCGCCCTCTCCTCGGCCATTAAATTTTCAAATGCAACCCCTTCAAACCGGGAAACATGTATGTGATCAACATACAACGTGCGAAATTTTTTTTTTTTTTTTTTTTTTTAAGGTCCTAGCCACTGAAATCTCAGGAAATTAGGTGGCAGGACCTGCCAGAGTAAATTAATTATAATACTGGTGTACCTGGTCTGCCTCCACGGGGCAAAAGTGGGGCAACGTTCGGCCTCAGTAGGGGTCCAGCGGCTAAATGACCAGATGAACAACGGTACACGACACTACATATGAACAATATCCATACACTTTTAAATCTCTGGCATTTCCAGCAAACTGGCACATCCATCACAATGTAAACAACGCGGAGATGGGGGAAACCCCTGGTGCCGTATGACCCTAAATACACTTTACACTGTATCATGTGGTTTTCACCTCACATGACCACCATAGCTGAGCACATGACATTCTGTACTTTTTGTAATAATGTTTACAACTGTAGAAGGGCATCCTTCATCCAAAAGCTATTATGATTTGTTACTTTTATCTTATAATTTGTCCACAAGTTTATTATTAAAGAAAATTTTTACTTCAACCTGTTTTATTTTATATGTTTTCTCAGCAATACTGCATTATTATATATTTAAGGTTGATTGCCTTAAATAATATAATAATTATATATTCTTGTCTGGGAGGCGTTATCTTGGATGGACGTACACAACTCTAGATATTGGAAGGCAGTAGTGTAACCGGTGCAAGCTACTGTACTGAGGTAATTATTCTCCATGTGTGTTGGTTCCAAGGTGCCATTGGCCCTGAGTTCATGTATGGATGATAACGGCACTTCAGTTTCTTTTTCTTTTTTTTTAAATAATAATACTAAAATCGCCCAGGAGGTCCAGAAGCATACTGGAGAGACCATCAGCATGATTACTATATACTGGCCATTGCATCAAGATAGTTTTCGCGGACAAGGTGCAGCATGCAAACTCATAATCATAACACTCGGTGCCCAATGATAGTTGCAACATTGCTCTGCTTGCAGAAACTGAACATTGGTGGGGTGGAAATACAGAGTAATGAATAACAGTACGATATATCCTTGCTAATTTGACGTTGGACTATTCAACATACAATTTTGACTTGGGGCTAGTCTTGTCTACTTCGAAAAGACCGTTCATACCAACTCAGCCAAACATCATTTTAACGAAACTGAATGGGCTATAAATGATTTATTACTATAAAGTATATAATATTATTATACGGGATATGCCTCCTTTAAATTTTACATTTTTATTCACTTCCTGGAGAATTGCATGCTGCGCAGAGACTGATTTGCAGGGAATTCATGCACCTCGAACTCTCACTTTGAGCTGTGTTTACCTGGCATAAAGTACTGGGCAAGAGTAAACTAAATACAGCCACTCCCCGATTTATGTAAGGGTTGCGTTCCGCGGAACTCTATGTAAGTCGGAATTTCCCTAAATGCTTATGCAGCACTTGCAACCATGCGTGCTGAATTTGATTGAAGCAAAAAGAAATGTTTGACGAACATGTAAATAGAATTATTTATTCAATTTTTTTAATCTCATGTGCAGGAAAAATTACAAAAGTGTACAAAATTTCAAAATTATCAAATTACAAAAAGAGAGAGGAGATAGGCATAACGTCAGCAAGTTTTACCTTTTGGGCATCATTGCCAGAATTAACTCTCCAGCTGATAAGCACACTGCCGCGGAAGTTGAGGGCTGTGGAGATTTAAAGAGGTTTTTCCCAATACATCACAAAATTTCTCTGCAGCTGCAGAATCAGCTATGGTGACTTCAGTGCATACTTTAATGTTTTGGAAACCAGCACAATGCGTGAACCACCCGTTGCTTGCCATAAACTTGGCTTGGGGTTCGCTGTACTTATCCTTAATATCTTCATAAATGCTTCTTGCTTTTCTTGAATGGCCACTGAACTCAGGGACGCTTGCTTCTGAATCTGATTTTCCATCCATATGATTAATAGCTTTTCCATCTTCGATATATAGCACCTGAATGGTGTTTTGTGATCACTGTTGATCTTAAATGCGTTCTTTGTCCTTTAATAGTATTCACTGTTGAAGCAGCGAGACCTAACTCCATGCAATAGATGACAAACTTTGTCCTGCCTCGTACTTCTTAATTAATCATCTTCATTTCTAAATCAATTTTGTTTTGTTTCCTAGCAGTGCCAGCACTTGTACTTTCCGTTGGTCCTTTTCCCTTCATCATTGTAATACGTAAATAGGAATGAAGAGAGAATCCTGAAATTTTATTTGTTTTTTTATATGATTGAAGATTTCAGTGAAGGGAATTCACTTCACCATAATACCTACAGGCCAAGAGGTACCGACACCAGACAGCAGGGTCCATTGCAAACCAGCTGCACAGGAAGCAGGATATCGTGGTTTACCGTGGCCAGGCAACTCCACAAAGGTGGACTGTTTTCCCGACAGCCTGTATGCTGTGTCCCTTTAACACCTGCCCATTGGAGACACCATTTACAGTGGTGCATCAAACACAAGGACTGGACAGCACCGCAATCGGGTAAGGTACTCTTTACTGATGAGAGTAGATTCAGTCTTAGCAGCGATTCTGTACATCAGCTAATCTGGCGAGAGGTTGGCACACAGTATCACGCTGCAAACATCACTGAAAGGGATCAGTATGGCAGGTGAGGTGTTCTTGTCTGGGAGGCGTTATCTTGGATGGACGTACACAACTCCAGATATTGGAAGGCGTCTGTTCCAAGGTGCCATTGGCCTAGAGTTCGTATATGGATGATAACGCCACACCTAATCTCACTGCAGATGTTGATATGCTTTTGGAAAGTGGGCACATTGTTTGTATGGATTGCCCTGTCTAAATTCCATTGAACACATATGGGACTCTCTGGGGAGATGCCTAGTGGCACGTCCACACCCACCAGAAAATGTTCACCAGCTGAAGATGGCGCTAACGGAGGAATGGACGATGTTACTGCAAGAACTTATCAACAACATTGTTCTAAGTATGGACTGGCAGTGCAAAGTCTGCATCGACGTTAGGGGTGGCCATATCTCCTACTGAGGACCACCTCTTCCCTTTGTTCCATCTTTGGCAGTGATGCATTTGTATCATGGCAGCCAGTGCTCTGTTGCCATTTTTGAATAAAGTCTCTCTGTACCGTTTTGTTTCCACTGTTATGTTGGTGTTGTTTCCTTCCTCATTTTTATACCTCACGAGGTTCCTTTGGTATGCTTTTCCCATATCCAGGCCACCCCTATGAGAAGCTACAGGTGAAAACCTGACTGGTCCTTAAGTTTTGCACACCAGAGTATGCATAAATGTAACATTTTTTGATATCAAAGTTACATTTTTTAAAGGGAAAGTTAAATTTCAGATAATTTTGTTTGGTCTAAACAAATTTGGTCTTAATTTATGTTTGGTCTAAAAGTTCATCACACTAAATTCATGGGAAAATTTTCTGAAATGATAATTTTCAGCCTGCTCTTACCCAGTATTTTAGAAACTAGAATCTTGCAACAAGGGACTGCATAGCAGGCTGCAAACAACAGTGCTTAGCTGATTTTTTGCCAGAGTGGAAGGTAACTGCATTTCATGTTATGTGGAATATTACACTGTCACCAGAGCACAGTGTGTGTAATTTAGAATCAAAAATTGTATCATATCTCATATCCAATTTTTTATACAGTTTTTTTTAGCTTATACTGTATTAACTCTTTACCACTAATGTTTGATTTCAGAACCATAAATGCTAGCATATTGCCCAAAAGACTTTTTTTTTTTTTATATATATACTGTTTTTTGAAATCAGAATCAAGAAATTAAATAATTCTTTTATTAAAATACACAAGAAAAACTTCTAATATATTACAAGAAAAATAAAAATTAAGTTATTATGAGTATTCCTGAAATTGAAATTGTTAAAGATACACAATGATATTAGTAATCTTGCATACAATATTTTGAAATTTTCTTTATTCACTGTGACCTTTCTCTTCATTGTTATCACTAGATGGTTTGTAAGCCTCTCCAAAGCAGGGATACCAGATCTGTAGACAGTGAAAAGAGTGCATCAGAAATGACTTGTCAAAATTTTTTTTAATGCAGTGAAAGTGTTACACCTATCATTTATTAAAACAAAACAAGAACCTTCATCTCTGATGCTAGGGAATAGGAAAATCCTTTGTGAAGATTTAGAGGAATATTGGAAATAGTAGTGGGTTTGGTGGAAGACAATGCCTAGAGTACAGCACAGTGCCCTCTAGATATTATGCTTCAACAATTGTATTTACATAAACTAAATATAGAATGTAAACAATTCTTGTTATCAGTTCATATTACTTCTCCCACTGTTTTCAGGGTAAATAGCAACTTGAATTCAATTTTAACCCTTAACCACTAAAGTTTGATTTTGGGAACATGAGTACTAGGTGGATAATGTGCCACCTGAGACACACCAGTATTTCTTTGGTTAATTAAAGGACAAAAATGGGCACATGTGTAGTGTAGTAATAGAAGTGAAATTATTTGGTGTGCTACGTCAGTGCTCATTCATTATCAAAAAAAAAAAAAAAGGAAACATTTAAATTGCATGCTGCTTATACAAAAGGAACAACTACAAAGTACCTAAAAGAAATTTTAAAAAATTATGTAATTATTTCAGCCGTAATTTATTAAGACTTATTTTTGTATATTAATATTAGTAGTGGCAAATGTTTCTTGAGCTATTCCAGCAGTGTCTGCACTGCTCAGAGAACTTATTGTTGGACTGCACAAATACCCCTGGGTCTTTTTTTTTTTTTTTTTTATTCTCCAATAAAAAAAAACATAACTACCCAGTTGGTATGTTATTCTGCAATATTACTGCTATCTGTATGCAGTACTTTGCATTTATCAATGCTAAACCTCAATTGCCACTTCTCAGCCCATCTGTATAATCTGTCAAGACCTTTATCCAGTCCTTGATATGCCTTCATCAGTATCATTATTGATGAAGGCATATCTGTTTTCTGAGTTCAGATCAATTTTTCAATAAATATTGAAAACAATGAAGGGCACTAATAGTGAATCATGGGTAACCACTCTCTGTCTCCTGCTACTCAACCATACATTTTATCCAAAGCAGTAACTTGCCTCTAATTTTCATACTTATACAATGTCAATTTTTTGCATCCAACTCCTGTATGACTACATAGCTACATTCCCTTTCAGCTATTCAATTTGATCAGACAAGATCTTTCTTTAACAAATCCATTCTCTGATTGATCTATAAGTGTGTTGCTGTTGAGGTGATTCTGCATTACATCTTTATCCATTGACTCCAATATTTTTCTGAAATGGAAGTCAGGCTTAGTGGTCGGTAATTACTCATTTCACCCTATGGCCTCCCTTTCTGAAAAGGAGAAATCTTAACACATCTCCAATTTGTGGAAACCACCTCTGAATCCAAGGAAATTCTCATAATAATAGCTAAAGATTTACTTGCTTATTTTGCTGCTCCTTTTAATTTAGTTGGAGAGGTTCCATTAGCTCCCAGTGCCTTATTTAATTTTAGCTTCAATTTCTCTTCCACTTTACTTTCAGTTATCATAAAGTCATTTAGCTCCCATTCACTTAGAATTTGTTATACTTCTGGTATCACCATCCCTAAAAACTTCTTTGTGAGTAATTATTAGTTAGAAATAATTATTTAGTTTGTTAACAAACTGAACGAGATCATCAGTAGGTGCCCACTCATATTTAGTGGATCACTGTGTTTCTTTCTTTTCCTTCTAGTGTTAATACAAGCAAAGAATTCTTTGGTACTTTTCTTTATGTTCTTATTTAAAGACTTTTTAATCTGCCTTACCTCCTGACCTGCATGCCTAACCTCCTGAGTGTCATGATTACAAAGTATTTTATACTTTAGGTTTCCGTGTCCCCTGGTAATCGATAACACTGGTTTACATTGTATCTGGGGTTTGAGTAAAAGTATGTGGCAGTTATTCATGCATGTTTACTGATTACTGAACCTATAAGTCCATTTGTTTCTATCACGTAAAGATTTTTCACAATTCATTAACAAAATATTGCCTAGGTATATGCAAATGTGTACATAACTATAGTACAAGTTTTATACCCCTATATTCGTAATCAGTATCAGATATTTGCCTCAAATTCAACAGATTGTGCATGTTTAACCCATAACTACACACACTGCAAATTAGTCGACCTTGACCCAGGAAGGTAGATGGCTCCCCACCTCGCTCTTCCGGCCCATCTGTGATTCCCAAAATTTTATTTTCCGAGTGGAGTATGGGAGACTCCTGTGTGTAGTTGTGTAGTTACAGGTTAAACTTGTCTGAGCCTGCACTCACTTGTTTGTACAGTCCACTCAACCACAGAACCTCTATAAGTGGCACATCCCTTATGCGGTCACAGTACTCCTGTAAAAACCATCGTGAGCTCTCATTGTGTGTTAGTTTTCTTTTAGTATGGCAACCAGAAAGTGTATAAACAGTCCCGACATATTTTGTTACATATGTGGTTGTTTTGTTCCTGTAAAGCAGAGGCAAAATATTACTGATTTTGTAAAAAAATCATATTATGCATACTTTGACATAAAACTAGGTGATCAGGATAAATCGTGGGAACCACAAAGTATGCCATACGTGTGTTGAACATCTTAGAAAATGGAGTCAAGGAAAAAAAGGTGTGCTTGCCATTTGCTATTCCTATGGTGTGGCACGAGCCAGTAAGCCCTGCCAAATGTTACTTTTGTGTATGTGACATTAAAGGTTACAATTCAAAAAATAAAAAGGACATAAAATATCCAGATCTACCGTCAACCATAAGACCGGTTCCGCATGGACCTGATCTGCCTGTAAAACCTCCACCAGAAACTTTGGAGCCCACATCTTCTTCCACCAAAGCAGAAGCTAAAGAGTTTCTTCAAAAAGGCCTCTAAGGTTGGGAGAGTACATATCCAGAATTTAAAACAAATACACCAACCGTTTAATTATAATGGTTTAATACTAGAAACTAAAATGTACCAAACGGTACTACACTGTAAAATGATATATGCAAAAGACTGATTTACAAAATACAGTCGGTCCTCGTATAACACGTGTTTACATTACACGAATTCGATCATACACGATTTATAAATAGGGGAACGATATCTTATATAACATGCACGATTCGCCTTTGTGTTTACAAGAAATGGCAGTTGAACGCGGAATCACCCCAACCGAACGCAACACGATAGGAATGAAGAAGATTCTGAAAATGTATTTATGTGTTTTATATCAGTGAAGGAGAAACACATTTCACCATAATAACGTAAAAACCAACACAATTCCAGCTATCGATAATTTGCAATTGCAATTAGATGGAGTTTACGACCAGTTTATAACAGATTCCACAAGCAGGAACGTAACTGGAAATTGTTTTTATTGTTTTATGGTAGTAACCCCCAGAAATGTGCTTTAGTAAAATGTGGGATGTTAATAGTGTATCTCGGGTTTTACAGTGTTGTTTATTCAGTTGCTATACGTGAGCAGCTTTGTTTATGTGTATTAAGCGTACCTCCTCGTTTTATAATTGCGCTTTATTCCCTAAAAATTAGTAAAATACTTAAAAGGTGTGAAAAGGAAGCGTCCTGGCAAAGACACTGCAGATTCAGAGAGAGGAAAAAAAAAAAAAAGCAATATCGATAAACAGAGGCGGATTGGGTCAAAAATTCTTACCTGGGAAAATTTATAGTGGCCTCATACTACGGTTTATGGCCAAAATCACACCTGCCTCTGGCCTACCGGGATTTCCCCGGGTAAGGCTTATGGCCAGTCCGCCTCTGTCGATAGAGAAAAAATGTGAAATTGTGAAACGCTTTGAGCAAAATGAAAGACCATGTGATATTGCACGTGCTACAGACCGAAATGAGGCAAGGCCGAGAATTAGAAAGAATGCAGAGAAAATAAAAACAACTTTCATAGCAGGAACAACACAAAGTGTAATTAAAATCCATTAGATTAAGACAAGAATTGGAAGAGATGGAACGGCTGTCATCTGTTTGGATAGAAAATCAAACAAAAAACAAGTTTGCTTACGATAGAAGCAAAAGCATTAGCAATATTTTATTACGTAATAGTCGTAATAAAATACGTAAGCATTTTATTATGACTTACGTATTATAATTTATACTTACATATTATAAAATACATAAGTATTTTATTTAATATAATAAATTTTTTAGTATTAAAAAAATACTAAAAATACTTTATTATAATATAATAAATAATAAAAAATATTTATTTTTTATTTATTATATTATAATAAAAAATATTATATTTTTATTACGTATTTTAATCGTTATAAAATATTTACGTATTTTATAACGATTAAAATTTCCCGATTATTTATTGTGTTTGGTAATGTTTTGGTTCCAAATGTGTGTTCAATCTTGGGTGGTCGGCACCTAACCCCACTTTTCCCATAGGGCCTGTTGTTTATATTGCACGATTTTGCATTGCACCAGGGTTTCTAGGAACACAACTATCGTGCTATACGAGGACAGACTGTAAATATACGATGAGACTTTAATATACGATAAAATATAAATAAATAAAATATTTAAAATACAATAAAGATAAAAGCGATAAAATCGCTTTTATCTTTATTGTATTTTACCTTTCGGAGGCTTCCGCCTCCTTTCTCAACAACAATGATGTTTAAGCAACACATCCTTAAGTATCAGGCTCGCAGCACATGTGGTTGACCAGGCGCATGCTCAATATTTCTTCCATACGATCCAGAACCGGAAGCGACTCGGGATCATGGAAATATAAAACGCTCGTCTTTTGCCAGGACCACAGCTTCTAGTAGGGGGTGAAATCGAACACCCCTGTCCCTATTCATACTATTGTTCTCAGACGAGCCTATCCACAAACTCTCTAGCCACTTGACCGGGCGCATAGGTTCTGGGACCGTAAGTGGCTAGAGAGTTTGTGGATAGGCTCGTAGTCCTGGCAAAAGAAGAGCGTTATATATTTCCACGCTCCCGAGCCGCTTCCGGTTCTGGATCGTATGCAAGAAATATTGAGCATGCGCCTGGTCAACCACGTGTGCTGTGAGCCTGTTGCTTAAACATCATTGTTGTTGAGAAAGGAGGCGGAAGCCTCCGAAAGCTTCAGTCAATGTTTTATCGCTTTTATCCTTATTGTATTTTAAATATTTTATTTATTTATTTATATTTTATTGTATATTAAAGTTTCATTGTATATTTATTTTGTAAATCAGTCTTTTGCATATATCATTTTACAGTGTAGTATCATTTGGTACATTTTAGTTTCTAGTATTAAACCATTATAATTAAACGGTTGGTGTATTTGTTTTAAATTCTGGAGAAGCTAAAGAGGTTAGTGAAGAGGAATGTTATCAACCAGAAAATATTTTAATGCCACAGCAATTCACGCAAGTTGAACTGAACGATTTAGTAAGGGACTTAGGTCTTCCAACGTATGCTGATGAAATTCTGGGGTACAGACTTCAAGCAAAGAACTTACTTGCCTCAAGTACATCATTTTCCTGGTACAGAAATCGTGAAAGGGAGTTTATACAGTATTTTTCACAAGAAGTCCTCTTGTATATTGCAGTGATATTGCTGGTTTAATAAGTGCCTTAGGAGCTCCATCATATGTTCCTAGTGAATGGAGACTATTTATAGACTCTTCTAAGGTGTTCACTTGTATAATGGAGATAAGTACACATCTGTGCAATAGGTGGGTACTAAAATGCCATGCTTTATTTGTGAATGGGACAGCAGAGCTAAAGCGCTGCATTGGACAAAGAAGCAATGGCCTCGGAGGCACAATCTTACACCGGGGTCAAAAAATATTGTGCACGAAAGTTTGGTGAAGCCAGATAAAATACTTTTACCTCCACTGCATGTCAAGTTAGGCATAATGAAACAATTTGTTAAAGCATTGAATAAGGATGACAACTGCTTTAAGAGTACCTTTACAGTAAATTTCCTGGTTTATCTGATGCAAAACTTAAGGAGGGTATCTTCATTGGTCCCCAAATTAGAAAATTTGTTTTAGATGGTCAGTTTGAAACTGCTATGACTGACGTTGAAAGGGAAGCCTGGATTTCTTTTAAAAGTGTAATGGAAAACTTTCTAGGAAATCATAAATCACAGGATTATGAGAAAATTGTTCAAAGTATGCTCAAAAAGCTTAGCAATTTAGTTTGCAATATGAGCATCAAAATTCACTTCTTGCATGCCCATCTTGATTTTTTTCCCCAAAAATCTTGCACAGATGAGCGAAGAACAAGGGGAGAGATTCCATCAGGACATAAAGGAAATGAAGCAGAGGTACCAGGGAAGGTGGAATACAAGCATGATGGCCGACTACTGCTGGTGTTTAAAAAGAGAGAAACCTGGCATTGTACATATAATAAAAATGATTAAACGTTCTTTTCAAACAAAGAGACAGTCTGATTAATGAAAGTTTCAGAATTTTGATTAATACTTGTTAGTATTTATGTATTTTTTGTTATATGAAAATGTAATCCTATCAATTTGTCATTACTAAATACACTAAAGTTATATATTTTAGTAAAAAACAATACACTTAAACCTCATTTTACACGATAGATACGTTCCTAAAAATTATGCGTAAAAATAACTACTGACTCCATAGAAAAAGTGAAGATCGGTTCCAAACCTGAAATATAAGCAAAATAATGAAAAAAACAAACATTAAATTTGTTAGAATCATAAGATTTTTATTTACATTTCATGGAGAACACACATACATATAATGAATTTTAATAACTTTAAAAAAAAACATATTCATTTCAGTTTTTTGCTAAGGATTCTATAAAAAAAATTATTATATTATTCGCTATCAGTTTCTGATGATAAATGCGAAAGCTTTCATTTTCGTGAGACTGTAATATCACTAGAACTACTAGATATGGTATTATCGTCATCGACTTCCACCTCAACTTGTGGAATTCTTCTTGTCATGTCTTGAACAAAAGTACTACTGGTTGTTTCAGTAGTTTTAGGTGTGAACTCAGTTATTAATTGCTGTGTTGATGCTTTAGATAAGTCACAATATAATTCTCTGTATGAAGACATTAACAACTTTAGCTCACGTGAAAACTTCCCAGCACATTCTTCATTTGGATCATGTCAGGAAAAATAATTGCCTAAATTACTGGCCAGTTTAAGACCTTTAATTATATTAGCAGTAAAAGTAGGATTATCTTGATCATTATCATTAACTTCTTCACTTTCAGGAGTCTCAGAAACAATCTCCACTATTTCGTTTTCGCTAAGAGGTTTATCTGTTAACAATTCTTCAATATCTGCCGACATGAGATCATCGAATCCTTCTCCACCAATTTCACATGCCAAACTTATTATATTGGGGAATTCTGCAGTATGATTGAAGGGAACAGGAGCATTCTCTTTAACACATGCGGGCCAAATAGCATTCCAGCATGCACTCATAGTTTCTGGTCTCAATTCAGATAACGAAAATCGAACCTGATCAATACAATCCATAATTGAAAATTTTTTCCACACATCCATAAGTGACAGTGTTTCATCATCATTTAGCTTGTTCAAAACGAACTGAAATGTTCGTCTGACATAATGTTTTAAAAGTTGTAATTATACCCTGATCATCTAGAGGTTGTAGCAATGATGTGGTATTGGGCAGCAGAAAACAAAATTGCACATTTGGGTGTTCTATGGCAGGATGACTGGGTGCATTATCAAGACTCAAAAGCACTTTAAATTCGAGACACTTGTCATTCAAATAGCATCTAACTTCTGGCACAAAATGTTTGTGGAACCACTCAGTGAAAATATCAATGGTCACCCAAGGTGTTTTTGTTGTCCCTCCAAGAACTGTCAATTTTTGAAAATCTGCGCCTTTCATTGGCCGTGGTCTTAATGATTGATTTATGAGCAGTGGTTTTAACATCCGATCTCCTAAAGCGTTTGAACAAAATAGGAGTGTTATGCGATCCTTTGCTGCTTTGAATGCACCAACAGTTTTTTGCATTTTTGATACATAAGTTCTGTTTGAAATTTTTTTTCCAGAAAAGGCCAGTTTCATCCGTATTCCAAACTTGTTCACAAGTGTAACCTCCATCTTTAATTATATTAGCAAGTTTTTGTGGAAATGCTTTAGCAGCTGTTTCATCAGCAGAAGCCGTTTCACCTTTAATTTTTATATTATGATATAAAATAAACTTAGCCAGCCAACCATTGCTTGCATGAAATTCATATTTTTTCCTCGATTGAGATGAAGTATCTGGCTGCAGTTTTTTAATCTGTTTATGAAATCTCAATGCTGATTGCTTGATGGAATTTCTGTCAACTGGCATTCTTTTTTGTACATTATCTTCTATCTACATCACTAAAGCTTTTTTGACCTTTTCTAGAACAATAGCTCTTGTGTATGATGATAATTTCGCACTTTATTTTGTACCAGAACATATTGCTTTTCTAATAGCCTCTTCATTTTTCTTTATAGATCTGATAGTTGATTCACGGACTCCAAAATGCTTACCCACAGCCGTCGCACCTTCCCAAGTTTGAAGACGATCTAATAATTTTTATATAACCAAGGAAACGGCTTTCCTTATTTTTTTGGTTATCGGCAACGTCATGTGAGGACTGGATTAAAATCTTCGGTTAATGAAATGAAAGTTTGAAAATTACATAAATGTAGCTTACCATTTATTATTTCTTGGCAAAATTATTAATTTTATAATGAGATTTTTATTTTGATTTCACTTAAAAAATGCAAATGCAGAAAATGTGGTAACTGTGTTGTCTACTTAAACACCAAATTCAAATTGCTAAGAACTGCTTTTTTATGCGCAGTCAGTTATGTAATTCGGGGAATTCACAATAAATGAAATTCGTAAGAATTTTCTAAGTTGATACGAGAAACCAAATTCAAACTGCAAACAACTGCTGTTTTTTTTCTTTGTTTATGCACAGTCAGTTATGTAATTCAGAGAATTTAGAATTTTCTTAATTGAGACGAGAATGCAATTCTACAAAATTCTCAGAATTTTCTTGAATTATGGATTTTTTTCCTAACTTAGACTTTAGATTGGTCGCGTAAAAAAAAAAAAAAAAAAAAAATTTTGATATCCCAATTTGCATAACTCTGAATTCACGTAAAAAAAAAATTGCATAAAAAGAGGTTTAGGTGTACTTTTTTATTTCTTAAATTGTGATGTATCTGGATGTGATAGAAAAAAAATCTAAGTCGTATTTGAAATCACAGCAACATATTTTGTCAGTAGGACCTATTGAAATTCAAACCCCAGTGAACAAACTTAAATTTGTAAACTAGTGTAATCGTCCAATCCATTTTTCTTCTCTTCCAATAGTCTCATCAGTTTCTTCTGACATCCATTTAGATCTAAACTTCGAATAGTATCATAATAAGTATAATAATCTTAGTAACTTATATGACTACTTCCCTGAATACTTTCCATTATCTGCACTTTAACCTGTATTTTTTCAGACCAGATCTAGTTGATGTTAATGAAGAGCATGGGGAAAAATTCTAGCAGGACTTAGTCAATGGAGGAGTGGTATCAAGGAAAGTGGGATGAAATTATGATAAGTGACTATATTTGGGTCTTTCGTGTGTTTCGAGATGATCCTACTGACCACAAAAGACAAAAATGTTTAAATGTACATTTAAATAAGGAATTTTTTTGATTAACCTGAAGAGGGTTTCCATTTTTTTTTATTTGAGTTCTTTTTTTGTATCATGTTGTTTACTTGTAGCAAAGATTAATATTCTACTCTGTACAAAAATTAAACCTTTAATATATCTGAAATAGTATTATTGCATATTTCTTTTCTCTCATTTTGGGAAATCTTGTTGCTATGCAAAAAATAGTTATATTCAGAATCAGCAATTTTCAAATTGATAAAGGAATGCAACTAAACCTTTTTAAAAATTTGTTACAAAATGCAATTCTTGTTTTCATTCTTCTCATGCTGTACTTGTAATGATGCATTTTGCTCTGTTTGCACGTGCATGCGTGTAAAATAATATATAGTGGTATTTATTATTTGACTAGCATAAACTTGACTTTTGAAAAGCAGCTGCTTCTAAATAAGCTTGAGGTCACTGAGAATGAGTTAGTTCATGGTTTTTACTTTAGCAAAAAAATTGCTTAAAATTGGCTTTAACTTAATTTTGACACAAGGGTTAGTAATAACTCTTTGATTCATTCTCTTG
This sequence comes from Mastigoproctus giganteus, assembly GCF_048544385.1. Taxonomy (NCBI): domain Eukaryota; kingdom Metazoa; phylum Arthropoda; class Arachnida; order Uropygi; family Thelyphonidae; genus Mastigoproctus; species Mastigoproctus giganteus. Next base: position 48,462,851 of record NC_143582.1, on the reverse strand, counting down.
CAGGTAGAGGGCACTTGTATATTGCTTTCACCTGCTCACTGTAAGCTTGCTTGACTTTATTAAATATAGTGATAATAAGTTCAGAATTTGTTTGTCCTTTCTATAATGTCCATGAAAATGACACCTTTCATGCTCTATAAGATTGTGGCCATCACTTTTCATATCAAATATGTTGTATGAAAGTGATGGGAATCTTGGTGGATGCCATGTCACAGTTTCCCTGGTGAATTATAGCCATAGTTGTTTTTGCAGCATTAAAATTCAAACCCCACTCACTCACCCATTCCACAAATTGTTTGGTTCCTAGCTCAGTATGGTGTATCCCCATTTCTTCACCAGATGAAATGAAGGTTTGTTCTTCTGCCTCTGAAAAGTGTGGTTGAGTACCATTTGTAAGCACATCTTTGAGTAAGCCCAGTTGGTTATTATTGCATTCACATTTCATTCTGAGCTGTAGTATACTTCCTATATGTGGCATGCCAATCCCATCAGATGATGTTCACATGCAAGTTGTTTGATGCTAGTGATTTCTGCATAGCTAATTGTGGAAGTTAGCATTTCCTTGTTTTGTTACAAGGAAAACTTGGATGCTTGATCTATTGTCCAACTGTGCTACTGTTGATAGTCATTCTCATAAATGCTTTACATACCTTTCTGGATATTTTCCATTGTTTCCTTTTTTACTTTTAAAAACTCTTATCAGAGCTCTTTGGTTAGAATCAATCTTGCTGTCTGACTCCATTTTGGAAGCAGATTACTCTAAGCATTATATATTGGAATGTTTTGAAATTCTGTAGTCTGAAGTGGTGGGGGGGGGAAGTTGAGTAAAATGGGAAAGTGAAAATTAAGGAAAAATAAACTTTAAAAAGGTCTGTTTATCAAATCTTTTAAAATCAAAAGTAATAAAAAAAAAACTGCATGTTAAGCAGAGAACATTATCTAAATGTTTCCTATGATATGGTGGGTTGGAGCTGTGATATGGGAATCTTCATAACAATTTAAAAAAAAAAATTTTTGACATGTTTTTAGCAATAAATGTGATGGTATTTAAAGTAATTCAAGTTAAAGTTAATGTCTAATATTTAATTCATAATGTGTGCAGATTAAAAGCTCACAAGAGGCTTCACACTGGAAACACTTTCAACTGTGAGCAAGAGGGCTGTTTGAAGTTTTTTACTACACTTAGTGACCTTCGGAAACATGTTCGCATCCATACCGGAGAAAAACCTTACAAGTATGGATTTCGTATATAGGTTTTTTTATATGCTTAAACATAACTCAAGGTACTAAATTGTTGAAATTTTAATAATTTATAATTAAGCTTATTTTTTGTGTATGTATGCATGAATATTTAATTTTTTTATGAACATTTTATGTGTTTAGAAAAAAATATTACTCTATTAAATTAGTGGAAAGAGTTTACAAAGTTCATTTAATTCAGTGTGGTTATTTTGATAACTTACAATTCAGCATATAACCCAACCTGTTTTTAACATATAATACTTCTTTCTGAAGTAGAATTATAAATAGACTTGTTGTAAGGCATAAAAGAAGTGAGAAGAGGAGTTCTCAAGGAATTATTGGAAGCTGTTATAGGTTTTTGAGCTTTATTTGTATTTTTTTTAGTGTAGATGGAGTTAAGGATTGCTTAGGAGGAAATATTTACGATAAGTAAATCGGTATGTCACTTAGAATATTAGTCACAATATCATTTTTCAAGTTCAAGTTGGCTCTTTTTATCTTTGACTAACATCTCAGCATAGCATTAAAGTGAACCTTATTCAAGAGTTTGATGCACTTTTTTTTGGGCTTCTGAATGTGCTGTCAATTTAGGTGTTCTTTTACTGTCAGTGTCAGCAACAGAAAGCTTGTCACTGTTGCTGTGGTTCATTAATGATTGGAGCCAAATGTTACTTTAGTTTTGGAAACTACACACTTCTAGGAGTAATTGAAACTACACTAGGAAACTACACACTTCTAGGAGAGATTGCTTCTACAGGGATGGGATACACTTAAATAGAAAGGGTGCAAGAATATTTGCTGATGCTATGGAGGCAGTGTTAGGTGGGTCGGAAAACTGCTAGCTTGTGGGGAGACAAAGACCAATAGATTGACAGTAGCCACTGGCAGAGGTGAAAGAGATTCTTGCACTGCTTCTATTAGAATGAGCAGAAGCCTGAAAAACAAGATGCATGGTATTTCAGAGACTGCTGGAAGCCATTGTGGTACAAGTAAACACATGGGTTGTGTTAGGGTAGCTAAGAATAGAAACAGGTGCAGGTATACTTGCGTGTACACCAATGCTAGGAGTTTAGTAAATAAATTTGATGAATTTGAGGTATTGCTCAAAACATCGAAGGCAGATATTGTTGGGATATCAGAGAGGTGGTGTCACACAGATATAAGGGATGCAGAACTGCAGTTTGGGGAGTACAACGTCTACAGAAAGGATAGGAAGGGGGGAGGGGTTATGCTATTAGTTAAGAAACACATAAAAACCAAGGAAGTGAAGCCAGTCGACATCGCTGGACAGTGCAGTGTTGAGTCAGTTTGGTGTGACATAAGCATTGGGAGATCAAAATTGAGAGTAGGAGTGTGCTATAGGCATAATGACTCTGATGAGTATAATAAGGAACTGTACAGGGAAATAGAGTGGGCCAGTAAATCAGAGAGTCTTATAATGGGAGATTTTAATTTCCCAGATATTGACTGGAATTTGGGGGCTGGTTACTCACGCACTAGCAGGGCTTTTGTGGATTTATTGGATGATTGTTTTCTACATCAGCATGTTCGGGAGGCAACTAGAGGGAGTAATACTCTTGATTTGATTATCAGCAGTGATTCTTCATGCATTAAGAGTCTGCAGATAAATGAACCACTAGGTGGCAGTGATCACAGTGTGCTGAAGTGGGATTTACTCAAAGAGGTAACTACCATTAGGGGTAAAGGGAAGGGTTATTGCTTCCGTAAAGGCGACTACGATGGACTGAGACAGTATTTAAATTCTATACAGTGGGACCAACTGACGATGTTACCAACAGCAAATTCAAAATGGGAAGCATTCAAAGAACTTATCTTGGAAGCTACTAGGCTTTACATACCAACTAAGAAATATTGTTCAAGGTTTAGGCCAAAATGGATGTCAGATGAACTAATGAGGCATATGGCAGAGAAGAAAAATGCATGGGATACTTACAAATTAACACATGACACAGAAGCCTATGATAGATACAAGTTGATATGCAACCAAGTTACAAAGGAGGTTAGGCAGGCGAAGGCAGATTACGAGAAATCCTTGGCAAGGGATGCAAAGAAAAACAGCAAAGAGTTCTTTACTTTTGTAAACTCTAGAAGGAAGGGGATAGCATTAGTAGAGGCATATGATGCAAGAAAGCAAGCTTATTCAGCATCAGCCAAAAAAAAAAAAAAAAAAAAAAAAACAACCACTACTCCCATTTCACCCCTCCGTTCGTTCTAAATACCTGTCCAGCTGAGCCTTAAATTTATTTAGGCTATCAACTTCAACAACAAGCGATGGGAGTCTATTCCACAAACCAACTGCCCGCTGGCTAAAGGCAAATTTCCGCACATCTATCTGACATCCGTCCTTCCTCAATTTGAATTTATGCCCTCTCAGGTGATTATTCTGAGCAAGAGGAAGAATCCCATCGGCATTGAGCATGCTCAAGCCATTCAAAGCCTTATACACCTCTATCAGATCACCTCGCCGATGCCTAGTCTCCAGGCTCTGTAATTTGCAAAACTTAAGCCTTTCTTCGTAAGAGCAACCCTTTGTTCCATTCACTAATCTTGTTGCCCTTCTCTGTACTCGTTCCAGCAGCTCTACATCCTTCTTGAAATGAGGCCTCCAGACCTGTATACAGTACTCAAGGTGTGGCCTGACCAATGCCTTATACAAGGGAATAATCACCTCCTTATCCCTGCTAGAAAAATTCCTGTATATCATTGACAAGACACCATGAGCTACTCTTGCAGCTCGTCTGCACTGCTCAGAGAACTTCATAGCTGCCTGCACAATTACCCCCAGGTCCTTTTCATTCTCTACCACTGTCAGCGTAGTACCACAGAGTTGATACGTTGATCTGGGGTTACTGTTTCCCATATGTAGTACTTTACATTTGTCAATGTTAAACTTCATTTGCCACCTCTCAGCCCATCTGCTCAACCTTTCCAGATCCTGTTGCAGCAGCATAGTATCAGTAGTGTCCTTAACAACCCTGCCAACCTTGGTATCGTCTGCAAACTTGGACATTAAGCCTGATACACCATCATCAATATCATTTATAAATACAGAAAACAACAATGGACCCAACACTGAACCCTGAGGAACTCCACTAATAACATTAGTCCACGTTGAGCAGTGTCCATTGATTACCACTCTCTGTCTTCTGCCACTCAACCATCCCCTTATCCATAGCAGCAATTTGCCTCCAATGCCACACTTCTCCAATTTGTGCAGCAGTCTTCCATGCGCAACAGTATCAAAAGCCTTTCTAAGATCCAAATATATAATATCAAAGTTATTCCCTGCATCCAGTTCTTTTGTGACTACATCATAGTATCCAATCAAATTGGTCAGACAAGACCTGCCCTTAACAAAACCATGCTGTGTCTGAGCTATAACTGAATTCTTGTCCAGATGATCCTGCAGTGCTTCTTTAACCAGTGCCTCCATTAATTTTCCTGGAACCGAAGTTAAACTAACAGGTCTATAATTACTTGTGTCAGCCTTTGATCCTCCTTTGTGAATTGGGGTTACATTTGCACATCTCCAGTCCATGGGTACCTCCCCTGAGTCCAAAGAAGCTCTCATAATTATGGCTAGGGGTTTGCTTACTTCCTTTGCTGCCTCCTTTAATATAACTGGATAGATCCCATCCACCCCTGGTGCCTTTTTTATGTTTATCCTCAGCAATTTCTCCTCCACTTTCCTCTCAGTTATTAGAAAATAATCTAGCTCACTGCCAATGTTTACTTCACCTACGACATTCCCCTTCCTGAATAACTCCTCATGTGTGAATGTAGATGCAAAATACTCATTTAGATTGTTAGCCACCTGAGCAGGATCCTCAACTGTTGAACCATCAACATCCAGTGGACCAATCTGATTCATCCCTTTCCTTCTTGAGTTTAAATAGGTAAAGAACTCTTTTCTGTTTTTCTTTGCGTCCTTTGCCAAGGATTTCTCATAATCTGCCTTTGCCTGCCTAATCTCCTTTGTGACTTGGTTACAGACCAACTTATATCTATCATAGGCTTCCATGTCACCCATTAATTTGTATGTATCCCATGCATTTTTCTTCTCTGCCATATGTCTCATTAGTTCATCTGACAACCATTTAGGCCTGAACCTTGAACAAAATTTCTTGGTTGGTATGTAAAGCCTGGTAGCTTCCAAGATTAGTTCCTTGAATGCTTCCCATTTTGAATTTGCTGTTGGTAACATCATCAGTTGGTCCCACTGTATAGAATTTAAATACTGTCTCAGACCATCATAGTCGCCTTTACGAAAGCAAAAACCCTTCCCTTTGCCTCTGATGGTAGTTACCTCCTTGAGTAAATCCCACTTCAGCACACTGTGATCACTGCCACCCAGTGGTTCCTTTATCTGCAGATTCCTAATGCATGAAGAATCACTACTGATAATCAGATCAAGAGTATTACTCCCTCTAGTTGCCTCCCGAACATGCTGGTGTAGAAAACAATCATCCAATAAATCCACAAAAGCCCTGCTAGTGTGTGAGTGACCAACCCACAAATTCCAGTCAATATCTGGGAAATTAAAATCCCCCATTATAAGACTCTCTGATTTACTGGCCCATTCTATTTCCCTGTACAGTATCTTATTATACTCATCAGAGTCATTAGGCCTATAGCACACTCCTACTCTCAATTTTGATTTACCTATGCTTATGTCACACCAAACTGACTCGACACTGCCCTGTCCATCAATGTCGACTGGCTTCTCTTCCTTGGATTTTATGTGTTTTTTAACTAATAGCGTAACCCCTCCTCCCCTCCTGTCCTGTCTATCCTTTCTATACACATTGTACTCCCCAAATTCCAGTTCTGCATTCCTTATATCTGTGTGACACCACGTCTCTGATATCCCAAGAATATCTGCCTTTGATGTTTTGAGCAATACCTCAAATTCATCAAATTTATTTACTAAACTCCTAGCATTGGTGTACACGCAAGTATACCTGCACTTGTTTCTATTCTTAGCTACCCTAACACAACCCATGTGTTTACTTGTATCACAATGACTTCCAGCAGTCTCTGAAATATCCTGCATCTTGTTTTTCAGGCTTCTGCTCATTCCAATAGAAGCAGTGCAAGAATCTCTTTCACCTCTGCCAGTGGCTACTGTTAATCCAGTAGCCACTCAGATTGGTCCACTTGATATTGATGGGTCAACTGTTGATGATCCTGCTCAGGTAGCTAACAAACTAAATGAATATTTTGCATCGACATTCACACATGAGGAGTTATTCAGCAAGGGGAATGCCAGAGGTGTATTCAACTTTAGCAGTAAGCTACAGAATCTTGAAATAAATGGGAGTAAAGTGGAGGAGAAACTGTTGAAGATAAATACAAGAAAGGCACCCGGGGTGGATGGGATCTATCCAGTTATATTAAAGGAGGCAGCAAAGGAAGTAAGCAAACCCTTAGCCATAATTATGAGAGCTTCCTTGGACTTAGGGGAGGTACCCACAGACTGGAAATGTGCAAATGTGACCCCAATTCACAAAGGAGGATCAAAGGCTGACACAAGTAATTATAGACCTGTGAGCTTAACTTCTGTTCCAGGAAACTTAATGGAGGCACTGGTTAAAGAAGCACTGCAGGATCATTTAGACAAGACTTCAGTTATAGCTCAGACACAGCATGGTTTTGTTAAGGGGAAGTCTTGCCTGACCAACTTGATTGGATACTATGATGCAGTCACAAAAGAACTGGATGCAGGGAATAACTTTGATATTATATACTTGGATCTTAGAAAGGCTTTTGATACTGTTGCACATGGAAGACTGCTACACAAATTGGAGCAGTGTGACATTGGAGGCGAATTGCTGCTATGGATAAAGGAGTGGTTGAGGGGGAGAAGACAGAGTGGTAATCAATGGACACTGCTCATCGTGGACTAATGTTATTAGTGGAGTCCCTCAGGGCTCAGTGTTGGGTCCATTATTGTTTTCTGTATTTATAAATGATATTGATGATGGTATATCAAGCTTAATGTCCAAGTTTGCAGACGATACAAAGGTTGGCAGGGTTGTCAAGGACACTACTGACACTATGCTGCTGCAACAGGATCTGGAAAGGTTGAGCAGATGGGCTGAGAGGTGGCAAATGAAGTTTAACATTGACAAATGTAAAGTACTACACATGGGAAACAGCAACCCCAGAGCAACGTATCAACTCTGTGGTACTACACTGACAGTGGTAGAGAATGAAAGGGACTTGGGGGTGGTTGTGCAGGCAGATATGAAGTTCTCTGAGCAGTGCAGACGGGCTGCAAGAGTAGCTCATGGAGTATTGTCAATGATATACAGGAATTTTTCCAGCAGGGATAAGGAGGTGATTATTCCATTGTATAAGGCAATGGTCAGGCCACACCTAGAGTACTGGATACAGGTCTGGAGGCCTCATTTCAAGAAGAATGTAGAGCTGCTGGAACGAGTACAGAGAAGGGCAACAAGATTAGTGAATGGAACAAAGGGGTGCTCTTACGAAGAAAGGCTTAAGTTTTGCAAATTACAGTGTCTGGAGACTAGGCACCAGCGAGGTGATCTGATAGAGGTGTATAAAGCCTTGAATGGTTTAAGCATGCTCAATGCTGATGGGATTCTTCCTCTAGCTCAGAAAAATCACCTGAGAGGGCATAAATTCAAATTGAGGAAAGACAGATGTAGGATAGACGTGCGGAAATTTGCCTTTAGCCAGCGGGTGGTTGGTTGGTGGAACAGACTTCCATCCCTTGTGGTGGAGGTTGATAGCCTAAATAAGTTTAAGGCTCAGCTGGACAGGTATTTTGAACGAACAGAGGGGTGAAGTGGAAGTGGGTTTTTTTTTTTTTTTTTTTTGCTGATGCTGCATAAGCTTGCTTTCTTGCATCAAATGCCTCTACTAATGCTAATGCTGATTTTAGCATAAGGTTGCTACATATCCTGTTGGCTATTATCCATTCAGGAGTCGTATTTTTATAAGGTAATGGATATTATCATATTGCTATTGATTTTAACAGCCATTATACATTGTTATAAGTATAATGCAAATGTTGCACATTTTTCATATTTAAAAGAAGTGCATATTAAAAGAAGTGCATATAACAAAATTCCAGCTAAAATTATTGAACCATGTATTACATTGCTTTGTGAATTGAACGTTTTGCTATGTAAGGAAGTTGTTCATGTGACATTGTGATATTTCACAAAAGAGAGTTCTGGAGAACTTCAAGACAAGCACTACATGGCCATGAAGAATTATTGTTGCTGTTGCAACAAATATTCCATAAGAAATTAAAATGGTACTACTCCTTCCAGCTCCCCTATCCCTGCTTTGTGCAACAAATAATGCAAACAGCAAAACCAAAGCATTGTTTTTATCATGCAAAAAATGTGCTGTCCTCAAAAGGCAAGCTATTCAAGTTACAGTTTCAATTTATAGGGATCTGCAGTTATAGGTACATATAAATAGTCTTGTAATCGTTTATATTGTGTTTGTTTTCTCCATATTTTCTTTGAACATCCTTTCAGGTTTGGGATAAAATTGTCATTTTGCTTTTGGTGAGAGATGCATTTTATTCTTCCTTCCAGGATAGTCATATGGTTGTTCCATGAGAACAGATACTGATTATAGTCACTCCTGTAGAGTGACTGCTGAAGATAGCCATTCTGCATTCTTATTCATTGAGAATTTTATCTTTTTGCTGTTAGTGTCATTGGCCATCTTTACCATACTCAAAAGTTTTGATGATGGCAGCCAAAGTCAACCAAGTCTAGGATTTTTTTTATAAGGTGTGCTCCTCCTGTCTCAGCTGGAATTGACTTGGGTATAGTTTGAATTTTTTACTATATTTGGCAATATTTAGCATTTATAGCAACATTACTAATTTTTGCAACCTGCCCAGTCATTCATACCCATGCTAATCATGTGTCATATGAATTTATTTATATTCAGTATGCCATGCATTATTATGTAGGCACCTCCCTAGTCAGGTGGGCAGGAGCAGCAGTGCGTAGCACACACTTCTTGATTAGACCGGGGTTCGAGCCCATGACTACCAAATACGGAGGATGCGGAAAGGTCAGGGAATGACCACCGCGTATCCCCAGAGCAATATAGCCTTAGTTGCTAATGCTCCTAAAAACCAAATAATAACAACAACAGCTATGCATTATTTCAAGCTGAAGAAGAAGCAGCTTGCCTTTAAAATCACTGTATTTTATTTATTTTTATTTTAACACTTTATTTTTACTGTATTTTGATTTTTTTAAATTTTATCAGTTTTATTAAATTTGTGTTATTAAATTTAACTCTGGTGTTTCAGTTGTTGCAAGAAAAAATTTTCTATGGCAACATTTATTGTTCACAGTGAACTACAAAAAACTTTAAGAAATTTTACACCACTCTTAGATGGTGTGGGAGAATTTTTATCCAAAAATTAAACATATGTAAAGAAAAATCATTGTACAGATGAATCTGTAGATCAGAAATAATTACATACCTGTGAGAAGATACTAAGAATGAAAAGAATAGAAAAAATTTAACGAACAAAAGATTCCATAACAATAAAATGTGGTTGGGTACTTTTTCTACTATGCTACCATTTTCAAGTTAAGAAATATTCATAAATGCTGACAATAATTATAAATTTCAAACTCTGGGAATCACACAAATCTACTGTATATCCATCAGTATATTATAAAATTGTGAATGCCCATTTATTTAGATATATAACTGTTGTCAGAGGTAAAGAGAAGGGATTTTTCTTTCATATAGGCTGCCACAGTGGTCTTAGATAGGTTTTAAAATTCCTTTCAGTAAGTAATAATTGAGGATGTTATCTATATTCAAAAAGTTAATACTCAAACACCAGCCAAGTAATTAAATATTTTAATAAAATAAAATAAAATAAGATGATACAGTAAACTGGACTTAAGTATTACAATAAGTACTAAAATAAATAAAATCAGTTAAAATCATTGTAGCAACAGTACACTGTTGAGAAACGAGACAGCTGTCTCTGAAAGCTTAGGATTTCCGGTATTTTAGCTTATTTTAACAATTTTAGCATTGTTAGTTTTTAACTGTTTTAACTGATTTTATTTCTTTTAGTACTTATATCATCTTATTTTATTTTATTTTATTAAAATATTTAATTACTTGGCTGGTGTTTGAGTATTAACTTTTTGAATATGGAATTTCCCAGCCTCTATGGGGCTGGGAAATAAGGATGTTATAAATAAGGATGTTTGAGGATATAAGGATGTTATCAACTGCAAATTTTAAATGGAAGGCATTCAGGGAAGTACTCATAGAAGCTACTAAGCTTTTTATACCAGCAAAAAATATTTTTCTAAGTTTAGACCTGAATGGATGTCAGATGAACTGATGAGACTAGTGAAGAACAATGCATTAATTCATTATAATTTATCAGGGTAGATGGAAACACATTAAGCACAAAATAGTCTGCCATCAGGTCACTAAGGTGGGGGTGTTAGGTGAACTAATATAGGTTATGAGAAGTACCTTGGCTAAGAATTCAAATGAAAGAAGCAAGAAATTCCCTTCTTATACTAACACTAGAAGGAAAGGGATGAAAAACATTGGCCCATTAGATATGAATGGCATAACTGTTGATGATCCTGTTCAGGTTGCTGATAAACTAAATAATTATTTGCATTTGCATTCATGCACAAAGAAGTTTTTAGGGATGAGGACACCAGAAGTATATCAAGTTATAACTGGGAGCTAAATGAGTTTGTGATAACTGAGAAGAAAGAGGAAGAGAAATTGCTGAAACTAAAAATAAGTTATCTGGAGCTAATGTGATCTGTACAGTTATATTAAAAGAAGCAGCAAAAGGGGTAGGTAAACCTCTGACCATATTATGAGAGCACCCTTGGATTCAATGGAAGTTCCTATAGATTGGAGGTGTGCAAATGTCTCTCTTGTTCACAAAGGGGTAATCAAAGGAGCAGTTACATACCTGTGAGCTTGACTTCTGTTCAAAGGAACATAATGTGTTTGGCAGTTAAAGAAGTATTGCAGGATCACCTTAATAGGAATGGAATTATACAGAAATTACAGAATGACCTTGTCAAGAGGAAGAAGGATCTTGTCTGATCAATCAACTACTGTGGTCTAGTAACAAAAGAAATGGATGCAAACAGTTTTTTTTTTTTTTTTTTGACACAAGATAGAGATTAAAGTTTTCGACACTGTTCCACATGAATGACTGCTGTACAGATTGCAGCAGTGTGGTATTAGGGGCAATGAAATAAGATAAGTGTAAATCCAGTAAATATCTTTAATTATGAACACTTTCAAGCTTTGGAGAGTTCTTCCTTGATTCTCTGTATATCCTTCCTAAAATGAGGCCTCCAGACTTGTATGCAGTACTCAAGATGTTGCCAATTAGGTGGTACTACTCTCAAGGTTGTGGAGAGTGAAACAGACCTAGGGGTAATTGTATAGTGCAACATGAAGTTCTCTCAACACTACAGACAGTCTGCTAGAATAGTTCATGGGATTCTGTTAATGATATATGGGAACTTTGCCAGCAGGGACAAGGAGGTGATTATCCTACTGCATAAGGCAATGGTTAGTCCACATCTTGAGTACTGCAAACATGTCTGGAAGCCTTATTTTAAGAAGAATGGGGATCTCTTGTAAAGGGTGCAGAGAAGAGCAATCAGATTAGTCAAGAACACATAGCTGTACTCTTACCAATAAAGAGTTCGCTTCTGCAGCAAATTGTAGCACTTGAAAACTAGGCACTTGCAAGGAGACTTGATTGAAGTGCTTTAAATGGATTCAGTAAATTTGATGAAGTTGATATGGTTTCTTGGATAACACAAAGGATAGCTGCCATTATAGGTGTATGAAAGTATGCTTTCAGCCAGTTAGCAACTGATTGTTGGAACAAACTATCATCTGGTTGTAGAAGTTTGAGTAAATTCCAGGAATTAGACTTATTATTAGAGGGGATGGACAGACGAGATGCATGGGGTTTTTTTTTTTTTTTTTGCCTTATGCTGTATGAGCTTGCTTCCCTATATCATTTGCCACATTAGTAAAATTATATTATTAATAATAATAATAATATAATTTTAAAACAAAATTTGCCAAGAGATGTGTTAATTAAATAATTTGAAAATATAATTATGATATTCTTTATCACTGACCCAAATACAGTTGCTTCTCAATTTAAAACTATTTAGCAACCATTTCTAGAGATTTTACTAAGTTTTGTATAAAAAACAGTAACATGCACATAACGAGTAATTTACTGTGTAAGTTATTGTTTGATTAATTACATTATATGTAATTCTTCTTGGTGTTGTATCATGAAGAATTGTTTGGTGGGGGAGAACTACTTATTCGGCAGCAAGCTCCAGTAAAAATAATATAATGCCAGTTTTATTAGAACAGTTTCCATTAATAACACCATGAAATGGAAAATGAAAGCCTGCTTATTATAAACAAAAAAACACATGTTGATGTTATTTTTTTGATAAGAAACTTGTTCTGACTTACACATGAGTTCTTCACATATATCTGGATATTGTTTTTCTTTCATCCAACAGGTGCTGTTACTTGCAAGTCATTCAGGAAACTTACTGCCACTTGAACAGTATTGACATTTTAAAGAGCTTTATATGAAGTAGTATTGATTATCTCCACTTGAAATCAAGTAGTATTCATTATCTCCTCTTGAAACAGCCATATTTTCTCCATCACATAATTTTATTCATGTTCATCTTAATGTTGAAGTACCTTCAGGAAATAATTTGTTATATGCTTGAGTGGTATTAAAGAATTGTGTACATTATGCATAGACATATTATGGATAGTGCAGATGGTACTGCTAGGGTGAAAGGCCCATCCTTTACTCTAACTATACCAACTTCACCATTGCTGATCATCTAATTTATCACTCATATGAACCCTCCCCTTTTCCCCTTCACTATCGTACTTGAACTTGTTTGCACACCACGAAGTGTCTCAATGTGTAGACTGAGGACATAAGTGATTTGCTTAATGTGCCATTCATAAAATTGATTTAAGTTTATAAAAAACAACATAATTTTTGTTTTATATAAAATGAGAGTAAAAACCATTTTGGAGAGGGGGGATGCACTTGTTAAAATCAGTTCAACTCTTAAAAAAAACAAATTTGCAAAAATTAGCTACAAGCTAAGAAAATTTTACATGAAAAAATTGTCCTACCTCATATTTGGCAGAATTTTTCAACTATTCCACATCAGTTATTTTATAATTTTACTGCTTACTTTTTACAATAAATTATTAACTTTTGTTCATAGCAAAAACTGGAGAACCAAAATTCTAATAAAATAAAAGCATCTTCATATAATTTTTTTATATCATATTGATCGTATTGTAAAACCATTTTTAACATACAGAATTTCTTGATATTACTTGCTTGTCCACTCAAGTCAGCTAAATTTTATCATTTATTATAAGATTATAATTATATCATTTTAGTGAAATTAATTTTAAATTTTGGAATTAGCAACTGGAAGATACACCTAACCTTAACTAAGTAATGTTCATTTCATTTTAGGTGCGAAGAAGATGGATGTGGTAAATCATTTGCAGCCAGTCATCACCTTAAGACGCACACTAGAACCCACACCGGTAAGTTTTTAAGAGACTGCTTCGTAATTAATCCACTGATATTTACAGCAGATAGTTTCCTAAAAGTATCTCAGAAGGTTTCCATGACTAATCTCATAATGCTAACATTATTCCCTTTAGCTGACACTTGAATTTATGCTTCACAATATCTATAACAAACGTACTGCAGTGAAACTCAGTTATAGCAAGGTTGAAGGGACTATTCAATTGAATTATGCTTGTTATAACCAACATACTATGACTGGTCATGCTATTTGATATACCTATCTAATAGCAAGTAGGTTCCTTCTTGGTCCACAGAACAGCCTAGTTTTGTGATGGCATGGACTCAATGAGGTGTTGAAAGCATGCCACAGAGTTGCTGGTTCATGTTGACTCAATTGCTTCCCACAGTTGTTGCAAATTGGATGAGCCCACTCTAACCATACCTTCCCGTTTTTTGTGACAGGAGTGGAACCCAGTTCAGTTATTGGCTGCAGTAGCCATCTGTGACTAGGTATGATGAGTTGTGAATTCTGAAATGCCTCTTTGGTTATCACTGTTGTTAACAGTTGTTATTTGATTGACTGTAGCCTTTCTGTTATCTTTCACAAGTCTTGTTAGTGTATATCAGCTTCTTGTGTAAGCAAGTTGTTTTCAATCATAGGATTGCAACAAACAATGTTATTTGGGTGTTGGACAAATCTGTATACATCTGAGACAGTCATATGTGAAAACATCAGCAGGTGTTTTCTGAGATACTCATACTGGCACATCTGTCACTGACTACCATGCCATGATCAAATTCACTTAAATCTTTTGTCTCAATCATCCTCACACTATGTTGTATGTGTACAGTGTCCCTACTTATCTGCTCACCTACTTCATATCATGTGGTATGAACATGTTAGGCTGTTACTAAAAGAGCTCTCCATTTCATGAAAAGGGTAGCTGTATCTAATAAAGGGACTACTCAGTATGTAGTAACTTTATATATTCTGGTATATGTCTTTAGAAAATAAAAAACCTTTTTGATTACATTATTGATGATTTATGTGGTATTAATTATATATTTATTTGGATTACTTTAAAATGATTTTATTATAATACAGTATTTAAATCTTAATGCCTTACATGTGTTTTCAGAACTGAAAATTATCTTTTAATGATGCTTATTTGAAATTTCTTTACAGGTAAAATTTTTAAATGTTATCCTCTGTTTTTTTTAAGGTGAACCTGAAATTCTGGATTGGTGTTACTGATTTCATAAAACAGTGACAGATTTTTTAAAAGCAAATTGTGCTTCTGGACCATATATTTACTGCCCTCTTCTTCCTTGTTACCATCTTTATTAACATCTAGTTGCTTAAAGGCAGCAATAATGTCCTCATCTGTCAGGTTTTGTCCTGACTTTTGTTCATATTTGCATAGTCATAAACTTATGGAATGTGAATAGTTAAGGTATGGCTCTCAGCTACATTAACAGGGGAACATTATCAGAATTTTCTGTAGTATCATTAACTTCCATGAAATTTAGTCCTGTTTTATCAGAGTTGTTTTTGATGGACTGTGATTTAACTTTATCTCATTGTTCATTCCTATAATGGATAGCATTAAGAGTGGATATTTGACAGGTCTTTCTTTCTTCTTTTTTTTCCCAGTCGAGTCTGATTTCCAGGAGTAATTGTTTCCGAAAATGGCATTATAAGAAACTTTAAGTTTCTTATAATGCCATTTTCGATTACAGATTTTTTTTTTTTTTTTTTACCTCAGAATTTCATTATCCCATTTATGCATTCCTTCAAAAATTATAGGTGTTATCCAGGTTATATATACTGCATATAAACTTTCTTTTTTTGTCTGAGATAATATAAATAATAGTAATAAGGGCAACACACCAGGAGAGGTTAACCATAAGGGTTTCACAAAAAAATAAAGAAAAATACATTAAAACTCTGTAAATTAGATAGTAATTATTAAAAATTGTGCAAAGATAGTTCAAAAGTTAAGAGATTATCTTGATTGTACTGTTCATATAGGCTAAATTGCAAAACAAACTGTAGGTCTAGTTTATACTTATGACTTAGTTCACAGTTTGTAGATAAAGGAGTCCATCCTCTCCAATCTGGTAAAATTAATTTGAAGAGCAGGAGCAGATATCATACGTACAGGAGGAATTCTCTAATTGGAGTGAAGTCCAGATATCACAGAAGCTGTCCTTTGCTAAAACAGGCTTCAGTAAGCAGTTGATGGCTTGTTGCTTCTAGCACACCTAGATTGCCATTTGAGTTGAAGTTAGATATAAAGTAGGTGGTGGGAGTGAACTTGAGGATAACTCATCTGGGTATTGAGCCAGTAGAGAACAAAATATTTGGCAGAGGTGATGGGGAAGGTGGTAGATTTAGACACAAATGTCTAGATGCACAAGAATATAGAAAAAGGGATAAGATGCATAGTTGAAAATACATGAATGATTTTTCTATTTGAAACTAGTGCATGTTTTACAGGGAGTTTACTTTTCTTCTAAATTTTATTTCAGTTTGCTTTAACTTTTTCAAAAAACCTACGAAAACTCAAAGCCATTGTTAGGTGGTTTGTGGCTCTGCTCATTTTTAGCACAAAGAACAGCACTTATTAGGTATACACCATGATTTTGTTTGGAAACCAATGGGTGGTATGCTCTGCTACTTATTGGGCTAAGGGACTGACCACTCAACCCAACACTACACAAATATATTCACCACTATATTGATCGGCTTTGCTGGGTACAATATCTCTGCATATACACAGTAGGGTTGCCTTGGGTGAGTAGTTTGACCCAGAATTGCTCACCCAAAGGGGGAAGGAGAAGGAGGATGCCCTCCGTGACAAGTCCTCATGGGTAGCACAGTGATTATAATCAGCATTCTCACACAACTTGATTTTTTTTGTCCAGCAAAACAAGCAAACTGACTAGAACACACAATTTTCAAAAACAAATAGTACACATGTGTGGATGAGACTGTTCTCAGGTAACTAATATGACTACCCCCCCTTGACAATATAGTGGTTTCACTATGTGTCAGTCGTTTGGAGAAACCTTTCACTAAATGGATTCTATTCCCAATTGAGGGTGTATCTCAGCAAATTGAGTTTCCCCTGTAAGTTATTCTGGGATTTTCAACCCACAACATGCAAATAATCAGCCCATGGGTGCCTACTCCTTCAGGCATAATACACTTATATGGATATAAGTTACAATTGGGAGCATTAACATAATACAGTCAGTCCTCGTATAACACATGTTTACATTACACGAATTCGATCATACACTATTTATAAATAGGGGAACGATATTGTATATAACACGAACCGAATTTGCTTATGCACGATTCGCCTTTGTGTTTACAAGAAATGGCAGTCGGACCAGAATCACCCCAACTGAACGCAACACGATAGGAATGAAGAGAAGATTTTGAAAATGTATTTATGTTTTTTATATCAGTGAAGGGGAAATGCATTTCACCATAATAACGTAAAATTCCAGCTATCGGTATTATCGCAAATGCAATTAGATCGAGTTTATAACAGATTCCACTAGCAGGAACGCAACTGGAAATTGTTTTTATTGTTTTATGGTAGTGACCTCCAGAAATATGCTTTAGTAAAATGTGAGCTAGTGAGATAGAGTTGTCTCTGCCTTTATGGTGTTGTTTATTCAGTTTCTACACACCCGCAGCTTTGTTTATGTGTATCAAGCTTGCCCCCTCGTTTTGTAATTGTGCTTTATTCCCTAAAAATTAGTAAAATACTTAATGTGTGAAAAGGAAACGTCCTTGTGAAGTCACTACAGATTCAAAGGGAAAAAGGAAAGCAATATTGATAAACAGAGGCGGACTGGGTCAAAAATTCTTAACTGGGAAAATTTGTAGTGGCCTCATACTATGGTTTATGGCCAAAATCACACCGGCCTCCGACCCACCGTGGTTTCCCTGTTAAGGCTTATGGCCAGTCCGCCTCTGTCGATAGAGAAAAAATATGAAATTGTGAAACGCTTTGAGCGAAATGAAAGACCATGTGATATTGCACGTGGTACAGGCCTAAATGAGGCAATGCCGAGAATTACAAAGAATGCAGAGAAAATAAAAACAGCTTTTATAGGGCACACCTCAACTTGTAATTAAAATTCATTAGATTAAGACAAAGAATTGGAAGAGATGGAACGGCTGTCATCTGTTTCGATAGAAAATCAAACAAAAAACAAGTTTGCTTACTATAGAAGCAAAAGCATTAGCAATATTTTATTACGTAATAGTCGTAATGAAATATGTAAGTATTTTATTACAATAATTTATTGTGTTTTGTAATGTTTTGGTTACAATTGTGTGTTCAGTCTTGGATGGTCGGCACCTAACCATATTTTTCCCATAGGGGCTGTTGTTTATATTGCACGATTTTGCGTTGCACGAGGGTTTCTAGGAACACAACTATCATGCTATACGAGGACTGACTGTAATTTGTTTATGGTTTTGGTTTCATTTTGTTCATAATAGAAGTAATGGCATCCGTGATTCCTTTTTGCTACATATACTTCAGTTTTCTAGGTTAATTCTGCAGTGTTCTAGGTTAATTCTAATTATTTGCACTTAAAAGTATTGGGAACAACTTGATTGTGTTGTTTTCTGTCTTGTTTTCACCAAATGAATTGGGTGCTGGACATCTACTCTGTAACCATAATTCTTCTGTCTCATATGTGGGAAAATTTGTTTTTCATTCAAAGCATAATACCTTACAAAACAAAGTCATGCAATGACTTTACACACTAACATTGCCGCATGACAAAAGCATCAAGTATCATATTAAAATTTAAAAACTGAAGCACTTCCTGAAAATTTTACAAAGAAAAGAAAACCAATAATCTAAAAAGTAATCCCCAAGTCTTCTGCTTCATTGAGTGTTGTACATGACCACAGGAAATTGCCTTAGCTTCCCAAAGACATGTGTTTTTAAATATCACTTAAATTCCACAATATATGTGTAGTTTTTATTTCAAATTAACACTGTGTACACTTGAAAAGCAAACATCTTGAATATTTTGATAACCTCAGGGGCTCACATCTGGTGAGTATGAGCTTGGCACACCCAGGGTCCTCAGCTGGATATCATCATTCTTCTCTTTCTTGATGGTTCCCTTCTATTTCTGGCTCTCTCTCTCTCAGGGATAACTTTTTTTTTTTTTTTTTTTGGCTGATGCATCAAAAGCCTCAGGCTTCCTTGCACCATATGGCTAATTATAATAATAATAACAACCTAAAACTTTTAATATGATGCTGAAAATCACTTCAACTTCATTCCAGGTGCAGTTCATGGAGTGTCAAAATTCTAATTTTTGCACTCCATGAGTTGAGCAATTCGAGGATGATTTTGAGTGTTATTATTATCCTGTTTCTTCCTTTCACTTTGCCTGATTTAGCATTGGCATATTGCATACAAGTTCTGTCTGCTATCTGTTGGGCAGCTGTTATTCTGCCAGTAACTTACTAAATTTTTGATAAAGAATTACTTTCCCCCCCCCCCCACAGTGTGGCCTTTTTGCCTATCTTTAGGACCTGCAGTTACTGGCAGATAGCAATCAAACAGATAGATTCTGCTAATTATTATTTGGATGTATTGAATGGTTCTAGCCTTTGATAATATGCCATTCAATGTATCGTTTTACTTATAATTGGCAATCATTTTATTAATTACACACACACAGGCAAACCCCGTATAACACGGTACTTCTACAATATGGTTTCGCTCTAACATGATTGATAAATTGCAGCAATCTTTGCACAGCACAGCACAGCAGTCAGTTCTGCTATAATATGGTACATGTGTTCCTAAAAATTTCTGCTTTTTGGTATTTCTTGCATTAAAAAACAACAGGGCTTATGGGGAAAACTAGGGATGCAGAGCACTCAAAAAAATGCTCAGCCTGGTAAGTAAAACAGTAAAAAAAAAGTGAAACCCAATAAAATTGCTAAACAGATTTAAACATCTTAAATATCTAATAAATAAATAAATATTACCGTAAATATAGCACTTTACCTTGACAAGATATGAAGTTTGCTTGATTGTTATTTCTGTTCACTGACATTTTTTTTTTTTTTCTTTTTCTTTTTTTTTTTTTTCTTTTTCTTTTTTTTTTTATTGTAAAATTTAAAACAGTAAAAAAGATAAGCAATCAATAACGACGAACACACAGGGTGCACAAATTGCATATGTGAGACAAGTTTATGAATCTTAAAAAATAGGAATGAAGAGAAGATTCTGAAAATTTATTTATGTTTTTTATATGATTGAAGATTTCATGGAAGGCGAAACACATTTCACCATAACAATGTAAAAACCCACAGAATTCCAGCTATCGGTATTATTGCAAATGCAGTAAGATCGAGTTTACTACCCATTTGTAATTAGATAGCACTAACTGAAAAGCCCAATAAACCAGGAACTGCAAATTGTTTTTATTGTTTTATGGTAGTGACCTCTAGAAATGTGCTCCTCTACTCACTCTATCACAGCTCATGAAATTTCTGTTTGAATAGAAAAATGTGAGCACCTGAAAACATGAGTCAGCCTACAATATCACTTGTTATCTTGTGAATACAGCGAATGACAACAGTGTGTCTCTGACCAATACAACTATAGTAAGTGGGAAATATAGTTCTCACACACTTGACATTTGATTTTTTTAAGGTTTGTAAACTTGTATGTATTGCTATGCAGGTTGCTACATTCAGTTTGGTGCCTGGTTTTGCATTCACCTAGTGTTACTTGCAGATGAGATTGTGCATCAGCCAATGCGAAAATCGTGTTATACTCACATTGTTCCCTAATATATCAGTCACATTGTAGCAAATTAACATTGCTAAAATGCGTATTATAGCAGAACTGACTGTACTTTTAGCCTTATATGCTAATGCGCCATAAAACTCTAAAACAAACAAACAAACTGTACTTTTATATAACACGGTTAGAATTGCGGTAAACCTCGCATTACACCGGTATTTTTGAGCTTTTGTCGGAGGAAAACCCTGCTATTATGTTGGATGTCATTTTTCAAAATTTCCATTCTGTTGACTCACTAGTCGTATGCAAAAAAATTTATTGGGAAATACCTGTTAGGTCCTGTGCTATTGAACTTGTGCTTGTTTGAGACCATAAAAATTATGACTTTGAAGTGTGCAGTTTGTGACTTTTAAGGTTTTTGTAAGGTTATTTTGGTTTTTATTTTATCGTTTTTAAATTTTTCCGAGTATGTATTACTAAACTTTGTTCTTAACAACTGTATTGGAATAATTTCTTTGTTGTGAATTAAATTCCAGCCCTAAATTATGCATAAGGCAAGTAAAAAAGCACTGCTCAAAAGAAACTTTATTATTTCTCTAGAATCAAAGATACAAATTTTGGATTGTCTTAAAAAGGGGGAAAAGTTATCATACATTGCAAAAAGTTTAAATTTAAGTGAAGCAACAATCTGGACCATAAAGAAAAATGAACAGAAAATTAGAACTGCCGTTTCTGCAGGATCTTTTATTTCCACAAATATGGCAGCTCGTCCCCGAGCACCAATAATCGAGAAAATGGAAAAAGCACTCAGTATGGATTGACTATAGCAGTAAAAGATGGATCCCATTAGATGGCAATGTAATTAACAAAAGGCACTAAAAATTTTATCTGAAATTCCAAATTTTACACTAAAATGCATACGGGAAGGCATAAACTTAGCCAAGCAATTAGAATCTTATTTTTTGAATGCAGATCCTGCGATTGATAGGAGCACTAAGGTCAAAAGGAAGCTTCAAACATGTTTAGCTCCATACCATGAAATTTACAAAGATCTATCAAGCAAAAGCAAACAAACCCAGATTACAGATTTTTTTAAAGAGAGCAGAAGGTACACGAAATCTAGATGGTGCAGAAGAAAGTTCAGAAGATGAAGATATCCTGCAACAGAATAAACATTGTTTGATTGTGCTTGGCAGCAATATCCATTATATTATAATCATTTAAAAGAAAATAGAGAATCTTCTGTTAACATAGTTTGTTGCCAGTAAAGGGGTTGGTTTGAGCAATTTAAAAACCGCTTCTCATTACAAAACATAAGAATTCCAGAAGAAAGTGCATCAGGTGATAATGAAGCTGCCAAGAAGTATGCAGAGGAATTTCAAAAAAATTATTGAAGAGCATGGATACACACGGCATCAAGTTTTCAATGGCAATGAGAAGGTCCTTGTAAAAAATGCCCAACAGAACGTTTATTTCAAAAAAAGAGAAAACTGCACCAGGTTTTAAAGCATCAAGATTGTGTAACTTAGAAGTAACGCATCAGGAGATTACATGATAAAACCCATGCCAGTTTATATATCCTCTAATCCTCATGCAATGAAAGGTGTAAATAAAAACTCATTACCCGAATAAAAATAAAAATTTTTTTTTATACCGGTAATGAGTTTTTATATACACCTCATTACCAGTATACTGGAAAGCAAATAAAAAAGCTTGGGTAACTGCCGATTTAATTAAAGGATGGTTCTAAATTGTTTTGTGCCATCTGTGGAAAACTATTTAAAGTGGAAAAATCTAGATTCAAAGTTTAATTGGATAACGCATCAGGCCATTCAAAAGATTTATTAAGTCATACAAACGTTGAAATAATGTTTCTACCACTTAATACAACTTCTTAAATTCAGCCATTAGATCAAGGTATTATATCTACCTTTTAAAACTCTTTAGATCAGAAAATCATTACAATGGATTTTAGAAAAAAAATTGATTCTGAATCTATTGAAATGATGGAGGTATGGAAACATTTTTCGATTGTGGACTGTATCGGAATCATAGCTTTATCACTCGAAGTAAAACCGTCAACGTTAAATGCATGTTGGAAAAATGTATGGCCAGAGTCAGTTCATTCAGGAAATACACGAAGATTACATGATAAAACCCATTTTGCTGATAGTAGAACTTGCTAAGTTCGTAGGAGGGGAAGGTGTTGATGATATGACTACTGAAGATGTTCAATAATTACTTGTAGAAAAAGAGGCTGGTGAAGTGGAAATTGCATCAGAGGTAAATCAAATCAATTCAGAGAATGATAGCACAGATAAATCCCTAAGTTCCAAATTTTACACTAATAAGCATATGGCAAGGCATAAACTTAGCCAAGTATTTAGAATCTTATTTTTTGGATGCAGATCCTTTGACTGAAAAGAGCACAAAGATCAAGAGGGAGCTTCAAACATGCTTAGCTCCATACCAGGAAATTACAAAGATCTATCAGGCAAAAGAAACAAACCCAGATTACTGATTTTTAAAGAGAGCAGAAGATACACGAAATCTAGATGCTGTCAAAGAAAGTTCAGAAGATGAAGATATTCTGCAACAGAGAAAATGTTATTGTTTGATTGGGCTTAGCAGTGATGAAGAGGAAGAAAATTAAACGAATGTACATTATCTGACATATGTATATCACAGTTTGTAAGGTGTTTTTTCAGTTATTACTATTTTTTATAAAAAATTAAGTTTCTGATAGTTATTAAAAAATAGTGTATTTTTGTTAGATTTTGGAACATAACTCCCTTTTTGTACTGGTACTTATTCCCATATAACACAGTTTGGCATTACACAAGATTATTTAACTACCATGTTATATGAGGGTTACCTGTATGTACTGCTACTTTCCGGCTTACGTAATACTCGACTTATAGAAATTTGACTTTACGTAAGTTTTTTTCCGGCCGGTGCAAACTTAAAAAAATCGTGGGAATGTATTTTGCATCCCGTAGGAATAAATGGAGGTATTGTGAAAATATCGTAATGTGAACCCAATAACACATTGGGTTTTTTTTTTTTTTTTTTTTCTGATAATTCATTCCAAGACCTTGGAAGTTGAAATCTTTGCTATATAATTATTTGGTTTTTAGAGCATTAGCAACTAAGGCCATATTGCTCCGGGGATATGCGGTGGTCATTCCCTGACCTTTCCGCATCCTCCGTATTTTGTGGGCACGGGCTCGAACCCCAGTCTAATCAAGAAGCGTGTGCTACGCACTGCTGCTCCTGGCTACGGAGGCGCCGACTCTATATAACTAAGCTATTTATGTCTCTAAAAGGTCATTTTTATAATCGAGTGTTACCCTTTCATTGTTATCATATGTTACCTTTATAAGAATCAAATTTGAATGCCTTTGCTGATATTTTTCTAAAGAACATTTCTGGAGGTCACGACCATAAAACAATAAAAACAATCTGCACTTTCTGGTTTATTGGGCTTTTTTGTTAGTGCAATCTGTTATAAACGGGTAGTAAACTTGATCTTATTGCATTTGTGATAATACCGATAACTGGAATTCTGTGGGTTTTTACATTACGGTATTATGGTGAAATGAGTTCTTCACTGAAATCTTCAATCATAAAAAAAACATAAATAAATTTTCAGAATATTCTCTTCATTCCTATTTACTTATTACAATGATGAAGGGAAAGCGACCAACCGAAAGTGCATGTGGTAGCAGTGCTTGGAAACCAAACAAAATGATAGGTGGAATAGGACCAGGGTATGTCTGCCAGGGGCAAAAGTTGATGACGTTGTAGAGCGGATATCATCTTTTATGGGCACAAAAGGTGATATAGTTGTACACGTTGGCACTAATGACATTAAGAGTAGGAGACCGGCGGAATTACTTGACAAGTACAGGTCACTGATGAAAAAAAGCCGTGAATTAGGGTTGAAATTGAAAGTGTCTGCAATTCTGCCCAGACACGATAGGAGGGAGTATATGATGAGAGCCCTGTCAATCAATTCGGCCCTGGAAAGATTGTGCAGGGCTCAAGGGGTAGAATTTTTTTCAGCCTGGTCTGTACTTGTTAACAGGAGAGACTGCTTCTACAGGGATGGGATACACTTAAATAGAAAGGGTGCAAGAATGTTTGCTGATGCTATCGAGGCAATGTTAGGTGGGTCGGAAAACTGCTAGATTGGGGGGATACAAGGACTAATAGATTAACAGTAGCCACTGGCAGAGGTGAAAGTGATTCTTGCACTGCTTCTATTGGAATGAGCCGCAGCCTGGAAAATAAGATGCAGGATATTTCAGAGACTGCTGGGAATCATTTGGGTACAAGTAAACACATGGGTTGTGTTAGGGTAGCTAAGAAAAAGAACAGGTGCATGTATACTTGTGTGTACACCAATGCTAGGAGTTTAGTAAATAAATTTGATGAATTTGAGGTATTGCTCAAAACATCAAAGGCAGATATTGTGGGGATTTCAGAGACGTGGTGTCACACAGATATAAGAAATGCAGAACTGGAATTTGGGGAGTACAATGTGTACAGAAAGGATAGACAGGATAGGAAGGGAGGAGGGGTTATGCTATTAATTAAGAAACACATAAAATCCAAGGAAGTGAAGCCAGTCGACATCGCTGGACAGTGCAGTGTCGAGTCAGTTTGGTGTGACATAAGCATTGGGAGATCAAAATTGAGAGTAGGAGTGTGCTATAGGCCTAATGACTCTGATGAGTATAATAAGAAACTGTTCGGAGAAATAGAGTGGGCCAGTAAATCAGAGAGTCTTATAATGGGGGATTTTAATTTCCCAGATATTGACTGGAATTTGGGGGCTGGTCACTCACACAGTAGCAAGGCTTTTGTGGATTTATTGGATGATTGTTTTCTACATCAGCATGTTCGGGAGGCAACTAGAGGGAGTAATACTCTTGATTTGATTATCAGTAGTGATTCTTCATGCATTAAGAATCTGCAGATAAATGAACCACTTGGTGGCAGTGATCACAGTGTGCTGAAGTGGGAGTTACTCAAAGAGGTAACTACCATTAGGGGTAAAGGGAAGGGGTATTGCTTTCGTAAAGGCGACTACAATGGACTGAGACAGTATTTAAATTCTATACAGTGGGATCAACTGATGATATTGCCAACAGCAAATTCAAAATGGGAAGCATTCAAAGAACTTATCGTGGAAGCTACTAGGCTTTACATACCAACTAAGAAATATTGTTCAAGGTTTAGGCCTAAATGGTTGTCAGATGAACTAATGAGGCATATGGCAGAGAAGAAAAATGCATGGGATACATACAAATTAACACGTGACACGGATGCCTATGATAGATACAAGTTGATCTGTAACCAAGTTACAAAGGAGGTTAGGCAGGCGAAGGCAGATTACGAGAGATCCTTGGCAAGGGATGCGAAGAAAAACAGCAAAGAGTTCTTTACTTATGTAAACTCTAGAAGGAAGGGGATGAATCAGATTGGTCCACTTGAGATCGATGGGTCAACTGTTGATGACCCTGCTCGGGTAGCTAACAAACTAAATGAATATTTTGCATCGACATTCACACACGAGGAGTTATTCAGCGAGGGGAATGCCAGAGGTGTATTCAACTCTAGCAGTAAGCTAGAGAATCTTGTAATAACTGAGAGCAAAGTGGAGGAGAAATTGTTGAAGATAAACACAAGAAAGGCACCTGGGGTGGATGGGATCTATCCAGTTATATTAAAGGAGGCAGCAAAGGAGGTAAGCAAACCCTTAGCCATAATTATGAGAGCTTCCTTGGACTCAGGGGAGGTACCCATTGACTGGAGATGTGCAAATGTGACCCCAATTCACAAAGGGGGATCAAAGGCTGACACAAGTAATTATAGACCTGTGAGTTTAACTTCTGTTCCCGGAAAATTAATGGAGGCACTGGTGAAAGAAGCACTGCAGGATCATCTAGACAAGACTTCAGTTATAGCTAGGACACAGCATGGTTTTGTTAAGGGGAAGTCTTGCCTGACCAATTTGATTGGATACTATGATGCAGTCACACAAGAACTGGATGCAGGGAATAACTTTGATATTATATACTTGGATCTTAGAAAGGCTTTTGATACTGTTGCACATGGAAGACTGCTGCACAAATTGGAGCAGTGTGGCATTGGAGGCAAGTTGCTGCTATGGATAAAGGGGTGGTTGAGGGGGAGAAGACAGAGAGTGGTAATCAATGGACACTGCTCATCGTGGACTAATGTTATTAGTGGAGTCCCTCAGGGTTCAGTATTGGGGCCTTTATTGTTTTCTGTATTTATAAATGATATTGATGATGGTATATCAGGCTTAATGTCCAAGTTTGCAGACGATACGAAGGTTGGCAGGGTTGTCAAGGACACTACTGACACTATGCTGCTGCAACAGGATTTGGAAAGGTTGAGCAGATGGGCTTCGAGGTGGCAAATGAAGTTTAACATTGACAAATGTAAAGTACTACATATGGGAAACAGCAACCCCAGAGCAACGTATCAACTCTGTGGTACTACACTGACAGTGGTAGAGAATGAAAGGGACCTGGGGGTGGTGGTGCAGGCAGATATGAAGTTCTCTGAGCAGTGCAGACGAGCTGCGAGAGTAGCTCATGGTGTATTGTCAATGATATATAGGAATTTTTCTAGCAGGGATAAGGAGGTGATTATTCCCTTGTATAAGGCAATGGTCAGGCCACACCTAGAGTACTGTATACAGGCCTGGAGGCCTCATTTCAGGAAGGATGTAGAGCTGCTGGAACGAGTACAGAGAAGGGCAACTAGATTGGTGAATGGGACAAAGGGGTTCTCTTACGAAGAAAGGCTTAAGTTTTGCAAATTACAGTGTCTGGAAACTAGGCACCAGCGGGGTGATCTGATAGAGGTGTACAAAGCCTTGAATGGTTTGAGCATGCTCAATGCTGATGGGATTCTTCCTCTAGCTCAGAAAAATCACCTGAGAGGGCATAAATTCAAATTGAGGAAAGACAGATGTAGGATAGATGTGCGGAAATTTGCCTTTAGCCAGCGGGTGGTTGGTGGGTGGAACAGACTTCCATCCCCTGTCGTGGAAGTTGATAGCCTAAATAAGTTTAAGGCTCAGCTGGACAGGTATTTCGAACGAACAGAGGGGTGAAGTGGAAGTGGTTATTTTTATTTATTTATGTTACTTTTTTTTTTTTTTTTTTTTTGGCTGATGCTGCATAAGCTTGCTTTCTTGCATCAAATGCCTCTACTAATGCTAATGCTAAAAATTGATTTAGAAATGAAGATGATTAAGAAGTATAAAGCAGGACAAAGTTTGTCATCTATTGCATGGAATTGGGTCTCACTGCTCTAATAGTGAATACTATTTTAAAGGACAGTGCACATATAAAAGAACATGTTAAAGGATCAATGCATTTAAGATCAACAGTGATCACAAAACAGTGTTCAGGTGCTATATTGAAGATAGAAAAGCTATTAATAATATGGATGGAAAATCAGATTCAGAAGCAAGTTCCCCTGAATCCAATGGTCATTCAAGCAAAAGCAAGAAGTATTTATGAAGATATTAAGGATAAGTATGGTGAAAGCCAAACCAAGTTCGTGGCAAGCAACGGGTGGTTTAATAGATTCACGCATTGTGCTAGTTTCCAAAACATTAAAGTATGCAGTGAAGGTGCCAGTTCTGCAGCTGCAGAGAAATTTTGTGATGTGTTGTAAAAACCCCCTTCTAAATCTCT
The DNA here is from genome assembly GCF_048544385.1 of Mastigoproctus giganteus. Lineage (NCBI taxonomy): Eukaryota > Metazoa > Arthropoda > Arachnida > Uropygi > Thelyphonidae > Mastigoproctus > Mastigoproctus giganteus. Next base: position 48,434,409 of record NC_143582.1, on the reverse strand, counting down.
TCTAAGCACACAGCGGCATGCTTATCAGCTGGAGAGTTAATTCTGGCAATGATGCTTGAAAGGTAAAACTTGCTGATGTGCCTCTCCTCTCTTTATAATTTTAAAATTTTTGTAATTTTGTACATTTTTGTAATTTTTCCTGCACATGAGATAAAAAAAATTGAATAAATAATTCTATTTGCATGTTCATTGAACATTTTTTTTTTGCTTAAATCAAATTTACGAGTGCAGCATTTAGGGAAATTCCGACTTACATAAGGTTCTACGGAATGCAACCCTTAAGTAAGTCGGGGAGTGTGTGTGTGTGTGTGTTTATTTCCATTGTTTCTCATGGCATTCATACATTTCTTTTGCTTCTTCTAGAGGTTTAATATTTGCTGGACTTATGTGGACTTAAACACCTTTTATTGGCATTTTGGTTTACTTTTCGATAACACACATATATTCCTATATATATTAAAACCTATTCTATCCTTCTGTTAGGAGAAAAGCCTTACTCATGTACCCAAGATGGCTGTCATAAAGCTTTTACAACTCAATATAGTCTGAAGACTCATATGAACAGGCATGACAGAACCCAAGATGAGGTAATAACTTTTTTTTTAAAAATCAAATATTTCAGTTTGCATGTTGATTAAAAAAAAAATTAGATGATTAAAAAAAATTAAGTAATCACTATGTATTTTATAATAAATCACTTTTGTCACAGTGGTTGAACTTCATATTTGCTTTTGAAATTCAAACTGAGTCGGTTATAATTTATATTTAGAATACAGATTATAAATTTATAAATAAATTATAAAGGCCGCCATAGCCTAGTGGTCAGGTGCATGGGTGCATAAGTACAGGTGCCTTGAGTGACCGGGGTTCAAGCCAGTGACTGCTGAATATGGTGCTGTTTCTTGTAATCTGTCTATCGTGTGAACTCCCCTGACCGTTTGGTCGTCCTGGAGTATAAACAGAAAATTTATTTTGGAGGCCGCCGTGGCCTAGTGGTCAGGTGCGCGGGTGCATAAGTACACGTGCCTTGAATGACCAGGGTTCAAGCCTGTGACTGCTGAATACGGTGTTGTTTCTTGTATTCTGTCTATCTTGTGAACTCCTGTGACTGTTTGGTCGTCCTGGAGTATAAACAGAAAATTTAATTTAATTTAATATTTAGAATATAAAATATAAATGCAGTGTTGGACAAAAAACTAAGCAAAAAAAAAATGCATTCAATGCATATTTTAAATTAATGTACTTCATTTAAACTAGACTGTCATATTTAGTTTATGAGTTAACAGGTATTTTATAGTTTACAGAAACTAATACATTGTTTCTGTAAACTATAAAATACAAGTTTTTTAATTTGGAAAGTAAAAATTAAATTTAAAGATCAAAATAACTGAAAGGATTTTTTTTTTGATATGGCTTTACATCTGTTTCTAGTGGCTAAAAAGAAGGTTCTAAAACGAAAGGTATATAGTCCTTCCAGGCTTGTTGCAGTTCCTGGATCTGTCCCTGTTATATCTGCCAAAAAAATTGAGGGTATTATATTGATGTTGTGTATTATGTTATTAACGTGCTGGCAGATGATTTATGCTGATTTGGTATTATCCATATGCTGGCAAGTGATTCCTAACTGTCTCCGTGTGCCAGGAATGATAACAAACTAGCTGTAGTATGTGCTAGAAATTACCTGTATAGTATTGCAATAGTTGAGGAAAGCTGGCTGGGACTGCCTTCTTTAATAATAATAAAAGTCCTTTTTGGCAGTCCTCCATGGCAGCTTATGTCTGGGTTTAATTTTTATTGGTGAGTGGAGGAATTTCAAAAGTTCTCTTCAATTAAAGCTGTAGTTGACTGATCTCATGCAGAGGGAGTAGGATTTCCACTTGTGTTATTCTGGGATTTTTCAACCCACATAACATGCAAATCAACAATGAACACACTTGTGGACAAAACATATGTATACAGATATGTGTACACTTATATCTGTATACATATGTTTTAATGGAGCCATTAAAATAATAATTTGAAATTGTGTGTATTCCACTTGATATTTGAGTGGAAAATAGTTCCTCTGTCTTTGAGAATCTCTAAATATATGTGAATTTATTAATTTTTACTCCACTGTTTGTTTATTGATGTTTTATTAACTGATTAGTAGTAGTAGTGGCATGTGATGCAAGAAAGCTTATGCAGCATCAGCCAAAAAAAAAAAAAAATCACACCATTCCCTCCAGATGCCTCTCCAGTTCCTCCTTAAATTTATTCAACCTATCAACTTCCACAACGACAGATGGAAGTTTGTTCCAGCAATTAACCACCCGCTGGCTAAAGGCAAATTTCCGCACATTTATTCTACATCTGTCTTTTCTTAATTTGAATTTATGCCCCCTTAGGTTTGTAATCTGAACAAGTGGAAGGATCCCATCAGAATTCAGTGTGATCAACCCATTCAAGGCCTTATATACCTCAATCAGATCACCGCGCAGGTGCCTAGTCTCCAGCCACTGCAATTTGCAGAACTGAAGCCTCTCTTGGTAAGAGGATCCCTTCATTCCCCTCACCAATCTTGTTGCCCTTCTCTGTACACGCTCAAATAAATCTACATCCTTCCTAAAATGAGGCCTCCAGACCTGTACGCAGTACTCAAGGCATGGCCTGACCATTGCCTTATACAGAGGGATAACCTCCTTTTCCCTGCTAGCAAAATTCCTATATATCATTGACAAAACCCCATGACCTGCCCTGGCAGCCTGTCTACATTGCTCAGAAAACTTCATATCTGACTGCACAATTACTCCCAGTTCTTTTTCATTTTCTACCACCTTAAGTGTAGTGCCTTTGCCTGCCGAACCTCCTCTGTGACCTGATTACAGATTAACTTATATCTGCCATAGGCTTCTGTGTTGCTTGATAATTTATATGCATCCCGTGCATTTTTCTTCTCTGTTACGAGTCTTATTAGTTCATTTGACAACCATTGAGGCCTAAACCTTGAACAATATTTCTTAATAGGTATGAAACTTTTAGTAGCATCCACGATTAATTCCTTGAATGCTTCCCACTTAGTGCAATTGTTAATGTTTGCTTAAGTTCAGTTATAAAGGCTTCAAGATAAAATAATGTTTTTTATAAGTATCATAATATTAGGCCTAATGTTGATAAGCTGTTATGCTTTAGATCTTTAATAGTTGCTTTATCCACTTATTTTAGATATATTATAATTATCAAAAAAAAAAAAAAAGTTATGGTAATATAAAGTTGCGTTATTGCTTTGATCTTTGATTAATGTATACTTTACGTGTATGTGAATTTTGCATATTACTTCCATACCGACAACACATTCTGCTTGTATCTCTGCCATTGTTAATAACTAAAAACTTGGAATTGGGCATATCCTGCAAGAAGATAGTAATTCATGTGTTGGGTATGCATGGCCACTTATGTTTTCATTAAAAAACAAACTACAAGGGGCTTTTAAAATAAGAAATTTGAGAGAATAGGAAAGTGAAAGGACTGATAGTTTTGGTCATTCATGGTTTTACTTGGTTTTTTTAGTTGTGCATATATTTGTGGATATATGGAAGATTACAATGAATTAGGCATGCCTTTGTGAAGACAAGATTCACATTGAAAATACATTGTAATAAAGCTACTTTACATGTAGAATGATTTTTATTTAAGTGTCCTCTCTCTCACACACACACACACACACACACACACACACACACACACACCCCCTACCTTTTCAATAGCAAGTCACCAGCAAAATTATAAATTTTGCAGATAAATAATGAAAATAATTGAATTACATGTAGTTCCTGACTTTACGAGTTAATTCGTTACTAGTGCACGCTCGTAAAGCTGGAATTTATTTCCCATAGACGTAATCTTAAAAACAGGGGTTACGTTCTCAACAGTGAAATTAGTTAGCTAATTAGTTTGTTTAAACAGTGATTGATTTATCCAAATAAATGAAAACATAGACTGTAAAATTAAGCAAATTATAATTTAAAGAAATTATTTATGACATACGAATGTTAAAGAATGTTTATTCTTCATCATCATCGACTAAATGCATACTTGTTGTTGGGTCAACACTCGTTGATTTGTTGCACAAGGAGTCATCTTCTTCAGAAATGCTTCAAGAGACTTCTATTTCCAAGATAATCTCTTCTTTTTTTTTATAAATTTCATGATAGCATGCACAAGCATTTTTTAATGGCACGCACAAATTGCAACTAACTAACTAACATGATACATGCAAGTGAGATTGCAGTCCTCTAGGCCTGTATACAGTACTCAAGGTGTGGCCTAACCATTGCCTTATACAACAATCACCTCCTTGTATGCTAGCAAAATTCCTATATATCATTGACAAAACTCCATGATTCGCGCAGAGTAACAAGTTTACAAAACTTTAAAAAAAAGGAATGAAGAGAAGATTCTTAAAATTTATTTATGATTTTATATGAATAAAGATTGCAGTGAAGGGGAAACACATTTTGCCATAATAACGTAAAAACCCACACAATTCCAGCTATCGATAGTTTCACAAATGCAATAACATTGAGTTTACTACCCATTTATAATTGATTGCACTAACGGAAAAGGCCAATAAACCGGAAAGTGCAAATTGTTTTTATTGTTTTATGGTCGTGACCTCCAGAGATGTGTTTGAGAAAAATATCACAAGGGCATTCAAAATTTATTCTTTATAATGAAAGTGTAGTGCATTTTAATGATTTGAATTGGTAACCTATACAATTTACATTATAAAAATGACCTTTTAGAGAGATAAATAGCTTTGTTATGTAGCTTAAATTTCAACTTCCAAGATCATGGAATGAATAACTAAAAAACTGTTATTGGGTTCACATTACAATATTTTCACTGTGCGATGGTGTCTCTGGAACGTATTAATATCATAAAGCAGGGTGCACTGTATTGTATAGCTATGTGCGTGGTTTGAAATTAGCATTAGCATTAGTAGAGGCATATGATGCAAGAAAGCAAGCTTATGCAGCATCAGCCAAAAAAAAAAAAAAAAAAACCCCTTCCACTTCACCCCTCCGTTCTTTTGAAATACCTGTCCAGCTGAGCCTTAAATTTATTTAAGCTATCAACTTCCACAACAAGGGATGGAAGTCTGTTCCACCAACCAACTACCCGCTGGCTAAAGGCAAATTTCCGCACATCTATCCTACATCTGTCTTTCCTCAATTTGAATTTATGCCCTCTCAGGTGATTATTCTGAGCAAGAGGCAGTATCCCATCAGCGTTGAGCATGCTCAACCCATTCAAGGCTTTGTACACCTCTATCAGATCACCTCGCCGGTGCCTAGTCTCCAGACACTGTAATTTGCAAAACTTAAGCCTTTCTTCGTAAGAGCAACCCTTCGTTCCATTCACTAACCTTGTTGCCCTTCTCTGTACTCATTCCAGCAGCTCTACATCCTTCTTGAAATGAGGCCTCCAGACCTGTATACAGTACTCAAGGTGCGGCCTGACCATTGCCTTATACAAGGGAATAATCACCTCCTTATCCCTGCTAGAAAAATTCCTGTATATCATTGATAAGACATCATGAGCTACTCTTGCAGCCCCTCTGCACTGCTCAGAGTACTTCATATCTGCCTGCACAATTACCCCCAGGTCCTTTTCATTCTGTACCACTGTCAGTGTAGCACCACAGAGTTGATACGTTGCTCTGGGGTTGCTGTTTCCCATATTTAGTACTTTACATTTGTCAATGTTAAACTTCATTTGCCACCTCTCAGCCCATCTGCTAAACCTTTCCAGATCCTATTGCAGCAGCATAGCGTCAGTAGCGTCCTTAACAACCCTGCCAACCTTTGTGTTGTCTGCAAACTTGTGTTTGCAGAAATGTGGTATTTATGAATGTTTAACATTCATTTTTTTGCAATTAATGTTCATATTTTCAATTTTGTTGATACTTGATACTTGAAAAAAAAAAATAAAAAAATAACTTGTAAAGCGGGAACTGCCTGTATTTATTTTTTTGTTTTGTAATGTCTTATTACAAAATAAATTAAAAGAATGCTTTAAAAGATAACCTTTTAAAAATGTTTTTAATTTTATCTTTGAAGCCTTTTTTATTAACATAAATGATCACTAACAATAATATTTAATGGAAAGTGATCTTTTGAGCTGGTGCCAGGAAAGGAAGAAACAAATTTATGTCTGATCAGCTTGCAGCAGAAAGGGTGAGAATACAAATGGCTTGTGTTGGAATCTGATTGTTGATGCCTGTGCATGTATCACCTGGTTTAAAACCTGTTCTAGGTGTGGAATTAACTCTGAGTGGAAATCAACCCAGTCACTATTCTTTTTAACTGCTTAAACTACATGGACAGTGAAGAGAGGAGGAAGAAATTCATAATGGCAAGAGAGTGACTGTTGCTTTACAGATCATTCCCCCCTCCCCAGTGAGAGGGGAGTCTAAATTGAGAAAAGTTGTGTATTCTATAAATGCTGATGTTAATAGAAGTGCCAGGCCTAGAAATGAAAGGGATTATTTTTATTTCAGATCAAGTGTGAATGTTGTCATGGTGTATTTCATTTGTGTAGGAGTGAAAGGTGCCCAAATGTTCCTTGCTATGACTCCAATCAGAAAAATATTATCAGTATATCTGGCCCATACCTTTAGACATGTTCAGGTGCTTAACAGATGCTTCTGATTTGAGGTTTGCCGTAAAATTTTCAGTGAGGGGAAAAGTGACATTAAGTGTCACATGATTGTCTCCCCTCTCAGTTTAAAAGGCAAAGCATTAAGGAGATTTAAATGTCTTCCTTGGAAAAAAGTGGCTTAAGTGTTTCTGGAGTGTTCTAGAAATGAAAGGGATTTTTTCATTTTTTATTTTTTTTATTTCAGTTCAAGTGTGAATGTTGTCATGGTGTATTTCATTTGTGTAGGAGTGAAAAGTGCCCAAATGTCCATTGCTATGATTCCAATTAGAAAAATATTATCAGTATATCTAACCCATAGCTTTAGATAGGGTCAGGTGCTTGACAGATTAGTAACATTAGTTGAGGCATATGATGCAACAGCATCTGCCAAAAAAAAAAAAAAAAAAAAACCCCTTCCCATTTCACCCATCCTGTCACTCCAAATGTTTGTCTGGTTCAGCCTTCAATTTTTTTAAGCTACGAACTTCCACAACAACAGATGGAAGTCTGTTCCAGCAATCAATCCGCTGGCTAAAGGCAAACTTCCGCACAACTATTCTACAAATGTCTTTCTTCAGTTTGAATCTATGCCCCCTCAGGTTCTTAATCTCAGGAAGCAGAAGGATCCCGTCAGCATCGAGCCTGCTCAAACCATTCACGGCCTTACACACCTCGATCAAATCACCTCGCAGGTGCCTAGTCTCCAGATGCTGCAACTTACAAAACTTAAGCCTTTCTTTGTAAGAGAACCCCCTTTGTTCCCCTCACCAGTCTTGTTGCCCTCCTCTGTACTCATTCTAGCAACTCTACATCCTTCCTGAAATGAGGCCGCTAGACCTGTATACAGTACTCAAGGTGTGGCCTGACCATTGCCTTATACAACAATCACCTCCTTGTATGCTAGCAAAATTCCTATATATCATTGACAAAACTCCATGACCTGCTCTGGCAGCCTGTCTGCACTGCTCAGAGAACTTCATATCTGACTGCACAATTAGCCCAGGTCTTTTTCGTTCTCCACGCCCCTGAGTGTAGTACCACACAGTTGGTATATTTCTCTGGGGTTACTGTTACTCATATTCAGTACTTTACATTTGTCAATGTTAAACTTCAGTTGCCACTTTTCGGCTCATCTGCCCAACTTTTCTAGATCCTGTTGTAGTAGCAGTGTACTGTCATTAACAACCCTGCCAACTTTTGTATCATCTACAAACTTAGACATTAAGCCTGATATACCATCATTGATAAATACACAAAACAACAATGCGCCCAGCACTGAACCCTGGGGGGGAGGACTCTGCTAATAACATTAGTCCACTTAGAGCAGTGTCCATTTATTACCACTCTCTGCCATCTCCCACTTAACCATCCTTTTATCCATTGCAGTAACTTGCCCTTAATGCCATACTGCTCCAATTTGTACAGCAGTCGTCCATGTGCAACAATATCAAAAGCTTTCCTGAAATCCAAGTATATATCAAAATTATTTTTTGCATCCAGTTCCTTTGTGACCACATTGTAGTATCCAATCAAATTGGTCAGACAAGACTTCCCCTTAACAAACCCATGTCTTGTCTAGGTAATCCTGTATCACCTCTTTAACCAATGACTCCATTACTTTCCTCAAAACAGGTCTATATTATTTGTGTCATTTTTTGAACCGCCCTTTGTGAATTTGGGATACATTTGCACATTTCCAGTCCACGGGGACCTCCCCTAAATCTAAAGATGCTCTCATAATTATGGCTAAGGGTTTGCTTACTTCCCTTGCTGCCTCCTTCATTATCACTGGGGCGCCTCGGTAGCCAGGTGGGAAGGAGCAGCAGTGCGCAGCACACGCTTCTTGATTAGACCGGGGTTCGAGCCCGTCACCACCAAATACGGAGGATGCGGAAAGGTCAGGGAATGACCACCGCATATCCCGGAGCAACATGGCCTTAGTTGCTAATGCTCCTAAAAACCAAATAACAAATAACAATCATTATCACTGGATAGATTCCATTTGCCTCAAGGTGCCTTTTTTATGTTTAACTTCATTTAGAATTCACCGTTGATAGTAACATCATCAGTTGATCCCACTGTATAGAATTTAAAAACTGTCTGAGACCACTGTAGTCATCTTTATGAAAAAAAAAAACCCTTCCCTTTACCCTTGATGGTAGTTGCATCTTTAAGGAAGTCCCACATCAGTACACTGTGATCACTGTCACCTAGTGGTTCCTTAATCTGCAAATTCTTAATGCATGAATAATCACTGCGGATAATCATATCAAGGGTATTATTCCCTCTGGTTGCCCCTCAAACATGTTGCTGTAGAAACGTCTTGCTAGCGTGCGAGTGACCAACCCACTAGGTCCAGTAAATATCTAGAAAGTTAAAATCCCCCATTAGAAGACATTCTAATTTACTGGCCCATTCTATTTCTCTGCACAACTGTTCATTGTACTTATCAGAGTCATTAGACCTATAACATACTTCTGCTCTCATTTTCCCTTTCCTAATGTTTATGTCACACCAAACAGACTCAACATTGCACTGTCAACTAGATGCACTTTCTTAGATTTTATGTGTTTCTTAACTAACAGCATAACCCTCCTCCCTTGCTGTCCTGTCTATCCTTTCTGTACACATTATACTCCCCAAATTTCAATTCTGCACTGCTTATATCTGTGTGACACCATGTCTCTGATATTCCAACAATATCTGCCTTTAATGTCCTGATCAGCACTTCAAATTATTTACTATACTTCTAGCATTAGTGTACACATTGAAGTATACATGCAGTTGTTCTTACTCTTAGTTATCCTAACACAGCCCATGTATTTATTTGTTCCATGATGACTCCCAGCAGCTCTTGAAGTCCCCAGCAACTTGCTCTCTCGGCTGCTGCTCATTACAATAGAAGCAGTGCAAGAATCACTTTCGCCTCTGCCTGCAGCTATTGTTAATCTTTTAATCTGTGAATCCCCCCCTCAATCTATCAGTTTTCCGACTCGCCTAACACTGCCTCGATTGCATCAGCAAATATTCTTGCACCCTTTCTATTTAAATGTATCCCATCCCTGTAGAACAGTCTCTCCTGTTAGCAAGCACAGACCACGATGATGAAAAAATTCTACCCCGTGAGCCTTGCACAATCTTTCCAGGGCCGAATTGATTGACAAAGCTCTCATCATATACTCCCTCCTATCGTGTCTGATCAGAATTGCAGACGCTTTCAAATTTAACCCTAACTTGCGACTTTTTTCCGTCATTGACGTGTACTTTTTAAGTAAAGATGTTTCTGATTTGAGGTTTGCCATAAAATTTTCAGTGAGGGAAAAGTGACATTGTGTCACATTTTCAAATATAGGAGGAAATAAAGCACAGGGGTGCTTCAACGTTCTAGACTTTTATTTTTTACAATGAACAAACATACCAGAATTGACAAACTTATTACTCTTTTTTTAAAGATATTTTCCTCTACCTTGACATGTTTTTGCCATTACTATGCACTTGCATGATAATGATCATGCATGGTAATGCACATTCATGCATTACCATGCATGAATGTACCCTGCACGGTAGTGCATGGCACATTCCAGCAGTATTGAAAGAAGTAAGCTTGCTGCATAGACATTTTTTAAGGCACATGCTTAAGCTTATCTGTCTTTAATTTGTGCTCTTTCATTGGCTTAAAAAAGGTGATCACTAGGGTCTAAATCCAGATTCTAAGGTGGGCAGTTCATGATTTTGCTACCTAAGGTTGCCAATGTCATCATTGTCAGATGTGTTGTCATGCAGAACATTGATTCTGTTTGTTAATTTTCTTGCATTGTGAAGACAAGATTCACATTGCAAATATGTTGTAATAAAGGCCTTTTCTTGCAAATCATTATATGCACATGTTGAGAACAAGTTATTACAGTATTGAGCATAGCAGTTGTATGAGATGTGTATAGAAAATTGACAAGAATCAACTCTCCCGAATCCCAAGACAGCTGTCATGATTTTTCAAGCTTTGGAGATATCTTGAATTTTTTGAGTGGTGGTAATCAATCCTTTGTGGCACCATTCCCTACTAGACATCTTAGGTTTGGAATTGAACTGAACTGATGTCTTGTCACGAGTTGCCATTTGCTGTAGAAATAGTTCATGTGCTTAGCAGAAACAGCCTCATATGCTTTCTGGTCAAATGTCAGCATTTTTAGAATCCTTAATATCTTAGCCTTTGTAATTCATGTTTTCTAAAATCAACTCCTTGATGTAAATGTTCACATCTCTGAAAGCTCTTGGCTGCATGTGAGTATATGGTAGGTTAGCAGCTAGTTCATGGCCTTCATAAAACTTATGCGCCAATCAGATGCACTGTGTGTGCATTTAACCTATTGAGAATTTTTGTTTCACTTGCTTTTTTAATGGGAATTGGAAGATAGAGTACTGTTATATGCTCGGATTGACAGAATCTGTGTCATCTTGTGCTGCTTCTAATGCACATGTACATAGCATGGTTGTCTGTCAGGGAATGACAGCAGTATTTTCAGCATCTACCAAGAGTGGATTTTATTTATTTATTTATTTATTTTTGTTTGTTATCTGGCTGAAGTCCAGATCAACCTTGTATGTTGCTGAAAGTTGAGCAGCTGTGTGTTATGAGGTACAGATAGTGAAGTAAAATTAGTTATTTTTTATATATTGTTGATGATTAACTCATTGCTGAAAAATTAATGATTTTTTTTAACATATTTTAATCACGGAAAATGGAAAATTCAATTAAAAAAAAGGTGTCTGAATATTATACAATGCTTACATCACCTAACTTGTTTGTTTGTATTTTTAAATCTGCCTTGGTGTTTAGACAAGTCTTTAAGACATGCAGGTCATAGAAATATTTTGTTTCTGTGATTAGCATTAGTAGAGGCATATGATGCAAGAAAGCAAGCTTATTCAGCATCAGCCAAAAAAAAAAAAAAAAAAAACACACCATTCCCATTTCACCCCTCCGTTCGCTCGAAATACTTGTCCAGTTGAGCCTTAAATTTGTTTAGGCTATCAACTTCAACAACAAGTGATGGAAGTCGGTTCCACCAACCAACCACCCGCTGGCCAAAGGCAAATTTCCGCACATCTATCCAACATCCGTCCTTCCTCAATTTGAATTTATGCCCTCTGAGCTGATTATTCTGAGCAAGATGAAGAATCCCATTGGCACTGAGCATGCTCAAACCATTCAAAGCCTTATACACCTCTATCAGATCACCTTGCCGGTGCCTAGTCTCCAGACTCTGTAATTTGCAAAACTTAAGCCTTTCTTCGTAAGAGCAACCCTTTGTTCCATTCACTAATCTTGTTGCCCTTCTCTGTACCCGTTCCAGCAGCTCTACATCCTTCTTGAAATGAGGCCTCCAGACCTGTATACAGTACTCAAGATGTGGCCTAACCATTGCCTTATACAAGGGAATAATCACCTCCTTATCCCTGCTAGAAAAATTCCTGTATATCATTGACAAGACGCCATGAGCTACTCTTGCAGCTCGTCTGCACTGCTCAGAGAACTTCATATCTGCCTGCACAATTACCCCCAGGTCCTTTTCATTCTCCACCACTGTCAGTGTAGTACCGCAGAGTTGATACGTTGCTCTGGGGTTACTGTTTCCCATATGTAGTACTTTACATTTGTCAATGTTAAACTTCATTTGCCACCTCTCAGCCCATCTGTTCAACCTTTCCAGATCCTGTTGCAGCAGCATAGCGTCAGTGGTGTCCTTAACAACCCTGCCAACCTTTGTATCATCTGCAAACTTGGACATTAAACTTGATATCCCATCATCAATATCATTCATAAACACCAAAAACAACAACGGACCCAACACTGAACCCTGAGGAACTCCACTAATAACATTAGTCCACGTTGAGCAGTGTCCATTGATTACCACTCTCTGTCTTCTGCCCCTCAACCATCCCCTTATCCATAGCAGCAATTTGCCTCCAATGCCACACTGCTCCAATTTGTGCAGCAGTCTTCCATGTGCAACAGTATCAAAAGCCTTTCTAAGATCCAAATATATAATATCAAAGTTATTCCCTGCATCCAGTTCTTTTGTGACTACATCATAGTATCCAATCAAATTGGTCAGGCAAGACCTGCCCTTAACAAAACCATGCTGCGTCTGAGCTATAACTGAATTCTTGTCTAGATGATACTGCAGTGCTTCTTTAACCAGTACCTCCATTAATTTACCTGGAACAGAAGTTAAACTAACAGGTCTATAATTACTTGTGTCAGCCTTTGATCCTCCTTTGTGAATTGGGGTTACATTTGCACATCTCCAGTCTATGGGTACCTCCCCTGAGTCCAAAGAAGCTCTCATAATTATGGCTAGGGGTTTGCTTACTTTCTTTGCTGCCTCCTTTAATCTAACTGGATAGATCCCATCCACCCCAGGTGCCGTTTTTATGTTTATCCTCAACAATCTCTCCTCCACTTTCCTCTCAGTTATTACAAAATCATCCAGGTCACTGCCAATGTTTACTTTACCTACATCATTCTCCTTCCTGAATAACTCCTAATGCGTGAATGTAGATGCAAAATACTCGTTTAGATTGTAGCCACCTGAGCAGGATCCTCAACTGTTGAACCATCAATATCCAGTGGACCAATCTGATTCATCCCTTTCCTTCTTGAGTTTAAATAGGTAAAGAACTCTTTTCTGTTTTTCTTTGCATCCTTTGCCAAGGATTTTTCGTAGTCTGCCTTTGCCTGCCTAATCTCCTTTGTGACTTGGTTACAGACCAACTTACATCTATCATAGGCTTCCATGTCACCCATTAATTTGTATGTATCCCATGCATTTTTCTTCTCTGCCACATGTCTCATTAGTTCATCTGACAACCATTTAGGCCTAAACCTTGAACAATATTTCTTAGTTGGTATGTAAAGCCTGGTAGCCTCCAAGATTAGTTCCTTGAATGCTTCCCATTTTCAGTTTGCTGTTGGTAACATCATCAGTTGGTCCCACTGTATAGAATTTAAATACTGTCTCAGACCATCATAGTCGCCTTTACGAAAACAAAAACCCTTCCCTTTACCTCTGATGGTAGTTACCTCCTTGAGTAAATCCCACTTCAACACACTGTGATCACTGCCACCTAGTGGTTCATTTATCTGCAGATTCTTAATGCATGAAGAATCACTACTGATAATCAGATCAAGAGTATTACTCTCTCTAGTTGCCTCCTGAACATGCTGATGTAGAAAACAATCATCCAATAAATCCACAAAAGCCTTGCTAGTGTGCGAGTGACCAACCCACAAATTCCAGTCAATATCTGGGAAATTAAAATCCCCCATTATAAGACTCTCTGATTTACTGGCCCACTATTTCCCTGTACAATATCTTATTATACTCATCAGAGTCATTAGCCCTATAGCACACTCCTACTCTCAATTTTGATTTCCCTATGCTTATGTCACACCAAACTGACTCGACACTGCCCTGTCCATCAATGTCGACTGGCTTCACTTCCTTGGACTTTATGTGTTTCTTAACTAATAGCATAACCCCTCCTCCCCTCCTGTCCTGTCTATCCTTTCTATACACATTGTATTCCCCAAATTCCAGTTCCGCATTCCTTATATCTGTGTGACACTACGTCTGTGATATCCCAACAATATCTGCCTTTGATGTTTTGAGCAATACCTCATATTCATCAAATTTATTTACCAAACTCCTAGCATTGGTGTACACGCAGGTATACATGCACATGTTTCTATTCTTGGCTACCCTAACACAACCCATGTGTTTACTTGTACCGCAATGACTCCCAGCAGTCTCTGAAATATCCTGTATCTTGTTTTTCACGCTTCTGCTCATTTCAATAGAAGCAGTGCAAGAATCACTTCCACCTCTGCCAGTGGCTACTGTTAATCTATTAGTCATTGTATCCCCCCCAACTAGCAGTTTTCCGACCCACCTAACTCTGCCTCGACAGCATCAGCAAAAATTCTTGCACCCTTTCTATTTAAGTGTATCCCATCCCTGTAGAAGCAATGTCTCCTGTTAACAAGTACAGTCCAGGCTGAAAAAAATTATACCCCTTGAGCCTTGCACAATCCCTCCAGGGCCGAATTGATCGACAAGGCTCTCATCATATACTCCCTCCTATCGTGTCTGGGCAGAATTGCAGACACTTTCAAATTCAACCCTAATTCACGGCTTTTTTTTCAACAGTGACCTGTACTTGCTAAGTAATTCCGCCGGTCTGCTACTCTTAATATCATTAGTGCCAACGTGTACAACTATATCACCTTTTGTGCCCTTAAAAGATGATATCCGCTCTACAACGTCATCAACCTTTGCCCCTGGCAGACATACCCTCGCCCTATTCCACCTATCCTTTTTACAAAGCATGTTCCCCGCTTCCCTGACAATAGAGTCACCAACAACTGCTACTTCCTGTGGGACCAGCGCATTCTGCCTAGGGGCTGCCTCTGTGTTGCCTGATGACCAAGTACAAGCTCTGGCGTTGATGTGGGCGGCTGAGAGCTTGATGGGCCCCTCAATTTATTTCCTTCGATGGCATCCACCCTGTCCTTCAAGCTCTCATAAAGGCCCAAAACAACGCTGAGTTGTCGCCTGATTTCCTTGCACTCCTTACATCGTGCACACACAAAGACATCCCCCTTGGCAGTATCATGTCCCTTACCCGACTGCTCCGCAAACATCAAGCAAACAGTGCATTTTAAAAGACTGTGATTCAGAGGGCAACTGCCCCCCTCAGTTCTCCCCTGAACCACAGCACTCCCATTAGCTTGAGCCTTTTGCTTTGCTGCTCTGGTCTGAGTCATGATTCCGATTTAATTCAATAAAATTTCAAAACAAAATTACATAATGCTATAAAAGGGTTACAGTATATTTTTTTGTCATTAAGCTTACACAACTTTGAGGATAGTGATGCTTTTTACATTGGGCTACTAATTCCTTCTAAACTATTATTCGCTATAACTCTAGATACAGGATTTGTATCTAGATAAACTCTAGATACAGGATGTGCATTGCTGTAGGAGTGAAGTTAAATTCCAGGCTTAAAATCTAAAATTTCCTTCTAATGTAGGAAATTTTAGATTAGGTATGCCTGTTATCTGTTCTGGGTCTCTGTGGACAAGGCAGCTTGTTGTATTCTGTGGAAACTGTCCCAGAACTGTTGGGGGCATTGGGAGCTTGATGTTGGCTTGTTCTTTAATCTTCCTTTCCATTTTACTCTGAATGATTATTGCAAGCATAGTTATGAGATTTTTTCATAGATCATGAAGTTCTAAATGCAGTGTAGACAAGTGGCAAGGAGTGTTTGTGGTGTTATCCTATTTATGGTTTTTCAACAAACATTTGCTTGTAGAGATAGGGTGATCATAATCCCACTGTGTAAAGTTGTTATTAAAGACTGCATTTAGAATACTGTGGTCATGTATGGAAACCACACCTGAAACTAAGGACATCAAGCTTTTTGAAAGAGTTCAAAGATAGGCAGCATGCCTGGAAAGATCAGCATAAAAGCATCATGTGAGGAAAGACTGAATATGTGTAACACATTAAAAGTTTTTCCTCATATGGGTGCCCTTTTGCCTGGATCTGAGAGGGATAGTAAAATGAAGATTCTTTCTAATCTGTTATTAATGACCCTTGTGAACAACTTGTAGATGTGGGATAACAAGCTAATTGGTCTATAATTTCCAATTTTTGATTTATCTCCTTTCTTATACAGCAAAACTATGATTGCATTATTCCACTGCTTAGGCATCACACCTTTTCTAATGCACTTTGTGAAGAGCCTTGCCAGTTTTTGTGTTATGTCTCTTCCTCCCAATTTTAACAGCTCTACAGTAACTTCATCTTTCCCCGGGGCTTTCTGATTCTTCATTTTCTTCAATGCATGTTCTTACCTCATCAGGAAGAATATCGGGTATGTCGCATGTGTTGCTACTTTGCAATCCATCTTCCCCACTGCTGGCATCATTCCCTCACTCCTTGTATAATTCTCTATAGTAGTCTTCTGCTATTTGAATTATGCCTTCTCTGCTGTTTATAAGTACACCATCACTATTCTTCAGTTTCAGTATCACTTGTCTTTCTGTATTACTGCTCATGGCTGCTGATTTAAATCCTTTGTTTTCCCTTAATGCTTGTCCTACTTTTCTTGTGTTAAATCTTATGTCCTCTCTGAGTCTCTTTCTAATGGCTGTGCATAACTCAGTATACTCAATTTTCTCCCTTCATTTGTTGTCTTCGGTTCATCATGACAAGTGTTTCTTGACTAATTTTTTCTTCTTTGGATTTATTTTTCCCTGTAGGTTTCTTGGGCTTCATCACTTTCAGAAAGTTGTAATATTCCTCGTTGATATCTTGGTCCTGAGCAGTCTGCAGAAGCTCAAACTTGTTCTTAAGTTCGAGTACATACTGCTTTTTCTCCTTCTGTTATCTCAAAGACCTTTGTATTATTTACTCGAGTCAGTTTTTTCCTTTCCTACATCTATATCAAGTGTGCATCTTACCATTCTGTGATCACTTCCAACATTTACCTTATTCAGGACGGTAACATCATTCACAATATATCTTCTGTTAGTGAGGATGAAGTTGATTTCATTAGTTTTTAATCCATTTGGACTCTTCCATGTCCACTTTCTGTTCACCCTTTTCTTGGAAAAAGTGTTCATTACTGATAGTCCTTGAGATTCTGCAAATTCCACAAGTCTTTCATCTCTTTCATTTCTTTCACCAATTCCAAAATTTCCTATAGTTCCTCTTTCTGCGCTGTTTTGCCTTTTTCCAACCTTAGCATTGAAGTCCCCCATAATAATAGTGTAGTGGGTTTTCTGCTCACCTAGAAGAATCACAATTTCGGTGTACATTTCTTCAACCTCTTCATCATCATGGCTCGATGTTGGTGCATAAATCATTATAATCTTTAGCTTGTACCTGTTAGAAATCTTGAGTATTAGTCTTGACACCCTTGGTGATGTACTTTTGAATTCCAAAATGTTGTTTTTAAAATCTTTATGGACCAGAAATCCAACTCCACCTTCCCTCCTTTCATTAGTGTTTCCATTGGTGTACAGCAGATTTCCACTTGATAAACTTATAAGTGATTCATTTTTTCTTCTTGTTTCAGCCAAACCGATGATATTCCAATTCACATTTTCTAATTCCTTTTCCAGCTCTAATATCCTGTCTTCACCGATGAGTGATCTTACGTTATAACAGGCCAAATTCAGTTTCCGTGCATGGCAGCCTGTTCATACCCAGAGATTCTTAGCACCCTCTGCTTCCACTCTGATCCTCTCGCTGCCATAAGAGGGAGAGTGAAAGCTGCTGGGGACTGAGGGCCATTTACTTTGTCATGCTGTCATATGCTGGAGGGTTTGGTCTTTTCCTCTTCACGCTGACCAGGCATCTTGAAGAGAACCACTCTGCACGTTCGTTGCCACCTAAGTGACGTAACAGGGCTTACCATCGAGAAGGTGTGCATGAGTGGATTTTAGGGAAGTAGGGCAACCGGACTTCTACTAAATCTTCTGTAATAGAGAGATATTGGATCCATCAGTGTTTTAGGCTGAGTGTCTGATAACACACAGGATACCTGTTCCCCTCTAAGCCCCAATAAGATAAGAACTATTAAATATAGCCCACTGAAAAGGCTGCACCTCTCTGTTTTACATCTTTATGAATGTATACGTTTTGATGTGGTAAATATTTCATCTTATGTATATTTTTCGATATGGCAAAATGGCATAGTTTTTTCAGAAAAATAACCTCATTAAATAAATTTTAGTGGTAATCTGAAGTGTATTAATATTAAAATTTTAAATTTCATCAGTCATAATTTGATTTTGATCATCTGGTATCCATACATGCAATAATATTATTTTTTTTTTTAATAGCTCAAGTAGCTAATTTGCCTGAAATGTTTGCTTTAATTTATAATGATTTCATTGCAGAAATATTGAAGGAAAATAAAGAAATAAGCCTGGTAATAAGTTTGCTTTTTGTCTCTATTAGAATGCTTCTTATGAATATCATATATATATATATATATATATATATATATATATATATAGAATATCATTAGAAAAAGTAAATCAATCCAATAATAAGAATACCATCAAGGACTTAAGAAAACGCAAAAAAAAAAAAAAAAAAAAAAAAAATTATTATTATCGCTTTTTACCAACAATCTAGATGACTTCAACTGGGGCCAACCACCCAGAATGAAGGCAAAAAACGACAAGAAGTTCTCTGTTTCTGTGATGATCAATATATGCTAAGTAATTTAAATCTAAACCAAATATAAACCAGTATAGGCCGAACATAAATCGAATATAAATAAATCGAATGAAGATAATTAATTAAGAAAAATTTTGAAATATTAGAATCAAAGGTAAGAAATATAAGTAAAATATAAATGTAAGCATATATTAATCATCGTTGACCCGACAGAGAACGTAATTTAAGGATTAAAACAAGATTAAATATATAATACATACTACATTTGACCGTATCTAGGACATAATGTAATAGTCGTCAAAATAATATGTGGTGCCCCCTAATTTGGGGCACCACATATTATTTTGACGACTATTACATTATGTCCTAGATACGGTCAAATGTAGTATGTATTATATATTTAATCTTGTTTTAATCCTTAAATTACGTTCTCTGTCGGGTCAACGATGATTAATATATGCTTACATTTATATTTTACTTATATTTCTTACCTTTGATTCTAATATTTCAAAATTTTTCTTAATTAATTATCTTCATTCGATTTATTTATATTCGATTTATGTTCGGCCTATACTGGTTTATATTTGGTTTAGATTTAAATTACTTAGCATATATTGATCATCACAGAAACAGAGAACTTCTTGTCGTTTTTTGCCTTCATTCTGGGTGGTTGGCCCCAGTTGAAGTCATCTAGATTGTTGGTAAAAAGCGATAATAATAATTTTTTTTTTTTTTTTTTTTTGCGTTTTCTTAAGTCCTTGATGGTATTCTTATTATTGGATTGATTTACTTTTTCTAATGATATTCTATAGACATTGTGGGTGTATTGCATGATTGCTTGCAACTGCATTAACCCATAAATATTAGTTATTGTCTTTTAACTTTCTTGCTTTGCTTTATTTCTTGCTTTCCTTTTATCACTAATATAACTATTAATATATATATATATATATATATATATATATATCAGTGAATGGTGATTATTCAAAATTCCATGCTAAATCTTCATTTATTTATTTTTCAATTTTGAAAAGCAAGAGCAGTTGACTGAATTGGAAATACCAGTAGATCCTACACATATTGTGCATGACATTGCTGATGTCCAGACTTTCTTGTCTTCCATGTGTGCAGGAGGGGCACCAGTTGGTACTGCTCAACTAGTCAATCCAAGTACTATGGTGAATATTCCTCTTCTTAATGTTGAAGCTGTGCCTTCTGGCAATGTTACAGGTGACTTATCCTTTTTCTTGTTGTAATTATTATTATTTGTTTCATTAATTTTCTTTCCTAAGGTAGCTATAGAAAAATTTGCCTAATCTCTTAATCCATTAGTTTGATAAATTAGATTTAATAAATAAGCTGAAGGGAAGAATTTTTCCACTTAATAATTTATGGGCTGTTCACCCATTCTGTTTGTTTAGGTAGTTTATAGCCAATATTAAATATGTTGTTTTATACAGGTCAAATTAACTGCTGAATAATTTCTTTTAATTTATTATGTTTAGCTTTAAAGGCTGAATTATTGTTCATTAAGAAATTATAAATATGCAAGGGGTCCTACCCACTTACTGTTATTAATGTCTTTTTGCTTTAAATTTAATTGTATTAGGAAATATGGCCAGTTACACAAACTAAGTATTTTTGCAATGTTATCAATGTGACTGTTACTTTCACCACTAACACATATGTGCAGACATGCACACACACACACACACACGCACATGCTTGAGTGTGGTGTTGAATTTATGGTGGATGACGTTCTGGGTCCCCCCCCCCATTTACATGTGAACAGCTGTTTTCGTGTATAGATACTGTTTATGGAATAAGTGCATATGGTGTAAAAATACAAAATGTGAGAAATATATAAAAAAAGTAGCTTTAATCACAGCTGAATGTTACATTAGTGTTTCATATAGATTGCTGTGTATTTTTAAAGGTTGTATACATTTATGAAGAAAAATTGTGTAAGCAAACTGTTAATTTGGAAAAATTTTGCCTCTACTCTAAAGCTACTGGATGCAATTAAATTCTTTTGACACAAACAGATGTTGTTGGTATGTGATGATTACATGTAAAAGAAACAGCCATGTGATTAGAGATGAGAACACCGCACACACACACACACACACACACACACACACACACACACACACACACACACACACACACACACACACACACACACACACACACACACACACAATTTCAAAATATCCCCTTGTGTAAGAATGGACTGGTTCTGTGATGCTGGTGAAGGCTCAAAGTTGAGAACAGCTGATATAAGATTGCAGTTCATACATGTAGTGATCAATTTTTGAGTGTCTTGCGAGGAAGAATGGGTCAGCATTGAGATCTTTCCAGCTTCAAATGTGGAATGATTGTGGAGGCAAGATGTGTAGGTGCCAGTATCTAGACAATAGCCAGCATGGTTAGGTAGTCAAATTCTGTGGTGCCACAAGTCTTTCATGGCAATTGGGACTGGTTCAACAGTGTTCGAACAACCAGCCAAAGGCCACACAGGACAGCCACTTGTACTTGATGCCTGTAGCGAGTGTTATGTCTTCTATTGTAATACAACAACGATGTAGCACAGTGGCCCAGTACAATGTAGGAATAACAAGACCAACATCCACATGGACTGTGCACTGGACATTAGCTCATATAGGCTTTGTTAGTTGATGGCCATCACAGGTAGATATGCTCACTGCAAGTCACAAGAAACTGTGACTTGCATGGGCACTTCAGCACCAACACTGGACCACTAACATATGGAAATCCGTTGCCTGGTCTGATTCCATTTCCAACTATATCATGCCGGTGTTTGTATCTGCATTTGGAAAAAGCAACATGAGGCCATGGTACCTGAATGCACTGCTAGTGTTTAGCAGGCTACAGGTGGTGGTGTTATGGTTGGAGGACTGCTTCCAATGGCATGTCTTGGTTCCTCTGATCTCTGTTAATCAGTGGGAATGCCTACCTTTCTATCATCACCAACCCCCTTCATGATATCAGTGTATCTGGACAGCTCTGGTGTCTTTTAACAAGACAGTGTGCTGTACCACAAGGTCTAGCAGGTTGCTAACTGGTTTTAGGAATGTGACAATGAATTCTCTATTCTCTTATGGTTGCCCAGCTGAGCGTGTTTTGTTTCAAGGTCCCAACCAATAATACCTCATATTATTGGTTGGGACCTTGAAAAGGATATTCAGTGCTACAACCATTCACCTGACAACATACAGGCATTACTGGACACATTGTGCAATGCATAAGTAGTATTACTACTACAGGACACTTTGCAACACCTTGTGGAATCCATGCCAAGATGTGTATGGGCTGTATTATGGGAAAAACATGGCCCCACAAGGTATTAGGTGTTGCTAATGCAAAGCCTACTCAATATATAAGAGAGAGAAAGCCACTATTGATAAGGGTAAGGAGAGGAGTTGTTTAATTTGCAAGATTTGTCTGGTGAATATGCTGAACATCACTATAATTGAGACTAAATAGGACATTGTTTTATAAGGAGTGTACAGATCTGATGCTGTGTTCAACAATTGATGTTGAATTTGTTGTTTAGAGCACAAGCCTAGGACTGCTGGTAGCACAAAATTGGATTTTTGTTATGGTAAGGAAAAACTGTTTGGATGTCTAAGATTAAGCATATGAGGTATTATTGGTTATCTTTACATGTTTTTCCCTAAAGTTATTTTATTTCTCAATAATTTAAATTTTTTTCCTTGCTAAATATGTAAGAACTATAGTCCCATACAAAAATGAGATTAAACTGGACATCAGATTTTTCATTTAGTACAGAATTTGCAAGCAGCCATTCTGCAGTCTTGAAACATGTTTTGCACCAAGTTAGAACTCTAAGGGATTATATGCATGCCAGTTGAACTACCTTAAAGGTTGGGGTACGTTACAATCACTGACTGCAGCTCTAGCCTATGATTGTGTAAACTGCTCTTCAAAATTAATTGCTTCAACTGGTATAGCCATCTAGGACTAGAAATAGTTCACAAGCAAAATTTATTTGTTGAAAAACAGTATACTGATGAATTATTTTAATTGTCAGAATTATAAATGTGGCAAGCCATGTTATTCATGCAGAAGATTAACTAAAGCTGAACTGAGAGAACTTCTAAAGGGAATGAATCAGAAGAATATGATGGTGAGAGTAATTTTGATCCTAGAAAAATGAAGAGTGGATATGTGTATGGTTTGATGTAGACCTGTGTCATGCTACATTTTGACCAGCACCATACTTAAAAAAAAAAAAAAAAAAAAAAATTGAAAGTGTTGGTGCTTTTTATTTTATTTTTTTTAACAAAAGTCATTCAAATGAAGACTGCAAAAGATAAAATATTAAAATGATAAATATTGGTATTGACGGCCCTCAAGCATGCACTCATGTTAAATAAAAACTGTATTTCACAAACAAGACACTATGCATGTTAATCTTCAATGTAGTGCCCATTGCATTCAACACACTTCTTCCAATATTTCACTAATGCCGGATTCCTCAATAGAAGAAATTTTGTGGTTGGTATTGAAGTCATTTAAGCACTGCTGGCTTGATGTTTTCATCTGAGGATAAGTGATTCCTCTTAGTGAATCTTTTATTAGCCAAAAAAGATAATTACATTGAGTGAAATCTGGTGAATATGGAGGGTGGGCTAATTCCCTTAACTTTTATTTGCTGTATCTAATTCACTGTAGAATGGGCCCCAGATGCCAATCATTTCTGTGGTCAAGCAATTTCTGAGCTCTGTAAAGCAATCTAAAGTGTTCTCCTTTAAAGAAATCACGCTTCTGTTTAAGTTTCCTGTTAGTTTTTCTTAAGTTCTTTCAAAAAGCATTGTAGACTTAACTTACTACTTGTAAGATGAAGTCAGGAAAGAAAAGACAACTTTCCTTTTATTTTTATTAGAATTACTAACCCAACTAACCTAATAACTGCTTAGCCACTCGTGGCATTACTCCTACCTCCCTGTGGCGGGGGCGAGTAACCTGAGTGGTAAAACCAATCCTCAGGGCCAAAAGGAGTATAAAATGAAGAAAGAAACCCTTCCTCCACTTGATCCATTGAAATCATCTACTGATGCGGACCAACCTGATCGTGACCATTATCAAAATAAAAGGTGAAAAAAAAAAAAAAAAAATCCCCTATATATTGACAACAAAGTTGAAACAGGTGAAACTATATTACATCTTCATGCAGAAGAAGACATGGATACAGAGCGACCGGTATACCCAAAAAAAGGTAGACTTAAAACTGAACAATACAAACAAACTGCTCGAAAAAAACAGACAGATAAAAACATAACTCCAAAAACTGTGTAATGTAGCACATACTTCAATGGAATTGTAGAGGCATGCATGCCAATACAGACTACTTATACGACCTGATTGATAGATATAATCCAATGATCGTTTGTTTACAAGAAACCAATTTAACACCGCAAGTAACTCTCTCAATCAAAAACTTTACAATTTATAGAAAAGACAGGAATACTGTAAATTCCACACATGGAGAGGTGGCTATCTTAGTTAACTCTAAAATTCCCTCTCGAGTTATCTCTCTGCAGACCGACTTGGAAGCTGTTGCTGTGCGTGTGGCTCTTGGAATAATGCTAACACTAGTTTCAGTATACCTTCTGCCAAACAGTCCCATTACACTAAAAGAACTAGAAGATCTTATATTCAAGTGGCAACACCCTTCTGTTTCTTCGGTGACTTCAATGGGCATCATCCATTGTGGGGATCTTCCCGCATGGATCAAAGGGGACATCTGATTGAGACCTTACTGAACTAACAGCAGTTAACCTTATTAAATACTGGCCATCACACTTATATTCATCTTCTCACAGGATCCACCATAGCAATTGACCTGTCCATCTGCTCTCACATATTGTTCCCCAGTATGGAGTAGTCAATCTTAAAAGATCCACACAACAGTGATCATCTTCCAGTTATATGCAAAATTCAAATAAAACAATCCCACTGTCCCGACTACAGAGTAAAATGGAAGTTCTCAAAAGCAAATTGGGAAAAATACTCAATCTGTGTGTCCTTTGATGATAAATTTGTAAAAACACAATCTATAGACAAAGTCACAGAGCACATTACCACAAATATTCTGTCAGCAGCTTCTGAAACAATTCCTCAATCTTCTGCAGATCAACACAGATATGCAAAACACTGGTGGAATAAGGCTTGTAATAGTGCCAAAAGAGAGAAAAATAAAGCCTGGAATCAGTTTCGTAGGTTCCCCACAACAGCCAACCTCATATTATATAAAAAACAAAGGGCAAGGGCAAGACAAATAAGAAGAAAAGCAAAAAAAGACTCCTGGATAAAATTTGCCAGTACCATCACGGACACCAGCAGTCAGATAATATGGAAAAAATCCAACTAAATAATAAATACATTCCATTTACTGCTCCAATCCTGATTAGAAATGGATGAGAACTGTCCTCCCCTAAAGAAATAGACAATTTCCTTGGAGAAACTTTTAGTTAAATATCAGCAGCATCTACATTCATTCATTCATTCATTCATGTGAAGAAGAGTAGCAGCGGTTCCCAGAGTTTCCCCCCCATTGACTGCTGTGTATCATCTTGTGGAGAGGCAATAAGCCAAAGCTGGCCATTTTTATTTCACTCGTTGTTATGTATGTGTAAAGTAAGTGTTCTGTTGTAATGAGGCGACCAGCTCCTGGCTCTTAGTAAATGGGAAGCAGCAACACCTGGTCACCGCGGCCCACCTTCCATCCCTGCCACAAGGAGGCGACCAGGATCTACAAAAAACATCTTGCCCACTTCCACCTGAACAAGCCAGGTGGAAGGGAAAAGTGGAACGGAAATGGGATCAGTGAGGATAAGTATGGTTAAGGGAAAGGTAGAGAAAAGATGAAAGCAGTGAAAAATCACAGATGGATTTTTCAGGAGGAGAAGACAGTAGAAATTAAGTAAGATAATGGAGAGTGGAAAATGGTGTTGCCTGCCACACCCAACAAGGTTACCATTATGCATCTAAAATACAAGGGGAAGTCTTAACAATAATAACTCTTAATTATTACACCACAAAGTTTTAACAGCAGTATATACACCCGACATAGTTACCCTTATGTATCTAAATTACATGGGGAAGTCTTGACTAATAAAACTCTTAATTATTGAACCACAAGGCTCAAACAGCAATATATATAAAATAAATCAGTTATATATATATATATATACAGAATATGTAAAAATGTGGTCATGACAGGAAGAAAAGTAGACATTATATGGGTAATAGTATTAATACACATATGTAATAAAAATTCAAATTAATAAGTATATACAGAGATATAATACAAGAATATATACAACAGCTCAGAACAGCTGGAAAAATTAAATTGTGAAACAGCTCAAAGTAGCAACTGATTACACAAGTGGGGTTAGAAAGAAGATCAAAAGAATATTTAAAAAGGGTGAGGCAGGAGTAACAAGCGGAAATAAAGCAAAACAATCAATGCTAATACACCTAATTCTGTTTTTGCACGAACTTTTTTTACACGAATTTGGTTTAACACGAATTCAAAATAAATATTTCATTCTATTTTTACGCGAGTCATTTTGATTTAACACGATTTCTATGAATTTTTTTTTGCCTAAATTCTAAGAAATTTTTTTTTTATTTGTGGCATATTAGTATCATTTCTATATTACACGCATCAATAGATTGGATAACAGCTAGTGTTTGCGTTTTGAAACGCGTGCTTTTGCTTACCAATGTTTACGTCTAGGTATCTATGAATCATCAACGTTTTTATTAATTTTGTGCACATCTACGGTATTCGTGCATTGTATCTTCAGCAGACATGTAGTAGTAAGCTCTATTTCAAAGTGAAAGAATCTTTAGTGAAATTTGTGCACATATAAATTTATTAATTTTGCCGATAGTCAATAAATTGTAAGTTTACAAAATTTTCATACTTTTTTTATTAATTATAACTGAGATATTTTTCGGTAGCCCTTATATAATGTCGAATAATTCGCCTATTACCAAAATGAAAAGGAAAGCGATTTCTTTGGAACTTAAAATTCAAATTTTAGATCGTCTTGCAACTGGACAAGGGGCTACGTCTGTAGGAAGGCATTTTGGTGTACATGAAGCTACCGTAAGAACTATTAAGAAAAATGAAGCTGCAATTAGGAAGTCGGTATGTTCTGGAACAAAAGTAAGTGTTAATTCATCATCATATACAAGAGATATATTGTCAAGGAGAAAATGGAAAAGGCCCTGGTAATGTGGATAGAAGATCAGTCACAAAAAAGGGTACCAGTAGATGGAAATGCCATCAAGCAAACAGCACTAAGAATTTACAGACAGATTAAAGAAAAGGAGCCAAGCACTTCATCTCAGTTAAACAGAAAGTATGAATTTTCTGCGAGTACAGGTTGGATGACAGGGTTTCTTAAAAGGAATGCTCTTCATAATATAAAAATTAAAGGTGAAACTGCATCTGCAGATGAATCGGCTGCTAAAGTATTCCCGCAGGAACTTGCAAAAATTATTGAAGATGGAGGATACACTCCTGATCAAGTGTGGAATGCAGATGAAACTGGTTTCTTCTGGAAACGAATGCCGAACAGAACGTATGTAGCCAAATCGCAGAAAACTGCTGGTGGTTTTAAGGTAGCTAAGGATCGTGTGACCTTATTATTTTCCTCCAACGCTTCAGGAGATCGTATGTTGAAACCACTGCTGGTAAATCGAGCCCTAAACCCACGTTCAGTGAAAGGTGTAGATATCAATAAATTGCCTGTTCACTGGATGGCAAACAAGAAGGCCTGGGTGACCACTACTATTTTTACAGAATGGTTCAACAAATGTTTCGTCCCAGAAGTCAGACGTTATTTGAATTTGAAAGGTCTCGAATTTAAAGTTCTTCTGATTCTTGACAATGCACCCGGCCATCCTGTCTTGGAACACCCAAATGTACAAATTTTATTTCTGCCACCTAATACTACATCTTTGATACAACCGCTAGACCAAGGTATAATTGCGACAATTAAAACATACTACGTAAAACGAACATTCCAACACGTTTTGGACAAACTGAATGATGAAACACTAACAGTCATTGATGTGTGGAAGAAATTCTCAATTATGGATTGTATCAATCAAGTTGGATTAGCGTTAACTGAATTAAAACCAGCAACTTTAAATGCGTGTTGGAAAGCGGTTTGGCCACAATGTGTAAAAAGCAAAGATCCCATCATCCCTAATACGACCGAATTTCCCAACATCATTACAATGGCACACAAAATTGGTGGAGAAGGATTCGATGATCTATCGTTTGAAGATATTGATGAATTGTTAACCGACAAAGCCCTAAGCGAAGATGAAATATTAGAGGTTGTCCTTGGGACTCCTTATCCCACAGAACGTAGTGATAATGAAGAAAATGATCCTGTTCTAAATGCAGATTTAATAAAAGAAGGTCTGGAACTGGCTAGAAAATTAGGTAATCATTTTGTCAAACATGACCCTAATGAGGAACGCGCTGGGAAGTTTCAACGCGAACTGAAGTTGTTGACAGCCTCTTACAGAGAATTATATAACGGCCTAACCAAAACACGAACACAACGATTAATAACTGAATTCGTTCGTAAAACCGGTGAAACATCAGCACCAGAGGAGACTCGTGCTGATTTTGCTGAAGAGATCACAGAAAGAATTTCATTAATAGAGGAAGAAGACGATGTCCACAACATTTCTAGTGATGGCAGTGATATTCCAGTCGTACGCAAACGTATGCGCCGTTTATTATCAGAAAGTGGAAAATGAATAAAATCTTGTTATATGTAAAACAGATTTTTTTTGTTCATGAAGAATTTTTTTCATTTCATATGCATACAAATTTATTTTCGTACATTTTAATTACATATTATTACATGTGTATTTTGTTGAAATAAAATAATAAGCTTAAAACGAATATTTTATGTGTTTTTTTTTTTTTTAATTATTTTTACTGATTTTTTTAGATCCGGAACCAATCTTCTTTTCTTCCATAAATACAATGTCTTTTTTTACACGAATTTTTTTTACACGTATTTTTCAGGAACGTATCTATCGTGTAAAAACAGAATTAGGTGTATATACAACAATAAAAAAAATAATAAAAAACAGTCAATGCTATCATACTGGAGCCATTGCCATTTAGAATGATGCATATTTTACATTTTTACAATTTATATATTACATTTCTTAGATTCAACATAAAGACAAGTAGTACTACTCATTTAAATATCTGTGCAACTAACATATGAACACAAACTATTAACATATCAACATGTGATCTGTCAGCATAACATATTAACAAGAAAACTGTTAGCATGCAAAAACAGTAAATGAAAACAGGCTTTCAAGAGGTGAAAGTTCTCAGTTCTCAAAGTAGTAACAGACTTCCAAAAGTGAAAGTTCTCAAACTTTAAAAGGTGATAAGGATCTCACGGAAGAAACTTCACTATTAGTGAGGAGGCAGTATTGAGGCATGAATAACACTTCTTTTGACGGCCCTGTTTGGCATAAGAATTAAACAGAATAAAAAACTCCTTAGTTTGAACAATCAGTTCAAACTAAGGAGTTTGAACTGATTCAAGTCTCAGGTCACAATAGGAAGGGCAGTCAAAAAAGGACATGATGCGCAATTTCAGTAGCACCACAATGGCATAGCAGCATCTACATATGATAATTTAATTTTCATTCCTGAAAATTAAAACCTCAACAGAAAAATATAAAATAAATTAATACCACATGACCTCTTTCCTATAATCAGCCTTTCAGCTTAACTGAACTCCAAGAAGCCCTAAACAGATCAGCAAACAGTGCAGCAGGACCGGATGGAATCAGGTTGCAGAAATGGCCTTCAGCCAATGGGTGGTTGATTTTTCAAACAAGTGTCCATACATTGTTGTGGAAGTGGATAATATGAATAAATTCAAGGAAGAACTAGACAAACTATTGGAGGGGATAGTTAGGTGAAATGGATTTTTTTTTTTTTTTTGGCTGAAGCGGTATATAAGCTTGCTTTGTTGCATAATTTGTCACTACTAATACAATGTGATTACCCGTTTTCAAGGAGAATCCTCAACACATTTAGTATCATTCTTAAATTTAGTCATTCACTTGTAGACTTTCTGTTGATTCGTTTGCATATTTCACCTCGCTGAGTGAACATTCTCTGATAAATTTCAGCAGGTTTTATATCTTCTGCATTTGAAAATCAAATTACAGATCACATCTTTACCTTATGCATGAATGTAAGGGTGCCACCATATTGAACATTGATTGTTTCCATATAAC
Source organism: Mastigoproctus giganteus (assembly GCF_048544385.1). Classification (NCBI taxonomy): domain Eukaryota; kingdom Metazoa; phylum Arthropoda; class Arachnida; order Uropygi; family Thelyphonidae; genus Mastigoproctus; species Mastigoproctus giganteus. The sequence goes on along the minus strand of NC_143582.1, from coordinate 48,404,116 downwards.
ACCAGCAGAAGGCACCTCGTGGGTGCATAGTGTTGCTAACAGACTTTGAATAATAATTTGACTTAATATTATCATCAGTTTTTGTTACATTTTGTTTTGGTTTTGAAGGTGTCAATTGAATGATATCTTTGTACATATCTAACATCTATATCCAGTTGATATAGATGAACAGTGCACTGTTGAGTCAGTTTGGTGTGACATAAGCACTGCGAAAGTAAAAATAAGAGTAGGAGTGTGTTATAAGCCTAATGACTCGAATGAGTACAATGAACAATTGTACAGAGAAATAGAGTGGGCTAGTAAATTGGAATGTCTTATAATGGAGGATTTTAACTTCCCAGATATTGACTGGAACTTGTGGGTTGGTCACTCAAACACTAGTCAGACTTTTGTGGATTTATTGGATGATTGTTTTCTGCAGCAGCATGTTCGAGAGGCAACCAGAGAAAGTAATACTCTTGATCTGGTTATCAGCAGTGATCATTCGTGTATTATGAATTTGCAGATAAAGGAACCACTAGGCGGCAGTGATCACAGTATACTGATGTGGGATTTACTTAAAGATTTAATTACCATCAGGGGTAAAGGAAAGGGTTTTTGCTTCCGTAAAGGTGAGTACAGTGGTCTCCGACAGTTTTTAAATTCTGTACAGTGGGATCAACTGACGATGTTGCCAACAGTAAATTCTAAGTGGGAAGCATTCAAGGAATTAATCGTGGATGCTACTAAAAGTTTCATACCTATTAAGAAATATTGTTCAAGGTTTAGGCCTAAATGGTTATCTAATGAACTAATGAGACTCGTAACAGAGAAGAAAAATGCATGGGATGCATATAAATTATCAAGCGACTCAGAAGCCTATGGCAGATATAAGCTAGTCTGTAATCAGTTGACAAAGGAGGTTAGGCAGGCGAAGGCAGATTACGAGAAATCCTTGGCAAAAGATGCTAAGAAAAACAGCAAGGATTTCTTTACTTATATAAACTCTAAAAGGAAGGGGATGAATCTGATTGGTCCACTTGACATCGATGGTTCGACTGTTGATGATCCTGCTCAGATAGCAAACAAACTGAATGAGTATTTTGCATCTACATTCACACATGTGGAATTATTAAGGTTTGAAAATGGCAGAAGGTTATCAAATTGTAGCAGGATACTTAATGATTTTCTAACAACTGAAAGCAAAGTGGAGGAGAAATTGTTGAAGTTAAACATAAGAAAAGCACCTGGGGTGGATGGGATCTATCCAGTTATATTAAAGGAGGCGGCAAAGCAACTAAGCAAACCATTAGCCATAATTATGAGAGCATCCTTGGATTCAGGAGAGGTCCCCACGGACTGGAGATTTGCAAATGTATCCCCAATTCACAAAGGGGAATCGAAGGATGACACGAGTAATTACAGACCAGTTAGTTTAACTTCTGTTCCGGGTAAAATAATGGAGTCACTGGTTAAAGATGCACTGCAGGATCATCTAGACAAGACTGCAGCAATAATTCAGACACAGCATGGGTTTGTTAAGGGAAAGTCTTGTCTGACAAATTTGATAGGATATTATGATGTGGTTACAAAGGAACTGAATGCAAAAAATAATTTTGATATCATATATTTGGATTTCAGGAAAGCTTTTGACACTGTTGCGCATGGAAGACTATTGTACAAATTGGAGCAGAATGGTATTAAGGGTAAGTTGCTACAGTGGATAAAAGGATGGTTAAGTGGGAGAAGACAGAGGGTGGTAATCAATGGATGCTGCTCTTCGTGGACTAATGTTATTAGTGGAGTCCTACAGGGTTCTGTGTTAGGTCCACTGTCGTTTTGTATATTTATCAGTGATATTGATGAAGGTATATCAGGCTTAATGTTGAAGTTTGCAGATGATACAAAGGTTGGCAGGGTTGTTAATGGCAGTATGCTACTGCAACAGGACCTAGATAATTTGGGCAGATGGGCTAAGACGTGGCAACTGAAGTTTAATCTTGACAAATGCAAAGTACTGCATATGGGTAGAAATAACCCCAGAGTAACGTACCAACTGTGTGGTACTACACTTAAGGTGGTAGAAAATGAAAAAGACCTAGGAGTAATTGTGCAGTCAGATATATGAAGTTTTCTGAGCAATGCAGACAGGCTGCCAGGGCAGGTTATGGGGTTTTGTCAATGATATATAGGAATTTTGCTAGCAGAGAGAAGGTGATTGTCCCTCTGTATAAGGCAATGGTCAAGCCACGCCTTGAGTACTGCGTACAGGTCTGGAGGCCTCATTTTAGGAAGGATATAGATTTACTTGAGCGTGTACAGAGAAGGGCAACAAGATTGGTGAGGGGAATGAAGGGATCCTCTTACCAAGAGTGGCTTAAGTTCTGCAAATTGCAGTGGCTGGAGACTAGGCAACTGCGTGGTGATCTGATTGAGGTATATAAGGCCTTGAATGGGTTGAGCATGCTGATATCTGATGGGATCCTTCCACTTGTTCAGATTACGAACCTAAGGGGGTATAAATTCAAATTAAGAAAAGACAGATGTAGAATAGATGTGCGGAAATTTTCCTTTAGCCAGTGGGTGGTTAATTGCTGGAACAAACTTCCATCTGTTGTTGTGGAAGTTGACAGATTAAATAAATTTAAGAAAGAACTGGACAGGCATTTGGAGGGAATGGTGTGTGTGTTTTTTTTTTTTTTTGGCTGATGCTGCATAAGCTCATACACTTGCTTTCTTGGATCACATGCCACTACTACTACTACATTGTAAATATGCATTCCTTTTTGATATGAGGGATGGTCAATAAGTGTTTACCCTCATCTCAAAATATTTGAGTTAGCGATTTCAAAGATTTGATGTGTAGCTATCTTCTAGAGTTATGCAATTTTCTCATCTTTGGGTAAGCTCTTTCAGACATCTTGAATGGAACTCCTTGGTTTGAGCAGAAAATCAGACTTCCACTTCATTAATTTCCTCGTCATCAGTATGAAATCTGCAACCCCATAGTGGTGTCTACATTTTAGGGAAGAGGGAGACATCTGAAGTTGGGAGGTCATGTGAATAAGGTGGGTGGTGCAGATTTTCAGAGCCACACCTCTTTCCGAAGTCCACTGTGAGAGCAGCTTTGTGAGCAGGAGCATTGTCAACCAGGAAGCAGATGCTTTTGGATAGTTACTCATGTCTTTTGAATTTGATAGGCTCTCATAGCCTCTCTCAAGGGATTTCTGTAGTGCTCCCAATGATGCCGTTACCTTTTGGGAATTAATCTCTAAGGATGATACATTTAGAATCCCAGAATAGTAACAACATGACCTTGTTGGCAGGCATTTGAACTTAGGCTTTTTTGGTATTGGTGAAGATGAATGTTTCCAGTATTTGTTCATCTGTTTTGTTTCTATGTCATAGTGATGTGCTTAGGATTCATCCATTGCCACAATTTGATCGAAAAAAAGTTATCAATGTTCTCTCTATGAAGCTACAACAGTTGTGTGGAAAACTTTTCTTAGGAGCTTTTGAGGAGATATCAGCAATCTTGAAACCCATGAGGTAGGCACCTTAGATATGTGCAGGAACTAATACAGGCTAATTGTTCACTTCATTTACTATAAAATTTTTAGTCAAACCTCTGTCTTTAAGGACTAATTGTTCTACTTTAGCCATGATGGCAGGGTCAGTGGCTGAAATGAGCCTTTCATCATCTTGCACACTGCTTTGCCCCACACCCGAACTGTCTTTTTCAATTTTTTATAGTCTCAAATGGCAAGCAGTCCATCCCCATATACATCTTTCATCACCTTGTGGATTTGTTTTGCTTCAAAATTTTATAAGAAGTTTTATAATGGATTGGACCTCAACCTTCTCCAGTATACCATCTCTACTATCCTATAGCAACCCAGGTTAGAAATTAGGGTAACTAATAGAGATATGTGAACTTGTCAAAAAATCTGAATGTCATTGAGGATGAGAACTGGAGCAGTAGACTTTTTGCAATTAACGAAATTACAGAGGACTGACTTTTAGGACTGCAGTTAACTAAAGTTTTCTTTGTCCTATTGAAGAATTATGTAGTGATCAGCATTTAGGAAAAGGATGGTGGATATTTGAGAAATTGAGGCTGATTTTACAGGGCAAGGTTTCAGAGCCTCGAAGGTGAAATGTATGCTGTCATCAGCAAAACTATGGATAGGATTAAGATTATTACTACAATTAGTCCTCAACTTACGTAAGCCTGAGTTACGTAACTTTGGACTTACATAAATTTTTTTGGTAAAATCATAAAGATACTTTCTGTATAATTTTTAAGAGTGAAGCTGAATGAAGGAACAATTAGTATAAGTTTTTATTTTCGTTCTTATGTAAACTATGTTAGATAATAACCTGTGCCGTAACTAGAATCGAGGTAAATAACTAGAGTTAATATTTTATTTTCTGGTTTAAAAATGCTGAAGAAATTTGACAACATGTGTTTGAGACAGGTGAACTATGTCAAAGCATTTCAGAGAAACCCCCACAATGTTCAAGCCACACGGACTGTCCCCCATTGACTATTTCTTTAGAGAATTTCACTCTAGCCCTTTGTCTCTATATCCTTTTCTTATGTGCCACTCCGGCTACTTCACCGCTGTCCCAGATAAAGTTTTTAATTGTTATGGGTTATAACTATTTTTCTTCATTCTTCTGAGGATATTATGTGGTTTTTGCAATTTTGACATTTCAGGGATATAGTAGCAATATTTTATTAGTCATTCCTGAGTTATGTAAAACTCGACTAATGTAAGAAGTCCTGGAACGTATCTCATACGTATGCCGGGGACAGACTGTATATTCCTTCCCTAACTATATGAATAAGATTTCCAGTCAGTGGAGGAAGATCATTAAATACAAGGGGAAAAGAGTGAGAGATAGACATGAACCTTGGGGAGCATTAGCGGAGAAATTAGAAGACAAAGAGCTGTCTACCATCACCTGCAGTAAGCATTCAGAGATAAAAACTAGATACTAAATTGCAAAAAATAGTTGGCAGTCTGTAAGATGGGAGCTTGTTTAGAAGGCCTTTGTGCCAAGCACAGAGTGTAGAGTGTGTTTAGTGTCAAACGGCACCAGGGATTTCTCCAAGCACAATCAAAAGCTACAGAAATGCCAAGAGGAAACTGCTTCAATTTCACCAAACTTTTCCATTGAATTTCGAGATAGGTTAAAAGTTGGTGGTTATTTGATTTCTACATTACTTTGGAAAGAGTAGAGGTAAGTGCAGTGGGGTGATAACAGGGCAGAAGGGTTCATTATCCTGTTTTAGGAACTGGCTGGATATGAGGAAAATTGTAAGCAGAAGGCAAAACACCAGTGGAATAAAAAAGTGTCAGAATGGGGCAAGCTTAGGAACACGTGTTTAGTGAACAAGTGGAGAAATACACCAGCTTTCTTGCTAACTAGATTGTTCAAAATTCTTTTAAAAATCCTTTGTCAGAAGACCACAGTAGGCATTGGGTGGAGAGTGTGGTTTAGGCAATTTGCGAAGATCAAAGATACAAGAGTTAGGAGAAATGCAGGATGCTAGTAAGTCACCTTTATTTTTAGCTGAAATTGCAATAGAGCCATCAGGTTATAACAGAGGTGGTGGAGTACTGATGGGTAGAAGTTGCAGCAACTAGTTGCAACTTCTGTTGGATGAGAAACAAGTTTTTTCTACTCTAGCCTGTTCAAAATTGAGTTTGGATTAATTATAATTGTTTTACAATTGTGAGCTTTAGTATAGGTAGAAAATGAAGCTGGAGATTTGGATACAAGCCACTTGTGATATGCCACATTTTTATCTTGAACATCCTTAGCACATTTATAGGAAAAAAAACCAAGGTATAGATGAAGTATGAAATTTCAGGGACGAATTAAGGATTTTATCCATAATAGAATGATTTTACTAACATTATCTGAGCAAACATTGCAATCAGAAGATTTTAAAACAGTAATCCAACCATAAAAAAAAGGAATAGAAATTGTGCAGATTATTCCATTTTGCATTCTTGCCTAATGCCAAACAGTACTAGGCTTAGATTGGCTGTGTGAAAGAGAGAGTTTGGTGGCTCCATTGGAGAAGAGGCCATCACCAGTTGTAATCTGAGGTACCTAGAACACTAAAATTAACTGTGAACTTTGTAGGTTTGTTGATGAGGAAAAGATCAAGGGTATTGGATATGTGGCTAGGATTATTTGGTATTGTACTAGGGAAATGCACAAGTTGTGTATATGGTCGTCATTAGTAATCACAAGAGCTTCAACATCTCAACCAGCTAGATCTTTGTAACGAGAAAACTGAAGCTGACTGGAGTTGTGAACATTAAAATCACTAAGGAAAATTACCTCACTGTTAGGAAAGTCAGGTTAGAGAAAGTAAAGTTTTAAAGAAAGGAAGTCAAAAATTCTGAATAATTTAAGTGTTGGGAAAATTATATAGGCAACAGATGGAGTGAATGGAGTAAAGAGATCTTCAGCGTACTCAAGATGTAGCCTAACCACTGCCTTGTACATTGGAATAATCACTTTGCTATCATTGCTAGCAAAGTTTCTGTATATCATTGACAAAACCCCATGGGCTGTCCTGGCAGCCTGTCTGTAGTGCTCAGAGAAATTCATATCTGATTGCACAGCTACCTGAGTTCTTTTTCATTTCTCATTACCCCCAGTGTAGTATCACAGTTGATATGTTAAACCTGAGATTATTGGGATGCATTTGTCAGTGTTAAATTTCAGTGCCATTTCTCATCCTATCTGCTTAATTTTCTAGATCTTGTTGCAGCAGCAGCAGCAGCAGCTTACTTTGATTACTGTCATTAACCACCCTGCCAACTTTTGTATCATCTGTAAACTTAGACATTAAGCTTGATATACCTTCATCAATACCATTAAAAGATACAGAAAACAACAATTGGCCCAGCACTGAACCCTGGGTAACTCCACTAATAACATTAGGCCACGAATACCAGTGTTCAATAATAATCACTCACTCTTCTCCCACTCAACCATCCCTTTATCCATAGCAGGAACTTTTTCTTTAGCCACACTACTCCAATTTATACAGCAGTCTTTTATGTGCAACAGTATCAAAAGCTTTCCTGAAATCAAAGTTTATATCAAAATTATTTTTTACATCCAGTTATCTTGTCACTGCATCATAGTACTCAATTATATTGGGGTTAGACAAGATCATCCATTAACTCGGTACTCAATTATATTGGTTAGACAAGATCATCCATTAACTCGGTCCTAGTCCGCCCCCCTAAGCCTAGAATTTTAACCTTAACTTTAAAATTGCCCCCCTGAAAAAAACTAATCCATAATTTCTACTCAATTTACAAAATTGAAACTCAATATACATAACCAGAAGTATATTCTTTGATTTCCTGCCTTTAAATTGCAGCAAAAACTATTAATTCACTCAAAAACAGCAAAAATGTATGATCACATATCATTTTATGAAATTATGACCGCAAAAAACAGCGGCTGTTCACTTTGATTATATAACACGTCACTGCATTTGTTTGTATTTGCCGTGTTATCGTGGCAGCGCTGGTTAAAATGAATCAACACAGCGGGGCTATAATTGACTGGTCAAACTTACATCATTAGCATTACCAAGGTGATCCAAGGAGAAAATAAAAATGTAAGCAACTGTCTTGGAAAACAAACAGTTGAGCCTCATTACTTTCGAACAATATTTTACATTATAGCTTTATGTAATTGTTGTATGAAAGAATTGCAACGAATTGTTTTTGAAAAACAAAAATATCGTATTTCCTATCTTTGATATGTATTGTATCTGCTAACACAAAATCGAGGAAATTAATCTATTGGAAGCCACGGTGGAAACGGGGAAAAAAAAACCGGCATAAAACTAATAACACAATGCGCATTTGATATTAAAAAAAACCACTTTGCTTTACTGTAATTGTTTTAGAGAACAATATTTTGCATTTTTACTTTCTAACAATATTTTGCATTTTTACTTTCTAACAATATTTTGCATTTTTACTTTCTAAGAATATTTTACATTATAGCTCTGTTACAATGTTTTGCTTTGTTGCTTTATGTAATTGCTGTAGCCAACAATATCAATGTGCATGATGTTTCATCACAGATGCTGAAGTTGTAATAAGTCAGCTTCATCCTAGGATGCCAAAGTTCTAAGTTCGATTTTGGTCCAGTGCACATTTGATAAAAAAAACCACTTTGATGCTTTTATGTAATTGTTTTAGGGAACAATATTTTGCATTTTTACTTTCGAATAATATTTTACATTATAGCTTTACGTAATTGTTGTACAAAAGAATTGAAATGAATTGTTTTTGAAAAACAAAAATATTGTATTTCTTTTCTTCAATGTGTGCTGTATCTACTAACAAAAAATCAAGGAAATTCATCTATTGGAAGCCACAGTGGAAATGGGGGAAAAAAAAACTGGTGTAAAACTGATAACACACAATGCTCATTTGATTTTAAAAAAAAAAACAACTTTGCTTTACTGTAATTGTTTTAGGGAACAATGCTTTGCATTATTGCCTTATTACTATATTTTGCATTATTACTTTCTAACAATATTTTGCTTTATTGCTTTACATAATTGTTGTAGCCAACAATATCGGTGTGCATGACATTTTCTGAATTTATATTTTATCTTCAAATGAAATTTCCAGAAAATATTTCTATTGATAGCTGCGATATAGACTTGGAAAACTGATGTCGAAGGAACTTTGCATGCATCTCACCTTCTGTGCAAACGAAGAAAAAAATATGCTACGAGTAATGAATTGTTTCCACAAATTTGTATTGTTACTGAATACTTCAATATTTCCTTGATAGGCATTTGATACCATCAAAAAATTTCAAGGGAAAAATTCTCTTTTCATTATCACACACACGCTGGAAAAATTCACCATAAATAAGTGTCACATTAGGCAGCTTTCATTTCATTCTGAGGTGCAATTGTAATTTCACTTCTCTTGCACTGACAGAGTAGCTGTTTACCAAATAAAGTAAAACAGGGTTCCTTGAAATTTTCACTTCCCTTCATTCACTTGAGAAAAAAAAAAAAAGAGAGAGAAATCCTGAAGGGAGGGACTTCACTCTTTTCAGTCTGACCCGAGAGAGAGAGAAAAGAGAGAGAGAGAGAGAGAGAGAGAGAGAGAGAGAGAGAGAGAGAGAGAGAGAGAGAAATAAAAGTACTTTTTTTGTGGGGAGGATGCCAGGAGGTTGTGAAAGGTCCAGAGCTCTACTTTGAAGTGGTTACAGCCCCTAACTTGGCAATGTTATAATAAGTGAAATCCTGATCTTTATCAGTTTTAGAGAAAATAGTGTAATAATTAATTATAAGTAAACAATACATTATATTATTATGTATATGATATGCAAATAATTTATAAATAAACAATCTTATCATGAATAAGATTTGTGTGCAGTGTATTCCTGTCCTGTGCAATTGAATTACAATATTGCATGTGAAAGTTTTGTTCCACAAGAATGGTTGTTTCCTCTTACTGAGTTTGAACTGAATAGATAAGGCTTTCCAAAATCTGATTGCATTCTCTTTTTTATTTTTTGATTATAGTATAGTACTTTTTAATTTTTTTTATTTGTCTCTTGTTCATGACATTCTAATGGCTGTAATTTATTGATATTTTCTACCAAAAAAAAGAAAAAGTAAATTTTGGCTTGTCATATTTTTAACACAGCAAAGCAAAATGAAGTTCAAGCAAATATTTTTATTTTTATAATAATAACACTCATATTTACACTCAGCATAAAACATAATAATAGAACTGAAACTAAGCTAGTATATGGTTCATCAGTACATCTTTACGCTCTGCTGTTGTTGTTATTTGGTTTTTGGGAGCATTAGCAACTAAGGCCATATTATTCTGGGGATATGCGGTGGTCATTCCCTGACCTTTCCGCATCCTCCGTATTTGGTGGTCATGGGCTCGAACCCCGGTGTAATCAAGAAGAGTGTGCTACGCACTGCTGCTCCTGCCCACCTGGCTAAAGAAGCACCTTACACTCTGCATATAACACAAACAGTGCCCAAGTAAAAACAGTCAGAAGCAGTTGGTGTTAGTCCAATAGATCAGCATCTTTCAAAAACAAGAGAAGCAAAGTTCTGGAAGGTGGAGTGAATTTCTTTGTTTTCCACAAGATGTTTCACTCCAGGACAAAAATTTTTAACACAATTTTTTTCTTAAGTCCTCATAAATGTCACAGTCAAATAACATGTGCTGTCAGTCTTCACGTTGTCTGCAAGAGCAGAGGTTAGTATGATGAAGTCCAAACGTGTACAGTTTATCTTTTATTGACCATGTCCAGTAATGGGATATGACGTCTGCATTGATAGGGAGAAAAAGTTTCTTCTTCCTCTATCTATTAGGTAGGTAACCTCTAGGGAAAACTCTCTAGTAACCTGCCCGGTCAGCAATGTGTCCCATTGTCTGCCATAAGGTAGAAAGTTCATTCCAGATGTTTTTCTTCTCACCTTATATGTTATGATTATTCGTGTTGATTCTAATATCAAAGAAGTCAGTTGGAATTGCTTTTTTTCAGTCTGTAACACAACCCTCTGTAAGCCACGTGAAGTGCTTCAGGTGCTGGCAGGATCTAGTGGAATAGAGATCCTGCCAGCACTTGAAGAGAAACTTATGAAACTGTACGGCAGGCATGCACTGGGGCTAGTAGTATGCTCCTTTTTATAGAAATTAATTTATTTTGAAATGTTTTATTCTGTAACTTGTGAAACCAGACTCCAGCACTGAAGGTTACAATCATCATCATCAGCCATTTTCAATCCACTGCAGGATGAAGGCCTCTCCAGCAACTTTCCAGTTCCTTCTGTTTTGAGCACTGGCCGTCCATTTACTACTCAAAAACTCATGAATTTCATCTATCCATCTCCGCCTTTGTCTTCCAGGTTTTCTTCTAGCTCCTCTTGGGTACCATTCTGTTATTTTCTTAGTCCATCTGTCATCATGTCTTCGAGCTATGTGTACTGCTCAAGACCATTTTAGTTCTTTAGTTTTGATAAGAATGTCCTTTACTTGAGTTTGCTGCCTAATCCATGTGTTTCTCTTCTTATCTAACAGTCTGATTCCCAATATAATTCGTTCCATTCTTCGCTGTGTAGTTCTTAGCTTCTCTTCCATTCTTTTGGTGAGTGCCCAAGTTTCACTTCCATAAGTCATGGTGGGGAGTATACATTGATTCATTATTTTACGTTTCAGACAAACTGGGATATTGCTCTTCAGTATGTGACTATATTTCCTGAATGCTATCCATCCAAAATTTATTCTTCTCTTGACTTCCAGCCATTTATCATTATTACAGCTAATAACTTGTCCCAGATAAGTATATGACTCCACCTTTTCAATTACTGCTCCTTCAATCATTATTTCCCTTTCCGTGGCATATTTGTTCATCATTACTTTTGTTTTAGTCATATTCATCTTTAGTACAAAATCCTTATTAACTGTGCATAACTGATTAAGATTTTCCTCTAATTCTTTGGGATCGTGGCTTATGACCACAATGTCATCTGCAAATCGTAAATGGTTTAGGTACTCTCCGTTCACATTGACTCCTTTCTGCGACCAGTCTAATCTTCTGAAAGCTTCCTCAAGGGCAGTAGTAAACAGCTTCGGAGATATTGTCTCCTTGTCGAACTCCTTTCTCGATTTTAAATTTGCTACTGTCTTTGTCTAGTCTAATAAAGGATGTAGCACTCTCATATATTTTCTTCAAAATCATAATATATGGAGTATCTATGCCTTGTCTTTCCAGTGCCCGAAACATTGCCTTATGCTGTATGGAGTCAAATGCCTTTTCATAATCCACGAATGCCAGGCATAATGGTGTTTTATATTCATTTGCTTTCTCCATTAGCTGTGATATTACGTGAAGGTGATCCATAGTTGAGAATCCTGTCCTAAAGCCAGCTTGCTCTTTCAGTTGATTCTCATCAAGTATTCTTTCTAATCTGTTAGTAATGACCCTTGTGAACAACTTGTAGATATGGGATAACAAGCTAATTAGTCTATAATTTGCAATTTCTGATTTATCTCCTTTCTTATGCAGCAAAACTATGATTGCATTATTCCACTGCATAGGCATCACACCTTTTCTAATGTACTTTGTGAAGAGCCTTGCCAGTTTTTGTGTTATGTCTCTTCCTCCCAATTTTAACAATAGGGATGCCTTATTGGAACTTCAGCATCTGCTGATGAAGCTGACTGTTGAGAACGTGAACATCACAGCAGCACAAACCCGAATGAAGAAAAACTGCTGGCCCCCAAAATATCCACACAGCTCAGAACATTATATGTCATCTGCCAGGTACGAGGGCTGCAGTAAGAACCAATTACTACAGGATTGTCCTTTAAAAAATGTAATGTTAACTCACATAGTGATTCACACCAGATGTTAGAAGAACAGATGGCGATGAAATTAGCTTTCTAACAAACTTTTTTTTAGGAATATATCATGCAGCAAGTTAAAACTTAGAAAATATGTGGAATACTAATGGTTGGTCTGAAGTAACAGACTCAAAAGAGAAAGAAACAGACCAATTAGCAGTATTTACAGATTTTTTTTGTTTTTGTTTTTAGATAGATGCCAAAGAAATTACAGAGTGTTGGAATATTCTGAAGACAAACAGCTAATTTCATTCAACAATAAACATTCTTTTTTTCCCCGAATACATACCAGTAAAATAGCAAAATATGAACTGCATACTACGTTATGCAAATATGATGATTTAATACACACTGAATATGGAGATTTATGTAGGAAGACAAAAGCCCGACAACTTTTCAAACACGTCTGGATGTGATGAATCAGCTTGTTTGCCCTATTGAAGAAACTAATCACAATGTGCTCCCATAACAACTGGTTCTAGCATTGTCTTTGATTACTAAACTATTACAAGGAAACACTGTTGGTTCACTGGAAAAAAAAATAAAAAACTCCCAGCTGTGAATAGCACAAAAAAAACCCAGAAATGTGCTCAACCCACCTTAACAGCTCTATTTTATTTTATTTTTTGTTAGTCGTTGGCTCATCAGCTTCTGTGGCCATATTGCACCTCCCAAGGTTTTTGCATTTTATACTCTGATCCAAGCCCGAGGCGGGATTCAAACCCGCGATCTTTGGGTTGCCAGGCAGGCACTTTGCCCACCCGGCTAGCTCGGTCGGCAACAGCTCTATAGATAGAAAGAGTGGTGACAGTAGAAAGCCAGAAATTATTCTTCAATATGATTGAATGTAGAATGGACCCATAGGATGAAATGTGATCTACTTCATGTCTCAGAAAAGCCGAAAATAACCAATGGCATTCTTTTTTTTTTTTTTTTGGATTCTTGACATTTGAGGAATTAATACCATAAACATCCCGCAGAGCAAACATCCAGAAGTGAATAATACACACGGAGAGCTTCTCATAGAAATTTGGCAACAGTAGTGAAATTCCACAACTCTAAAAAAGAGTGGCCATTATATGAAGCAGTTTTGGCAAAATCTTTGCCAAAACTGCTTCATATAACAGCTGCACAACTACAGTTGCATCCAACCAAAAGAAGATTTCTGATCTTTCTGAAGTGTACATACCTAAACAAGAAGCTATGCTAATGTAATCTATGCTAATCCCTAAATGAATTTTAAAAAAATTTAACGTGTCAATCTAATCTCTAGCAATAAAAATAATGAGATCTTTTTAGCTAATCTGTAACTAAATAAGGAAGCTGTGGTAATCTAAACCTAAATGAATAAATAAAGATGTATCAACCTTAATCTCTAAGTGAATAAAAAATAAATAGGTGTGCTAATGTAATCCTAAATGAATAAAAAAAATGTGTTAATGTAATCCCTAAATGAATAAAAAAAGATGTGTTAATGTAATCCCTAAATGAATAAAAAAAGATGTGTTAATGTAATCCCTAAATGAATAAAAAACTGTGCTATTGTAATCCTAAAGAATGTAAAAAAGCTGTGTAAATTTAATTTCTAACTGATTAAAAAAGTGCAAATTTCCATTAGTAAACCTAACTGAATGAAAAAGTTGTATTAGTCTAATTCCTAAATGAATATATATCTGTGCTAGTCTAATCCCTAAAAGGATATGAAGAAGCTGTCAATCTAATATCTAAATTAATTTTAAAAAAAATAATCTGTACTAATCTGCTTGAATAATGAATAATGAAAGCTATGCTGAATTCTAAATAAAAACAATCTACTGTGTGATAATGTACTAGTGCACCAGGAAGATAGACTAAAACTAATGACTTCTGCATTATGTTGCTCAAACTAACCTGCAAGAAATACACCACTTCCGAAAGAATGTTTCATAAGAAGTGACCTGCTGAAAAAGTTGTAGTAGTGACATCCTAATTAAAAATTGCGACACACACGTATATGTATATATTTGAATAATGGTTTTAAAAGTTAGAATGCAATAAAATGAAATAAGGGAAGGGTGGTTTGGTCCTTCGATCGGTTTGCCTTTGTGACGATTTGTCTAGCAATTGAAATGCAGCGATTCCCTAACCATTATTGGCCTCGTGGTCCTCCGACAATATGGGGCATAATGGTCAGCCTATTATTTTGTTACTTTGTTTTATTTTAGTCGTTTGTTTTAGTCCCTATTTGGTGATATTTCATATCTCTCGGAACTGGTACCTTACTTGGGGGGTGCCACTAAATTATTATATAATTGGCTTTATTTTAAATTTAAAATGGATTTATTAATTGGATTTAATTGAATTCTAAATTGTTTGGTGACTTTCGGCTACAGTTTCTGTCTTGTTACCTTTACTCCCTGTTGATTTAATTTTTATGTTAATTTTCGCTCTACAGTTTTGTCATACTGCTGGCTTTTGATTTTGATTTCTGTATGAATTATCTGTTGTGTGTGTGCGTGTGTGTATATATGTATATATATATATATATATATTTTTTTTTTTAACACTACTTTTAAGCCAATGTTCTATGTTTGTTAAATTTTCAGTTGCGACAATGCTGTTTATGCACTGTTGATGCTATCGTAGGATAAACAATTAAACATTATACATGCATTGAGATATTAGATCAAGGTCCCAATAGATTTTGGTTTGTGTGTGGTGGTGAAAATTTTGGGCAGAAAGCATTACCTATAATTAAGGCCTAACTAACTGGCTAGCCGTAGTTGTACTAGCAGTTGTTGGATTGCCTATAGTACCATGTTAATAGTTAATATGGGATCAAGTTAATATAAATGTAAAGTTTCGAAAGATTAGAGATTTAAAGGAGGAGGAGATGAAGGAAATTATTGAAGATTGAAGCTATGGAGAAATTAGGAAGGTGACTTTTTTTCACATGGCCATCTCTCTGTTACTTCCTCGCAGGCTTTGAGCAGATAGATAATCATACTAAAAGAATGTCCCAAGCATAGCCTTTTCTGTAGTCTCGATAACAGTTTTGCTTTGTAATTACTCATGTTAAGTTATGGATGTCCTTTATTAATAAGTCAAATAAAAGCAAATAAATTTTATAAACTGTAATTGTTAATTTTTGGTTAAATTTTGGATTATTATTAGCTGCAAACTGATTGAGACCCAAAGCCCGACAGGTATGCATCAGAGTAAATATAAAAAGTATATAGGTATTTATCTATGATCAATATAGCTGGAGGTTGGTGTGAGAAAGGATGTGCAAGTTGCCCGGGAGCCACTTTATAGGAGGCCGGGGCACCATATAGTCTGATTTGTTGGTTGGTCTGTTTTTAATTATTATATATGTTTAAGGGAGGGTTAATTTGTGATTAGGCGACCTTGTATTAAATTTGTAATTGATGGTTAGGGATTAGGGTGAATACCTATATAGATATTTAGGTAAATACAATTTAAGAATTACTTTTTATATATATATAGTTTGATTGTTTAAACTACTTCAATTTTCTGGTATTTATTTTCTATAAAGGTATTAAGGTGTATACGGAACAGGAGATTCAGTTAGAATGTGTAAAGCTCATCCACTGGGATAGCAACATCGCAAAACACATATATGGAAACGCTATTAGAAACCAAACAACCAGACTAATAAAAATATGCAACAACGAAGAAAACACAACGGAAGCAATTATAAAACTGCTAGAAACCCTCACAAAAAACAATATTCCCAACAATTACGGCAAACACCACATAAAAGCAGCCAACTGATGAACATCAAAAATCAACCGAACATCTGCACATATAATATTATTGACAATACAATAAAACAACTATAAACCAGAATCAGAATAAATGCCTAATTCATAATGCAAAAGAAAAACTACCTAAATTGAGGTCAGGATTTATTGCACTCAGAGGAGGCTCGTCCTCTGACTGCACTATAATCAGTTATCCTATATTAACCCACCCATCCAAAAATTAAAAATCCAAAATGGAAATATAACACCATACAAAAGAACATAGCTAAGATGAACGACAAAAGGTAAACATTCACTTGATAGGAGGCTGTATATATATAAATAGCTATCCCCTAGGACAATACAGGCCGCTATGCCTTAGAAAAGCTGTACCGGCCCAGTCCAAAGGGATAGCAAATACTAATTCATGTAAATAACAAACAACCAATTTGTGTATATATTATTTTCACCACATAATTTCTAATAAATCAGAAGTATTCCCCCCAGACTCAGTCCCCACCCCCGGCCTACGTAGAAATCAGACCTCTCATCTCGTGACTTACAAATTGCATCGCACTGCAACAATATCAATTAACAATAGGCACGGCTGCGCACTCAAAACCAACCCTGTTATATAACAAACAGAGAACGGGACTAACCCCTCTTTTTCCGACAGACCACTAGTGGACAGTTACTGTAAGTATAACTCTTCTCCCTTATTCCGATAATTACCCATTGGGCTTTGTTTCTCCTCCACCAGTTTGCTGATTACGATGCTAAGATTAAAGTTTTTCTAAAAATTAAAATTATCTGATATTACTAATTAAATTATATCTATCCATATTCAATTAACTAAATAATTTATAAGAGCAAAAATAATCTCAGTACAATGGCAAAACTGATAAGGAGTTAACAGAAACGGGTAATTATGAGACATTCCTTTAATCTGGCTATCGATCCACTCAAAGCCCCCGATGAAGTAGCGGGTAGATGACCAGGTAAAGGAATGTTTAGTTGATATTGATTTGATGATTAATTAATGATATTTAAAGTTTGTTAAAATAATTATAATTTTAACTTTAACTTCATTAGGTATTAATCATATCTTTAATACCATTACAGACCCCCAGGAATAGGTTAGACTACACATTCTAACTGAATCTCCTGTTCCGTATGCACCTTAATACCTTTATAGAAAATAAATACCAGAAAATTGAAGTAGTTTAAACAATCAAACTATAATATATCAAGCATGTATAATGTCTAATTGCCACACGGCAATAGCATTAACGTTGCAAGTGATAAATTGAAAATAATCATTTAGACATTTATAATAATTATTTAAAAGCACAATATATATATAACAGTTAAGAAGCTAAATAAGCAGAAAAATGAAAATAAAATTTAAAGCATGTCTAATGCTCCAAAACATGCAGTGCAGCAGTAGAGGAAGCAAAAGGATATAAATGTGTGTTTTGTAGAATAAATAAAGTGTCTGTGAAAATGAAAATGAAAAGTACACAAGGTGCCAGAACTCAGAGAAGTTTAAGGGATAGTAGAAAGTGGAAGTGAAGTATTGGTTAAACAGGTGAAAGAATTTAAAAAACCTAGTGCAAAAATGAACTGGGACTGAGGGGGGGGGAATGCAATATATAAGTAAATAAATAAATAACACTATATTCAGATATGGGAGGGCAATTTTAGCAAGAGGTCGAATCAGGAGATAGCAAATATGCAAAAGTAGATGAAAATATGATACATAGCCAGGAAATTCATCAGGAGACTACTGACCATGTACTAAAACATGACCTTCTGTACTAAAACAGAATTTCTCCCTGTGTGATAACATCAAATGCATACCAAGGAAATATTTTCTAGCAATACTCTTTGAGCCATAATCCGTTAGCTTTGTATTGTTAGAAAATATTGCAGTTTTGTGAACATACACATTTCAAAAAACAGTCCATTATTCATAGCGGATTTTTTTTTTTTTTTTTTTTTTTTTTTCCTTCTTTTGGGCACCAGTTTTCAAAGTTATAAAAATGGCTATAAATAGAAATATTTTCTTGACATTTCGTCAGAAGATCAAATCCGAGAAACTTCTGTTCAGATATTGTTCCCTAAAAACAATTACAATAGAGCAAACTTTTTTTATTATCAAATGCGCATTGCAGTGTTATCAGTTTTCCCCGCTTCCAGTGTGGCTTCCAATAGGTGAATTTCCTTGATTTTCTGTTAGGTGCAATACACATTGAAGAAAGGAAATAAGATCTTTTTGCTTTTCAGAAACAATTGTTATTCTGTTTCGCTTTATTGCTTCTTATGGCAAATAACAGTAGCTTGCGTTTTTCTTTTTTTTTTTTCTTTTTTTTTTTTTTTTTTTTTTTTTTTTTTTTTTTTGCCTTCTTGACAGAGCTGTAGGGAGAACTGACACAATGCCGGAGTGAAGGTTCTCACGTTCACTCCTCATAAACCACTTCCCTCTGAAAACAGTGATCCCTGCAAATTAATCAAGTATCGTGTTTCATAAGCCCTAGGCTAGTTAGAAAAATAACTGAAAAAGGCCTAAAAAAATGCACACTTGATGTCACATTTTTGTCGTTTGTGTGAAATTGAATAGAAATTTCTGAAAAATTGAAGTGGGACAATTCGAGAAAACAGTTCTGGCTTCAGCTATAATGAGTTTTAGCTCTCTAGATAGAGTAAAAATTATTGAATTTATTTGTTGAACCCAGTTGGGATGGGTACACTCAATGGATGCAAATCAGGTTTTAATTAACAAACCAGTGCTTTTTCCTTTCACAATTACTCATGTCACCATTTGTGACCCCCCCCCCCCCATTTGCAAATTTGTTATACATTTGCACATCTCCATCCCATAGGGACTTCACCTGAATCTAAAGATGCTCTTATAATTATGGCTAAGGGTTTTTTTGCCTCCTTTGCTGCCTTCCTTAATGGATAGATAGATCCCATCTATCCATTAAGTGGATAGATCCCATCCACTGCCTTTTTTTTTTTTTTTTGTTTAGCTTCAAGAATTTCTCTTCCACTTTCCTCTTAGTTATTACAAAATCATTTTGCTCCTTGTTAGTTTGATAAACATCTGGCAACCACTTCCCTAATAAAATTGTGATATGTGAATTTAGATGCAAAATATCACCAACCTGACAAAGGTCATCAACAGTTAAACCATTGAGGTCAAGGGAACCAATGTGATTCGAAACTGTTTTACTGTAAATATAAGTAAAGAAGTCTTTGTTGTTCTTTTTGCATTCTTGGCCAGAGACTTCTCATAAACTGCCTTAGCTTGCCTAACCTCCTTTGTAACTTGATTACAGACTTATTTATATTTATCTTAGGTAGATAATTTATTGAACGCCATTGTACCAAGTTCTGGAAAGTTAAAATACCTCATCAGAAGTGCTCTCCGACAGTTTTTAAATTCTATACAGTGGGATCAATTGACGATGTTACCAACAGTAAATTCTAAGTGGGAAGCGTTCAAGGAATTAATCGTGGAAGCTACTATAAGTTTCATACCTATTAAGAAATACTGTTTCTTAACAAGGTTTAGGCCTAAATGGTTATCTAATGAACTAATGAGACTTGTAACAGAGAAGAAAAATGCATGGGATGCATATAAATTATCAAGCGACTCAGAAGCCTATGGCAGATATAAGTTAATCTGTAATCAGGTCACAAAGGAGGTTCGGCAGGCGAAGGCAGATTACAAGAAATCCTTGGCAAAAGATGCTAAGAAAAACAGCAGGGATTTCTTTACTTATATAAACTCTAAAAGGAAGGGGATGAATCTGATTGGTCCACTTGACATCGATGATTCGACTGTTGATGATCCTGCTCAGATAGCAAACAAACTGAATGAGTATTTTGCATCTACATTCACACGTGAGGAATTATTAAGGTTTGAAAATGGCAGAAGGTTATCAAATTGTAGCAGGGTGCTTAATGATCTTGTGATAACTGAGAGCAAAGTGGAAGAGAAATTGTTGAAGTTAAACGTAAGAAAAGCACCTGGGGTGGATGGGATCTATCCAGTTATATTAAAGGAGGCGACAAGGCAACTAAGCAAACCCTTAGCCATAATTATGAGAGCATCCTTGGACTCAGGGGAGATTTCCCACGGACTGGAGATGTGCAAATGTATCCCCAATTCACAAAGGGGGATCGAAGGGTGACACGAGTAATTACAGACCAGTTAGTTTAACTTCTGTTCCGGGTAAAATAATGGAGTCGCTGGTTAAAGATGCATTGCAGGATCATCTAGACAAAACTGCAACAATAATTCAGACACAGCATGGATTTGTTAAGGAAAAGTCTTGTCTGACAAATTTGATAGGATATTATGATGTGGTTACAAAGGAACTGGATGCAAAAAATAATTTTGATATCATATATTTGGATTTCAGGAAAGCTTTTGACACTGTTGCGCATGGAAGACTATTGTACAAATTGGAGCAGAATTGTATTAAGGGTAAGTTGCTACAATGGATAAAAGGATGGTTAAGTGGGAGAAGACAGAGGGTGGTAATCAATGGGTGCTGCTCTTCGTGGTCTAATGTTATTAGTGGAGTCCCACAGGGTTCGGTGTTAGGTCCACTGTTGTTTTGTATATTTATCAATGATATTGATGAAGGTATATCAGGCTTAATGTCGAAGTTTGCAGATGATACAAAGGTTGGCAGGGTTGTTAATGACAGTGATGGCAGCGTGCTACTGCAACAGGATCTAGATAATTTGGGCAGATGGGCTAAGAAGTGCCAACTGAAGTTTAACCTTGACAAATGCAAAGTACTGCATATGGGTAGAAGTAACCCCAGAGAAACGTACCAACTGTGTGGTACTACACTTAAGGTGGTAGAAAATGAAAAAGACCTGGGAGTAATTGTGCAGTCAGATATGAAGTTTTCTGAGCAATGTAGACAGGCTGCCAGGGCAGGTCATGAGGTTTTGTCAATGATATATAGGAATTTTGCTAGCAGGGAAAAGGAGGTGATTGTCCCCCTCTATAAGGCCACGCCTTGAGTACTGCGTACAGGTCTGGAGGCCTCATTTTAGGAAGGATGTAGATTTACTTGAGCGTGTACAGAGAAGAGCAACAAGATTGGTGAGGGGAATGAAGGGATCCTCTTACCAAGAGAGGCTTAAGTTCTGCAAATTGCAGTGGTTGGAGACTAGGCACCTGTGCGGTGATCTGATTGAGATATATAACGCCTTGAATGGGTTGAGCATGCTGAATTCTGATGGGATCCTTCCACTTGCTCAGATTACGAACCTAAGGGGGCATAAATTCAAATTAAGAAAAGACAGATGTAGAATAGATGTGCGGAAATTTGCCTTTAGCCAGCAGGTGGTTAATTGCTGGAACAAACTTCCATCTGTCGTTGTGGAAGTTGTTAGGTTGAATAAATTTAAGGAGGAACTGGACAGGCATTTGGAGGGAATGGTGTGATTTTTTTTTTTTGGCTGATGCTGCATAAGCTCATACACTTGCTTTCTTGCATCACATGCCACTACTACTGCTGCTACTATTTTGATTTACTGGCCGATGCTATTTCTCATATACAGCAATACCTCGCTTAGCATGGCTTCAAACAGCATGGATTTCACTATAATATGGTTTTCAATTAAATTTAAGTCAAAAATTTATTGTACGTATTAAAATTCTTTAGTTGAGGCATATGATGCAAGAAAACAAGCTTATACAGCATCAGCCAAAAAAAAAAAAAAAAAAAATCCTTCCCATTTCACCCAATCCGGTCACACCAAATGTTTGTCTAGTTCAGCCTTAAATTTATTTAAGCTATCAATTTCCACAACAACAGATGGAAGTCTGTTCCAGCAATCAACTTACCTGCTGACTATTAAGGCAAACTTCCGCACATCTATTCTACAACTGTCTTTCCTCAGTTTGAATCTAGTTCTTAATCTGAGCAAGCAGAAGTATCCTGTCAGCATTGAGCCTGCTCAAACCATTCAATGCCTTATACGCCTCGATCAGATCACCTCGCAGGTGCCTGATCTCCAGATGCTGAAACGTGCAGAACTTAAGCCTTTCACCACTTTGTTCCTCTCGCCAACCTTGTTGCCTTTCTGTGTACTCATTCTAGTAACTCTACATTCTTCCTAAAATGAGGCATCCAGACCTGTATACAGTACTCAAGGTGTGGCCCGACCATTGCCTTACACAAAGGGATAATCACCTCCTTGTCTCTGCGATCAAAATTCCTATATATCATTGACAAAACTCTATGACCTGCTCTGGCTGCCTGTCTGCACTGTTCAGAGAACTTCATATCTGACTGCACAATTACCCCCAAGTCTTTTTCATTCTCCACTTCCCAGAATGTAGTACCAAGCAGTTGGTACATTTCTCTTGGGTTACTGCTACCCATATGCAGTACTTTGCATTTGTAAATGTTAAACTTCAGTTGCCACTTCTCAACCCATCTGCCCAACTTTTCTAGCTCCTGTTGCAGTAGCATACTATCTTTCTTGTCATTAACAACCCTGCCAACCTTTGTATCATCTGCAGACTTGACCATTAAGCCTGATATACCTTCATCAATATCATTGATAAATAAACAAAACAACAATGGGTCCAGCACCGAACCCTGGGGGACACCGCTAATAACATTAGTCCATGTAGAGCAGTGTCCATTTATTACCACTCTCTACCACCTCCCACTCCCTTTATCCTCTACCACCTCCCACTCCCTCTACCACCTCCCACATCCCTTTATCCATTTCAGTAACTTGCCCTTAATGCCATACTGCTCCAATTTGTACAGCAGTCTTCCATGTGTAACAGTATCAAAAGCTTTCCCGAAATAAAAGTACCAAAATTATTTTTTGCATCCAGTTCCTTTGTGACCACATCATAGTATCCAGTCAAATTGGTCAGACAAGACTTCCTTTACAAACCCATGATATGTCTGAACTATTACAGCTGTCTTGTCTAGGTGATCCTGTATCACTTTCTTAACCAGTGACTCCATTATTTTCCCTGCAACAGACGTTTAACTAACAGGTCTATATTTATTTATGTCACCCTTTGAACCCCCTTTGTGAATTGAGAATACATGTATACATCAACAGTCCACAGGGACCTCCCCTGACTCTAAGGATGCTCTCATAATTATGGCTAAGGGTTTGCCTACTTCCCTTGCTGCCTCCTTCATTATAACTGGATAGATTCCATGTGCCCCAGGTGCCTTTTTTATGTTTAACTTCAATTTCTCCTCCACTCTGCTCTCAGTTATTACAAAATAATATCTCTCTCTCTGTTAGTTTGATAAACTTCTGGCATTCCCCTCCTTGAATAATTCCTCATGTGTGAATCTAGATGCAGAATACTCATTCAGTTTATTAGCTACTTGAGCAGGATCATTAATAATCGAACCATTGTTAAGTGGATCAATCTGATCCATCCCCTTCCTTCTAGTGTTTACATAAGTAAAGAACTCTTTGCTGGTTTTCTCTGCATCCTTGTCTAGGAATTTCTGAATTTGCCTGCCTAACCTCCTTAGTGACTTGAGATTACAGATTAGCTTATATCTGCCGTAGGCTTCTGTGTCACCTGATAATTTATATGCATCCCATGCATTTTTCTTTTCTGCCACACGCCTCATTAATTCATCTGACATCCATTTAGGCCTGAACCTTGAACAGTATTTCTTAGTTGGTATGAAAAGCCTAGTAGGCTCCAAGATTAAGTTCCTGAAGGCTTTCCATTTAGAATTTACCATTGATAACATCAGTTGATCCCATTGTATAGAATTTAAAAACTCTCTGATACCATTGTAGTCACCTTTACGAAAACAAAAATCCTTCCCTTTACCATTGATGGGTTACATCTTTAAGTAAATCCCACATCAGTACACTGTAATCACTGTCACCTAGTGGTTCCTTTATCTGCAAATTCTTAATGCATGAATAATCACTGGTTTCCCCTCGAACATGTCGCTGTAGAAAAAATAAATCCACAAAAGTCTTGCTAGCGTGCGAGTGACCAATCCACAAGTTCCAGTCAATATCTAGAAAGTTAAAATCCCCCATTACAAGACATGCTGATTTACTAGCCCATTCTATTTCTCTGCAGAACTGTTCATTGTACTCATCAGAGTAATTAGGCCTATAACATACTCACATTGCACATCATTATTTTGTCCCATTAGGCAAATGATTTCACTGGTTTTGAATCGCAAGTTCAGACAATTGCCTAGACACATACTCTACAGATATGCTGTGGTAGCCAAGGTACGCATACATATATGCTGTGGTGCCAACTCTATTGTCTCACATGCGCATGTGCCAATAGCTCCCCTCAAGCAGTAACCAACAACATGCAACGGTGTTCAGTATTCTTAATTCCATCCTGATGAGACACGTGATAGCCTTCCATTTCACAATTTATTTATTTATTGTTTATTTTTCAAAAATATATTTGCACCTTCACTAGAAATCACTGCCAACAACATGCATTCTGTTTGGCAGCATGTTTTGCCCCATTTGGCAAATGATTTCACTGGTTTTGACTTGTAAGTTCAGACAATTGCCAAAGACATTGTGAAGATTGATAAAGACTTGGGATTCGAAACTTTGTACACTGCCAATGTTAGACTCACATGCAAATTACTTAGATGATGCAACTGCCTTGAAATTGATGAACAAACTGCATATAAAGAAGAAGAAAACAATTGTGGAGTGGATAACACTTAGGCAGCACCAAAAGAATTTTCAACAGAATTGGAGAAAGTTTTTTGAGGGGTTGACATGGCCTGCAAGGCGATTATGAATGGAGATCCGAATGTTGAATTAGCATTAAGATACGAAAAATTTTACAAAATAGGAGTCGATGCCACAAAGACTTGTGCCCTGAGAAAAAGAAAACACAACTTCACAAGACAATTATTGAAATACCTAAATAAACAATAAAGCTGTTTTCTCATATCTTATGATGTTACCTTTTAATTTATAAAATTTTTGAAATATTTTTATTTCAAATCCTTTTAATTGGCTATGAAGCACATTGTTTATAGATTTATTATAATTTGTTTATAGACTGTTTCTCTGGTACGCATTCAGTTAAAACCCATTATAATTATACCTCAATCAACACGGTTTCACTTAACACGGAACAATTCTGGTACCAATTTCAGTGCTATGCAGGGTATTGCTGTAGTT